>NC_141909.1:62741265-63042754 GCF_057802395.1 Ceratotherium simum simum | reverse complement strand
TGATAACAATCAGAAAAAATAAGCATAGAAGGCCAGTTCTCTCCAAATTTATTTATAAATTTAATGCAATCTTGAACAAAATTATCAGAGGATTTTTTCCCCTGGGGAAAGTTGACTGAATTGCCTTAAAAAAAGTAATCTGGGAAAATAAATACGTGAGAAAGATCAGGAGCCTCACCCAATCTCTTTGGCCTCGAGATTCCAGGTGAGGAGAGAGACGCAGCTTCTGGGGCTGGAGCTGAAGCCACTGGGCAACTGTTTCTTATGAGAGGCCAGGGTCTCAGGGAAAGGCTGAGAGATGGGAGGAGGAGGAGGGAGCGGGGAAGAGAACCCCTAATAGGTGGTGCCGTGCATTTTCCCAACCCTGACACACGTCCCTGGGGACGCTGAGACCCTCCTGGACTGAGCAACCAGGACTAGGGACATGAAGACAGGTATTACTGCTCTCCCTCAAGCCCACTCTAAGGCGCCAACTACAACTGAGTAGAAAGGGTGAGGCTGGAAACCTTACAGGGAGTGAGGAACCAATCTACAGGGGCATGTCCTCACGTCCTCCCCAGAGCCCCTGGGACCACTGAAACCGGGGCTCAAGGACACCCCGATATTTTCCCGGAGCACCCTGGACAACTGCCCAGTTCCACAGGACCCTTAGAATTGTAGAGGTTGACGTTTTTTTTCTCCTAGACCCAGGAATTTATTTGTTTGTTTATTTATAAAATTACAGTAAAATATACATAACAAAGTTTATCATCTTAACCATTTTTAAGTGCCTACCTAGTTCAGTAGAGTTAAGTACATTCACAATGTTATGCAACCATCACCACCATCCATTTCCAGAACTTTTTCATCTTGCAAAACTGAAATTGTGCCCATTAAACAAAAACTCCCCATTGCCTCCTCCCCTCAGCCCCTGGCCGCCACCATTCTACTTTCTGGCTCTATGAATTTGACTGCTCTAAGTACTTCAAATAAGTGGAATCATACAGTATTTGTCCTGTTGTGACTGGCTTATGTCACTTAGCATAATATCCTCAAGTTTCATCCAGGTTGTAGCATGGGTCAGGGTTTGACTGTCTTTTCATTCTTCTTCTGACTATGAACTGGTTCAGGACTCAGTCAGCTTCACTTTTTCTTAAATTATCTTCAGGGAAATTATAACGCTGAGAAAAGTAAAAAGGAAAAGAAAATGTCTATGGAAAATATTTTCTGATTCAGGTGGAAGTTGAAGTGAGGAACCCTGAACATTTTCTCCCAAATTAGGAAGCTGCCAGGATTAGTAGATGGTAAATATAGAAAAAGTGACTCAAATAGAAGAGTGACATCAGAACGGAAAGTTCTCCAAGGAAAGCATGAAAAGAATGCAAATGGTTACACAGAACTAATTTATTTGAGAATAACACACAATGAAAGACAACCTCTTGCACAATCTGGGGGAGGAGAGTGGGAATGAACACTGTGAACAGGCGAGTCAGTGTGGACTGGTCCTCTCCTTATGTGCTGCACAACTTGGTCTTTGGCCAACTTTAATCCCTCCCTTCACTTCTATGGCTTCCATTAGGAAGTCAGGCAGACCCTCATTAACTCACAGACTCCTTTGTAATTAAACTCAGGCATATACTCATTAACTCATTAAATTAAAATTCCTTACGGGATACATTGGATTTTATGAAATAATCCTTTTACTCATAGTATCTGGCTTGGAGTAAGCACTATTTGTTCCACTATTTGAACTCACTTTTACCAGCAGGGCCTCATTTTGTAGGCCACCTCAAGGCTTACATGTAACAACATGCATAATAAAATTTATACTCTCAATTCAACTTTTAACTCAATTCTACTAACATTTCCCCCAATATGGCCTCTATTCATATGGCAATAAGTGCAGCGGTCAAGAGCATGGACTCTGGATCGCATTGCTTGAGTGTAAATTCATTATACATTTAGTAGCTATGTGACCTTGGGTAGTTACTTAATCTCTCTGTCCCTCACTCTACTCATCTGTGGAATGGGGATACTAATGGCACCTCCTTGCTTTGGGCAGCATTTCCAACAGTGGTTTTCCAATCATTTCCAATACTAGCTGCTTCTGCTGTCTGTTGCTAATCTCTGTTGCCCACCAACCCATCTACCACACCTTCTGTTCAACTTCTCTGCTCTTCCATCACTTTTGTAACTAATTCTTCATACTAAATTCCCTCTGTTTTCTCAAGTGATACAGATATTCTTATTATTACTACCATCTAGCCTTCAAGCGTCATAATCACTTTCCAAGGACTCCTGCTTTTCCAAAAAATCCCTCTATTTCTGTACTTATCTATTGTCTGGTTTAGGGCAAATATTCTTTGACCCTTTGCTGAGTCTACAAGGCCACCTGGAAAGTACTGATTGACCAGCCAGTATTCCTTCCTTCGCTCACCTCCTAGGAGGACTGCCCTATCACGTGAAATTTCGTCTGTTTTGACCCCGGGGCTGAAACCTGCTCTAAAAGGGCTACCTCCTTCTGTAGCCACCTGAAGGCTATGATGGTGGGGTCTGGAAGCCTTAAGGCCCTGCCCTCCTTGCTCACAATCACCCCACTCAACTTGCTCAGGGGGAGGTGTGGCCAGACACTCGAGGGAAGATTCAAGTCACCTCCTATACCATCCTTTCCTTCGCTGCTTCTCAAAGTGATCCATGAAGCACCTACAGGAAACTTAGCAGGACTTAGCAGATTCTTGGGCCCAAGCCCAGACCTACAGATTCAGAATCTTTGGGAGTTGGGGCAGCAATCTGCATTTTAATAAAGAGTCTCAGGCACTTGATAGAAATTAACAGTTGAGAACTTCAGCTGCTTGATGCTTACTTTCAACAGGCAACATAGCTTCCTGAAGTAGCCTGCTTCAGGTCGAAGACAGCCACTATTAGAAAGTAAATTATGCTGGGCACAATTCTGCCTCCCTCACCTCCATTCTCTGTCTCAGATTAGTGTCTGGAGTGACACTGAATAGGTTTCATCTCTTTTCTACACGGCAATCCTCAAGCACTTAAGGCGCCTCTTAACGTCCTAAACCCGCTTTGAGGACCTTCACCCTCGTTACCTGAACTGTGTAGGGGACTCTTCCTTACGGGCCACCAAGCATGTAAGAAGAGAAAGAAGAAGGAGGAGGCTCGCCAGACAGGCCTGCACTAAAGCTAAGAAACTGAACTGAAGTATTTCCAGCACTAATTTACAACTCCACTAAATTATAACTTCAGCACTAAATTGTAACAGCCCACCTTTCAAAAGCTTCCCGGGCTTGCTCTGCTGCCCCCTTCCGGCCCTGGGAAATACTCCAGGTATTAAAGCTGGCGGTGGGGGTGTAGCTTACCCACACGTGGGGGTAGGAAAGGCGGATCATCCGCCTCTCGGAGGGAAAAGCCAGGAGTTGCTGTCATGCTACAGGAGAGACACCCAAAGCGAGAAACAGAAAGAATGCACGGGACAGGGAGGGGGAACAGCAAGGGAAGAGAAGCCCCACAGATGTAGACCTGGACCCCGGGACCCCAGTGTGGCTGAGTTTTGCCCGGTTCTGGAGCTGGCTCTTTCGTCAGCTCAAAAGGTGAGTCAGGACAGCCCCGTGCAGCCTTTCAGGTTGGAGAAATACTCCTCGCAGATGGTTTCTCGGAATCATTCAGAGGAAGATGACAATGTGCTGATGTAGCTTCCGAGAAAGAAAATTAGTGCCTGTGGAAGCGCTTTTCTTAATTGTGTGGAGGGAAAGAAAACGTTCATCTTCATTGCGTCTAAAGAAAATGGTTTTTCTCGTGGAGGGAATAGTCGTCGAGGAGCAATGAACTATAGGATGAAGGCAAGTTATGCTGGACGGTTAGAAACAACTTCTTAACTGCAGGGCGGTGAGAGGGGATCACCTGTGGGTCTCTGAGCAGGTGGTCTTGACTTGGTCATTATAAAAGTGTGGTAGAGCTCAAAGGAGGTACATTTGCCATTTCGTAGGAACAGAACACTGAAGGGCGCTAAGGAGGGGGTGGGATCACTCTGACACACAGTAGGTATGCAATAACCTCCACTGAATTCATGCATGATGGAATAGTTAGGAGACGAAATGGAGCATAGGATACATAGAGAGCTACAGATAATAAAGGATTTGTTTCCTGAGCACCCGAAACATTTGTTGGAAATATTCAGTGATCCTGGTTAACATCTGGAACAGGTAGGTATGGAGATGGTTAATGTTTAACATTCAATGTTATTCAAAACCAAGCAATGGGTTGGGGTCCCCTTCCCATCTAAATTAGGAATAAACAGTTAAATTTACCGAGTCAGTCACTAACAACACAGTCACCAAGACAAAGCTGTGTTCTTGCTTCAGGTTGGAGCTTTGGGGTGAAAATAAGTAATGCCAAATACTGACCCAGGGCTAAATGTTAACAAAAACTTAGACACCTATAGATACAGATTCGCTGTTGATTTATGACACACATCAGAGGGTTAAAATAAAGTAGCATTTTATAAATTTGAACACTAAAACTGAGAATGTTAGACACATATGAAAGAGTTTCTCAAACTCGGAACTATTGACATTTTGGACCAGATAACTCTTTGTGGTGGGAGGGCTGCCCGGTTCTTTGTAGGATGTTTAGCAGCATCCCTGGATTCTATCCACTAGACACTAGCCTCCACCCCCACCCCAGTCGTGACAATCAAAAATGTCTCTAGACGTTGCCAAACGTGCCCTGAGAGGCACAGTCGCCCCTGGCTGAGGACCACTGGGGTACACCAACTGGATTGAAAGTGGAAAGTGTGTTAAGAATGTCATTGGGCAGTTATTATCAATTAATTCCTTCCGGCCCTTTATTATCACTAAACTTCTAGGGGAGGAAGCAACAGGGGCTATTATCACTACTCTTATTGACACAGAAGCAAATGTGAGACAAACAATCCCCAGTGTTGTACACAAGGGTAGATTTCTTTTTTTTTTTTTTTTTTTTAAAGGGATCAGGATTTAAAGATTTTATTTATTCAGTTTTTCCCCCCAAAGCCCCAGTAGATAGTTGTATGTCATAGGTTCACATCCTTCTAGTTGCTGTACGTGGGACTCGGCCTCGCGTTGGACGGAGAAGTGGTGCCTCGGGGCGCTCCCGGGATCCGAACCTGGGCCGCCAGCATCAGAGCGCGCGCACTTAACCGCTAAGCCACGGAGCCGGCCCAAGGGTAGATTTCTAAGTCACTGTTTATGCAAACTAGAGAGAAGGTACTGCGGAGCCCACTGCCTCAATTTCTTCCTGTTTCAGATTTCTACCAAATAAAAAAACTTTCTACTAAGTAACAAAAGTTTTCATTTTCTTAGTACTTAGAAAGTTTAGAAATTGACTAATATTGTCCTTACCACCATAATTAGCATGGATCCACTCTATTGAGCGTCTCCTATATTTGAGGGACCCGCCATCTCTTAGAAGAGCTTCCATTTGAAGAGCTAGGGGGAGCGTGCAGTTGGAATAGTGAATAAATCTTTTATGGCAGATTTGAATCTATAAATTCACACAATAAGTTCTGTGAATAAAAAAGCAGAATCACTGCCATTTTCTCAAATTGCAGCTTTTTTTGTGGGCTTGGCATTCAAAAGATATTTGTTTTTGCTTTGAATTGAAATAAATCCATATCAAAGATCATAAAAAGTAATTCACAAAGGGGAACATACAACCAGAAAACAAGCAATGAAAGAATGTGTATTATCACTGGTAATCAAAAATGTAAATTAAAATAATAGTTAAATTCCATTTTTGCTTATTAAAGTAATAAAAATGCTTTAGTCTTTAGTCTTTCTAATAGCCAATCCTGGCTAGATTGTGGTGAAACTAGCACTCTCATATATCGCCAGTGGCACTGGAAATGGATACAACTCCTTTGGAAATTAATTTTATCCCCAAAGCTAAAAAATTGCTCACACTTTTTAATTCTATAATCCCATATCTAATTATTTATTCTAAGAGAACTATCTAATGCATGAAAAGAAGCAATGTTCATGGAAAGATATGTCTCAGGATTAGTCAAAATAGTGAAAAATTATAAGTAAATATCTAACAAGATATGGTTAGGTATTGTATAGTATATCTTGCTCTGTGGAATGTGATAGAACTGTTAAAATGATGGCTTTGAAGGCCACATAGTAACAAAAAGAATACTTATGTCAAAAGGCGAAGTGTTAATTTAATGTGCCTGATGAATACAAAATGTGTGTGTGTGTGTGTGTGTGTGTACATATACATATACACATATTTGAAAGAAAAGCTCCAAAATCCTAAGAGTTGTTGGGCTAGGCGTTCTGCAGTTGTTTACAATGACAAAAGGTCTTTTTTCTCTATGATCTATTTTTTTTTTGTTAGTTTACTTTCATAATTTTAACAAAAATATTTCGAAAGAGGGAAAGAATATTTCCCCACTGCCGTCCCATCGTATCTCCCCTTTTTGTTTCTCCTCTTAGGTGACTTATTCCTGCTTATCTGTGTCCCTACAAGTTACTTTTTATCTCTGGAATTTGGAGAAACGATTTAACTATGCTTCCTTTCAAATAATACTTCTTAAATGTTTTAGATTATAAAAGTAAAACCTGCTCATGGGGGAAAAAAGTAAAGCAGTATGGGAGTATAAAATAGAAATGGAAATACTTTCTGCTCCTGCCTCCAATGCTTTCCTCTGACCCCACCCGCATGGCCCTGTCTCCCAGCGCCTCCCTCCGCAGGTAACGGGTATTAACCATGGTTTGGCGCGTATGCTTCCATCTTTTCCTATGCGTTTATGTGTCCATGTAGACATTTTTTTACATGAATGAAATTGTACTGTACACATCACCCTGCCCACTCTGGTTGTGATAGGTTGTGCCTATCAAGGAAGTGGCATCCTTTTTTGTTCCCGCAACAATGTGTCCTTAGCTCTGCTTCCTTCCCCCTCACCAAAATCCTAAACTGTTTAATCTTTGCCAGTCTGATAAGTAAAAAGTGATACCTCATGGTTATTTTCATTAGCATTTCATTCTTTATCAGTGAAGTTGAACACAACTTACAAAGTTTGTGGGCCAGGGTTTGGGACTTGACACAGGAATTCCATCTTCTCTTTCTGGCTGGGTGCCAAAACTCAGTTCCAATGTCATGGCCACCTGTCTCTTAGGGAATATTCTTTAAGGCATGACAGAATTAGCAGCTCATTCTTTTTTTAGTTCTCATCCATCTTGCCAGTTTATGAAAATAAAGGGCTTGAAGGAATAAGAATTGCCTTATTTATAAAATGGATCTAATAGCTGTACCTTGTGTTGGTTTGTTCTGGTGGATGCCACCTCGTCGGGTCTAATATTGTTATCAGTAAGGATATCATTGATTTTTGTAAATTGATATTTCTGCCATTATTTGCAGATCAGTTAATTCAGGATATTTGAATTTTAAAAAATTCTCTATGCGTCCCCACATTACTTTTCATTGTGGGACATCATTCCTCAAGGTTCACAGGAAACTAAAGCATATGCCTCTTACCCCAGTTAGTGGCCCAAGGTACAAATGTTCGTGTTGTTATGATGTGACACAGACAAATACAGATGGTTTCCACAAAGCTGCTGTAGATTTAAAAACTGGAATTTCTTGGGTTGTAGGTATGATAGGAACACTTTAATATGTTGTTTCAAGGGAAATTTATAAATCTGTGGCAACTCCACGACATCAGTATAAACAGTTTGGCCTTATTTCTCCTCTGTCTCTTATTTCCCTTCTTTGTCCTAGGAGAAAAATGAGGTATCATTTTTCACATACTGGCTGGATGTGAAGTCCACACCAACCCCTGAGAAGAAATTCCACCAGCTTCTAAATGTTGTTTACATACTGCATCCATGGTACCTAGGGCCTGTGTTATTGAAGTTCACACGTTCTAAAATTCCAGAGGGGTTGTCCGAGAGGGCAGGGACACAGGACATCTGGAGCTGAGACAGGAAGAGAGGCATGTAGGGACTGGTGACATGTTCACTGATGTTGTCAGGGACAGAGTGAGCATGGTTTCTCTCCCCTTGGACACCCCAGAGGATACGGATGATGAGACTGTCCCAGAGCAAGCACTTCGTGTCATCATGTGAGGCACACCTGTTCTGTACCTCAGAAGGGTGAGGAAAGGAACCGTCCCTCCAGGTTGGGAAAGACCCTTAGGAGCCCTGCTGGGCTGTAACCCCTCCTGCCCTTTTAGATAACTGGGCTCGTCCTTGGGTACAGGGTGGCTGTTTTGCTAGATGGGGTTGTAAGTGGCTTAGCTTATGTGGCACCCCTTACCCACACTCACTCAGTAAGTGTGGACACCAACAATAAACCTGTAATTCACTCAGTAACCAGTTGTCCATGACTGGGGGCCTCCTTTGTGTTCAACAAAAGGGCATGCAACTGGCAAACCCCATCAGGCCAGAGAACTGGTCTAACCTCATGTCTCTCCATGAAAAGCCAAGTAAATGATGTGGAAGGAGGCTGTTGTTTACTCAGGGCTGCAGCTTTCCTGATTTCCTGTGTGTAAGGACACCAGCTCTGCTGCTTTGTGTCCTATTGTCTCACTGCAATCAGAACTATCAAAGTCAGTCCTGGGAGAGAGAGAGCAGGCATCACAAGTTTGGCAGATCTTAAGACACCTCAGTTTCAATCTAACTGTGTGACCCTGGACTAGTTCTTAACTCTTCTGCCCCTCAGTTTCCTCATCTGTAAAATGGAGATAATACTCCTTATCTGGTGAAATAAGATGGTGCATCTGCAGGACTGATGGGGAAGGCACACACCGATCTCCTTGCAGTCCCTGACTCACTTTGGGAAGCCTTTCCTTTCTAGGTTTCTTCCCCTTTACTCCTGCTCTGTGGTGAGGAGGAGAGACTGTGGGCTTGGAAGTCACAGAGACAGATTTCAAATAGAGTCATGGAGGTCTCATTTCAAATCCCCTTACTACCACTCACTAGCCGGGTGGCTTTGAACACAAGAACTATCTGAATCTCAGTTCTCTCTGTAGAGTGGGGCATGCCTGCCTCCTGGGGAATGGGGGAGGGGGTGTGTGTGAAGTGAGGTAACACGTGGAAAACGTGGGCGGGCAGGGGTGCAATGCCTCTGGTTTGAGACCGACCCACTTCCCATCACGGTGACTCCTCCTTGCCGTAAAAGGGGAGCCTGCAGATACCAAGCCAGGTTTCGAGTGTGACATGTCCCGGAAGCACAGTAATGGGAAATCAAAGCCCCATACCTCATTCTAATCCCGGGAGCCAAAAGCTCTGGCTAAATCACCCTGCCTGCGAGTTAGCAGAGAATCAGCGGGAGAGAGAAGCTGCCAGAGAAAGAGCTGCCTGCCAGGGTGGCCTCCTGCCAGCAGAGCCTTGCTGAGCGAAGGCAGTAGAGTAAATCACAGTGAACAACAGCTTCGGGCAGTGTGCTCTCCTTCTTAGTCATCATTTCCACCTCTGTCCTGCACCACAAATACCCTCCTGTCACCGCCAGTTCCCCAGGCACTAAAGTCTTTCCACCCGGGAGGACCTGCAGCCACAACTGCCACGATGCTGCGGTCCCCTGGCCTGCAAACCTCTGCAGTACTAGCAACGATGACTTTTTAAAATCTGCTGGCAAATGGAGCTGCACCTATTCAGGACAGGTTCCTGGAGAGATTTTGTATATGAAGTAAGGATGTTTGCCCCAGATCCTGTCTGGATCAGCCAGCCCCCACAGGAGCTGAATGCTCCCAAGTAACAAAATGGTAGAAAATTTTAGAACTGCCCATACCCAGGCACTGGGGCAAAGGGACAGAGGCACACCCCCCCACTTAATGCCTTTACAGGGCTACCTCATTTCCCTGGGCAGGAGAATTTGCTGTCCTACTTGATTCACTGGATTTTTGTTGTGTATTTAGAAATTTATGGATATTTCTTCCAAGGAAGGGAAGACCTTTCTTGCAGTGTCAACTCGCTCAGGCCATAGCAAGTCCACTGTGAAGCTGGAATGGGTATCCAGATCTCTTGGGTCTTGGTCCGGGCTGCTGTCGTCAAGTCCATGGTTACCGTTCCTCCTCTGGCTCTCAGAGTGGTGTTATAATGGAGAGCAGCCACGTGTGTGCAGAAGTAAGCAGGACTCCAGCTCTGTCAACGTACCTGGGCCAAATGTGGGCTCTATCAGTTGCCCTCTCTGGCTTTAGAGCAAATCTTAACCTTTCTGAGTATCCGAGGCTCCATCTGTAAAACAGAGTTAATACTACTTCCCAGATAGGATTGTTGTGGAGATTAGATATAAGATGATGTATATAAAGAGCTAACACAACACCTGGCACGTAGCAATTGCTCAGTAAGTGATAGCTATTATTATGTTGCCGTCCAGACCCTGTGTCTTCCCAGCTGGGCATCAGTGGGCAAGCCTCTTAAGCTCTCTGAGCTTGATTCCCTCATCTGTGAAGGAGTGCTCTCTCCACCTGATAATAGCTAACAAGGCCACACCTGCAGATAGAACAGTGCTGAAGCTGGCTCCCAGCATCCCAGGCTGACTGAGGCCACCCTGTAGGTGCAGGTGACATGCACGGAGGTAGTTAGTTGGTGCTGAGTAAATCCTGTCACAGCCTTTCTAAAAAATTATGTTTGATCCCCAGAATGTTGTCAGTGAGCAAGAGCAATGCCAGGAGGTCTGGAGAAGGCAAGTCATCGGTGCATTTTTAAGATCGCCAGCAATGGTGAGTCACAGCTCTGAGAAATGCCCTAGTTTTGAAGGATTTGGGGCTCTTGGATCACATGACTTATTAAAGCCCAAATTGAGCCCTGTGGATGGCCTGTATTTGGCTCAAGGTAGCCCCAGGGTAGAGCTGGGGAGGACAGTATCCTGCCTTCCATTGATACCTTCTAGTTCTACTCCTTACTTATTAATCTTTAGCTTTCCATGGTACACAAGATGTGTTTTCAATGTAATATGCATTCAAAAAATGTTTGAGTGAATGGAGTGACCGGTACAACCAATGTGTAATGGCAGCGGAGCTGGGACGTGTGACAGGGAGATGTGAAACCACTGGATTTGGATTTGGGGTGGCTCTCCCTCATCCCCCCCCCCCCCCGCTCCTTGACAAATCGGACTTTCCCTCACCATCACCTGCTGGGGTGACGTGGACACCTTTGTCTCCCAAGGGGCTGGACCACAATACCGAAAGCCCAGTCTATCATGGCATTTGGAATATCCTAAAAGCAAATCCCAAGCCTTGGGCTCCTTGGGATGAAAGCGTCTACCTCGTGGTGAGATGTGGGGTCTAACTTTTATACAGGTGAAACGTGAATAAAGGGAACCTTGTAAGCAGCTAATCGTAGAGCAGTACTATCAGGAAATAGCAGCCAGTGAGTAGAACGGACTAGGGAGAGGGGTCAGGAGAACAAGGGGATGATGGATGGGTGCCTGGCTACTATGGTAGTGAAATGTTGATGCCCAGGCACTATCACCAACTCCCCACCTCTCGCTCCTCCCAGGATGTCTCGTTCACTGCTGCATCCCCAGCACCTCCAATAGCAGCTGGCACATAGTAGGAGCACATAATTGTCCACTGGATGACAAATGGTGAATGAATGAATCACCAGCTCCTAGATACAAGCTTCTCCTCCAGCTGATGTGTCCAGACCGCGTCTCATCCTCCTCAGGCACTTGTTACTCCCTGGAATGGCTCTGGAGGCTGCCTCCCCCTTCACCTCTGGAGCACACCTACTGTGGTGTGGGATGGTGCTGGGATGAAAATACCTAGGCAGGTTCACCGCCCTCAGGGAGAGGAGACATCCTCCTGAAATGAACTCCCCATGCCACACATGTCCTACCTATTCATGCAATGAGAGCCCTGATGGTGACACCAAGTTGGCAAGAGAGGAAGTATTACTTTCAGGGTTTCCCAGAGAAAGGGATGTTTCCTGGCTGCACAGGAAATCCCCTGTTCTCTGTCATCAACTCAAGTGCCCTTGAAAGGTGACAGAAAACTGTTGTTGGCCCTGAGGTCTGTGGTCTCCTTGATCCCTGAGCTTTTGCCCCTTGTTTTGTGAACAACTTCATCTTCAGCCTGGACTATGGCCAGGCCTCCTAAGTGGCTCCTGTCCAGTCCCCTCAGTGCATCCTCCACCCATGGCCAGGGAGGTTCCTCCCTGCTCAGTGACTCCTCATTCCCAAAGAAGAAAGTATGAGCTTCAGATCACTTGAAAGATCCTTTGGGAGCTGACCCGTTCATCTCTTGTGTCATTTCTTCTTTCCCTTCTCACCCTGGAAAATGCAGCCAGACAAAAACAGTTTAGCTTCTCTAAAAACACCCTAAAACCTAAAAAGGGTTCTCTTTGTCCCCTGGGCCTTCCAAAATGCATTTTTTGGCCCAGAGCTCTCCTTCCTCCCACCTGCCCCCTCAGGTAAAGATTGGATTAGGCAAGAATCATCAGTGGCTGCTAAACCTAAGAGAAAATTTTGATGACCAGCAGATGTTTGCATTGTCTTAGAATCTTCCCACAGACTCCTTTTTGGTTGGAAGAGAGAAAAAAGGAATAATTATGCAGTGGAAAAATTGGGAAAAACTTTGACTGGGGTTCAAAATTAACATCACCAATGAAGGACAGATGGCCATCACCCCTGCAGTAATCCAGCTAAGAATGCAGAACCTTAATCCAAACACAAGGAAACATCTGACAAACCCAAAGTGAGGGATGTTCTATTAAAAACGAGTGGAGAGGATTGTTGTCTTAGTCTGTTTGGGCTGCTATAACAACTTACCGTAGACTGGGTGGCTTATAAACAATAGGAATTTATTTCTCATGGTTCCGGAGGCTAGAAGTCTGAGATCAGGGTGCCAGCGTGGCAGGGTTCTTCCAGGTTGCAGACTGCTGACTTCTCATTGTATCTTCACATGGTGGAGAGCAGAGAGAAAGCAAGCTCTCTCGTGTCTCTTATGGGGGAACTGATTCCATCATGAGGACTCCACCCTCCTGACTTCATCTAATGCTAATTACCTCCCAAAGGGCACACCTCCTAATACCATTACATTGGGGGTAGAGTTTCAACATGAATTTAGGGAAGACACAAACATTCAGTCCATAACAACTGTATTCTTCAAAAATGTCAGCGTCACGTAAAACAAAAAAAGGCTATGGAAATGTTCTAGAATCAAGGGGGCTTAGAAGATATGATGATGAAATGCAGTATCTGACCCTACACTGGATCCAAGGACTCTATTAGGCCAACAAAATTGGAATATGGATGGTAGATTAAAGTATTATATCAATGTGAATTTAAGAAGTTGCCAACTGTACTAAAGTTATATAAGAGAATATCCCTATCCTTAGGAAATACACACTGGGATTATTTCGAACTACAAAGTTTAGAAACTTAAAACAAAAAGCATGCAGACAGAAAACTGAGTGGTAGATACCTGAATGTTTGCTCTGTTACTCTCTACCCTTCTGAATGTGTAAGAATTTTACTAATTAACATTCCTTTTAGAATTTAGACTGGAAAAAAGCCTCCCTGGTCTTATCCCAAATTTCTTAAAATGCTACACTAGAGGCGTATACACCAGAGTGTTTTCCCTTTGAATGACTTTTAAATTTTCTTCTATATGGTTTTCTAATTTTTCACATTTCCTATAAAGTACTACATACTTATGTAATTAGAAAGAAAGTGGTATTTTAAGAACCATCTTCAGATATCTCCTTAGGTTGATTTGTGGCTGGTCCCTATCCACATGTGAAGTTAGCTAAGTGGTAGTGGCGGTGGGGCAGTTTGAGGCCTCAGAGGAGTGATCCGTCCATCTGTCCATCTGTCAAGGGAACAGGGCAGTCTCTGTCATTGCCTCAGACCCCACAGAGCTACCTGGAAGAGCTTTCCAGAGCTCTCCTGGGCCACTGCCCAGCCCTGACCATCAGCCTTCCATCTTATATGTTCTTTCCATCAAGTCCACTCTGCTGGGGTTCATTTGCCTCCCTGTGCCCTGACACTGGCCTAGAGGATCAATTTAATAACTGGGAAGCAATGAAATCTTGATGACCACAGGTGCGGTGTGTGCAGCCAGCCTCCAGCTGGCACAGCTGGCATTAATAACAATTAAATGCACCCAGCGCAGTGAGCCCAGGTCATCTGCACCTGTCAGAGCGTCCTGGGAAGCCCTCTTTAGCTCCACATGGAGACAGCAGCCGAAAAAGGGCCCAGCAAAGTCCAGGCTGAGGAGGAACTGGGGGAGAGGCCTTCCACCCTGAGACTGGACCCGGAGAACTGCGACCCTCGGTGTTTGCAGCCCTGCAGCAAGGTGGAAAGAGGCTCATGCATCTCAACATACTGAATGTAGAGCAGCAATTTTACTCTACAATTATGACTAGGAGAAATAGCACATTATTTTATTTTTAATGTACTTTTAAAACTTTAAAACTTCTCCCCTTCTAGATAAAATTAATTGACTTCAAGTTCCTACTTGCCAGACCAGCCAGAAAATCAATCTTGGACGTTGTGGTCACGTGAGAATTCAGGCTGTGGGAGTTGGGGGGTTGTGTTTGCCTCTTTTGGGGTGTCGGGGCAGGGAATGCTCCTGCTCTCTGGGCAAGGCCATTATGAGCCTAAACAGACCTTTTGTGCAACTTAAAAAAGGTGCCCTCCTGGCAGGGTGGCCTCAAGGACACACAGCTTAGGAGCAGACAGTGCCTTGTTGAAGAAAAGGGCATTCTTTCTTCCAGGTGAGACGGATTTCCACCTTCACTCACCCCTAGCCTCACCCAGGCCCGTTTCCTGCACACACCGCACAGCAGTACCCTCTGTCCTTGCCATGGGGCCAGCACCAGGGGCAAGCTTGGCATGTTGGGGTCTTTACGAGCCTGGGGCCTGGTGCCTCCTCCCTAGGTGCCCCTTGTAGCAATTCCCTCTGGATGCTGCAAGTAAAGGGGCCACCAACCATGGGTTCCATCAAAGAGCTCCATTCCTCCCTCCCTCCCCCCTCCACTGTCCCTCCCCTTCTGCGGCACTTTCCTCCATCCCTTTCCCTTGGAACAATCCCATGGGATTGCTCTCAGGGGGCTCCAAGAGGCACAACATTGCCATCTCTTGTCAGAGATCAGAGATATAGATTTTAACACCCATTGGCCCAATACTTCCAGGTAACTCATTCTGTTACATGGATGGGTGAAAGTCTTGAACCTTTGGAAAGTCAAGAAAGTGGGCAATGGAGGTGGTTTTAGAAAATCCTGGAGTTCTGGGGGCTGGCCTGGTGGTGTAGTGGGTAATTTCGCACACTCTGCTTCGGTGGCCCAGGGTTCATAGGTTCGGATCCCAGGCGCAGACCTACACACCACTCATTAAGCCATGCTGTGGTGGGTGCCATATAAAGTAGAGGAAGATGGGCATGGATGTTAGCCCAGAGCCAATCTTCCTCAGCAAAAAAAAAAAAAAACAAAAACAAAAAAAAAGGATTGGCAACAGATGTTAGCTCAGGGCTAATCTTCCTCACACACACACAAAAAAATCCTGGAGTTCTGGACTCCCAGATTCCTGTAGGTTCAGCCGGCACATTAAATGCAGTGAATTCTGAACCAAACACATGTCATTTCCCCAAAGCTCCTCCTCTTTCCGTCCCTCACATTTCTGTCAGTGCCACCACCATTATCATCATCCAAGCACCGCAGTTGAGTCATTTTTACTCCTTTCTTTCCTTCATTACCACATCCAACTGGTACTCAAGCCCTGCCCCCTCCACACCTCGTGATTGCTCTCCAGGCTCAATTACATATCAGCCTCCTCACTGCTCTCTCCACATACATCACCACTCCTTTGCTCCCATCCTTTTCCCAGTGGTTTGACTTTGATTATGTCACTTTCCAGCTCCAAATCCTACAAGTCCCTTTATCTTCCTAATAAGATCCAAATGCCCTGATGCAGAGTGGAAACACCCTCTATTCTCAATATCTCGTCCCAATCTTATCTTACATTTGTCTATTAGGGATGACCTATGCTCAGCTGAATTTGATTATTCATCACTCCCTCCAAACCACTGTGAGCTTTTCTTTCTTGAATCTTTTGTTTCCTCTAGGATTTTCCCTTTGACTGAAAAGCCATCTCCCCACAACTTGGCCTGTCAAAACTCTACCCATCCATCAACACCCAGTGCCAACGTCACCTTCTTCTGGAAGCCTCTTTGGTTTCTTCGGGACTCTTTCCTCCTCTGGGCTTCCTTACCTAATCACGCACCTCTGGTGGCCCCTTTCGCACACCAGCTTGTGTTGCCTCTTGGGTACTCAGCTCACCTCTCTGGTGAGGTTGTGAAGTCTGTGTTGGCGAGGCTCATCATGCCCATTTTGCGTCTCCCCAAACCTTTGTCGAATGTGAGAATGAAAGGATGAATATCTGTGATGACGTTCATCCCTGTTTGAAGCAGGTTAAGTGCTAAACAAATACCACCCCATGCAAATTCACCTTGACCGTTACCTCTGGGGTCCAGTGGGTGGCTGTGGAGTAGGTCAGGTGAGAGGGTGATGCGAGGTGCTGATGGAGGGATGGGGAAGAGGGGCAGTTGGGAAAGATGAGATAGAGACAGAATCAGGATGTACCAGGAGAGGCAGAAGTGGCCTAGGTGACAGGTTGTGGTGCCTTTACAGACACAGGGAGGTGGAGAGGTCAGTTTGGAAAGCAGAGTTTAGTTTGATTCTCCTCCTGCGCCCTTTGCCAGTTGCCTCCTAGGAGGCAACTTGCAACTTCAACTTTCAGTGGAAGCCTTGAAAGGTGGTGTTGCAGAGGAAAACTATTGGGTCCTGGTCTCAGTTTCCACATTGAACCATTTAACTTTAACAAGAGAGCAGAGGATACACTTGCTATTCATAGGAAACAGGTTCTGGAGATCCTTGAGAACAGACTAAGCTAAAAGCAACCCACTTTTCCTACCGAGATTACCCCCTTTAAAAATGCTTTGAATACTTCTGGCTACCCATTTTGACCCATAGCTGGGTGCTAATATGTTTTTAAGCAACGATGGTGAGAGCAGCATAGTGAAACCCACTTCAAGATGTGAGCAAGAATCCTGAGCTGGCTGATCCAAACACCATCCTGACAAGGGTACCTTCCGGGGCTCGCTCTTTTCTCAATCTTCAATAAGCCAAGAATCAGTTTATCTGTGTTTGTGGCATAAAGAATGCTTTGGCTCCAACCTCTCGATTCTAATATCCTCCCACCATTGCTCTAATTCTGAATTACTTTCTCCTCTGGGACTCACTTGATTTAGCTCTTTCACTCAGCTCTTTCAAACTGACAGACAGAAACTCATTTGATCAGAAACCAGAATGCAGCACTCTGAGCCACATTGGAATCGGTCCTTAATAAACTCAAATGCATAGCAGTATTTATTAGTGGTGGTCACTGCTGTCAAACCACTGTCCTGGCATGAGTGAGGCCGCCAGGAAACTCAGCCTCTGTTTCAGAGAGCTTTCATGACCCACAACTGCGTGACCAGCTCTCCCAGGAGGCAGGGGGATCAGGCAGAGGTGGGGGTTTCCGATCCCTGACTGTGGCTAGGTGGTCCTTACTAGGACTGAGTGGTAAAGAAGCTCCAGTGTTATTAACTGCTAATTATGTCCATCCCAGTGAAATCCCACAGCCCCAGCCTAGCCTCAGAGCCTCACGATTCCCTGAGCAAACAAGCTCTCAGGAAGGCCTGGCGGAAGAAACTCCAGCCCTGCTTATAAAAAAGATGGCGTGTGGGGCCGGCCCCGTGGCTTAGCGGTTAAGTGCGCACGCTCCGCTACTGGCGGCCCAGGTTTGGATCCCGGGCGCACACCGATGCACCGCTTGTCCGGCCATGGGGGGGCCGCGTCCCACATACAGCAACTAGAAGGATGTGCAACTATGACATACAACTATCTACTTGGGCTTTGTGGGAAAAAAAGGAGGAGGATTGGCAATACATGTTAGCTCAGAGCCGGTCTTCCTCAGCAAAAAAGAGAGGAGGATTAGCACGGATGTTAGCTGAGGGCTGATCTTCCTCACAAAAAAAAAAAAAGAAAGAAAGATGGCATGTGGACCACCGATTTCACAATCACCTGGAGACTTGCTTTAAAACACAGATTCCCAGCTCCTGTTTGTAGCCATCCTGCTTTCATAGGTCTAGAGTGGCCAAAGAGAATCTGAGAATTATGGCTGTGAGGTTGAGGGAGTGGAGTGAGCCTTGGACCTTGGCGGTGGTGATGCAGAGAGGTACCTAATGAAGCCGGGGCTCGGCCTGTGGATAGGGTCAGGGAATGAGGTCAGGTCCACACAGGGAGTTCAGCTTTGGAACTGTCCGGTCTCAGCTCCTTCAAAGTGCA
The DNA here is from genome assembly GCF_057802395.1 of Ceratotherium simum simum. Lineage (NCBI taxonomy): Eukaryota > Metazoa > Chordata > Mammalia > Perissodactyla > Rhinocerotidae > Ceratotherium > Ceratotherium simum. The sequence goes on along the minus strand of NC_141909.1, from coordinate 63,024,458 downwards.
TGGGAACCACAGGGTCTCCCTTATTTGTGCTTTTTTCAGTTCTGCATTTGGTCTCTAGGTGGCGTCTGGGATAAAAGAGAACCACACTCTCCTTCCACCATGAAGGGAGAATAATAATGACAATGAAGATCGTGGCCAATACTTATAGAGGATTTATTGTGTAGCAGACCCTGTGTTTGGTGCCTTCTATGGATTATGACATTCGATCATTTTAACAAATCTGTTAGGGAAGTTCTATAATTATGCTCACATTTTAAATAAGTTCATTGAAGCCTCAGGTGTTAAGGTCCACACCACCAGTTGTAGGGCATGGAGGGGGATGTAAACCCAGGAGGTCTGGCTCCAGGTGACGAGTCATCATGCTGTCCTCTGGGTGGTCATTAGGAATGTTCTGGCCTGAGCCTTCTCTCAGCCTTGCTGGGAGGCAGGAAGTCTCCTCTGGGGGCTGCTCCACGTCTCTGTGTCACCGAACACCTGGATTACACGTGTGGCCAGGTGGCACCATCTGCCACAAGCTTGCAGTGCAGTGAAGAGGTTTTCCAGGATGCCAATCACTTTATCATCCGAGTCACAAGCTCAAGGCCAGAAACAGAGACGGGATTCCTGCGCTTCTTGCTTTCTATCACTTACCAGCAGGAAATTTCTTCCTTGACTCCCACTTTAAACTGGGAATTAAAACAGATGTGGCTAGATTAACTGAAATTCTCCCTTTAATTGGTCACACTGCCAGCAGCACTGTGTCACCCTTGATCAACAGGGCCGGCTACATAATTTGCAGGGCCCAGTTGCAAAATGAAAATGCACCTTGTTCAATAAGCAGAAAAAAACACTGTTCAAGGTACTAAAATACAAAGCTTTTCCCTTTCTTCTGCAGTCTCTTTTGGTCTGTTATAGTATTTTTTATTTGCTGTGTAATGTCATTTTAATGTAAAAATGAAAAATTTTTAATTGACAATTTTAAATTATTAGCATGTTTTACCATCCATCCTAATATTGTATAATGACAGTCTTCAATGCACTATAAGAGCATTTAACTCAGACGTAGAATCACCGAAATCACACAAGTTGTGTTTCATAGCTCTCACACACGTGTATGTGGCTTTTACCAGAACAGTGGAAACACTGCACAAAACTAACTGTTTTCATTTCATTTCTTGATGTTGTGCTATCTACTAACTCTCTGTGATGAGTGAGGAAGGACTGAAAAGAAGAGGAACTTGGGGTTGCCCTATCTTTCCCTTTTCTTCCAGGTCATATTTTTGGGGTGAGTGGCTGGCTGATACAGGGAAGTTACCTGGTAAGAAAGGATGTGATAGGTTCCTGGGCCATCTCTGTTTGTTAGAACACCATTGCCTCTGTCTATATTTGAAACAAGTTCCGGTTCAAGTGGAAAATGTGGCCTCTCAGGGCTACCGGCACCCTGCTCACACAGTTGAAGACATAACACGCTTAACTGATATTTCTTTTGAATCTTGCTGAACTCCCACACCTCATGGGCCCACCAGAATTCAAGAATGTGACAGCAAGGAGTGGCAGACACGCATATTGCACAAATCTTCTCACACACATGCTCCATGGTCCTATCGGACTTCACTTGCAAAATACAAGTTCAAAGATAAACTCATCAAGAAATTCAAGACAGCAACAGAAGAGCATTAAACCAAATGCAAAGTCCTCCTAAACCCGGGGCCCTGTGTGACTCACGGGTTGCACGCCCATGAAGCCGGCTCTGATGACCAGCATTACAGCTAATTCACAGAAGGGTGGGTTGAAGGAAGGAGTGAAAATTGGGGCAAATCTTTCTGCATGCCTGCTTTCCTCCATGTTCCCTGGAGGTGAAGGTCAAGATTGGCATGAAAGGCAACTTAAGGGGGCCTCTTGAAGGGGAGGAGCAGTACCTTGCCTTGTTTGTCCGGCTCTGCTTGGAGGAGTGGTGTCAGAGTTTGCATTTGATGGTGTGAATGTGAGGCGCCCAGCTGCAGACACTTCGAATCTTTTCTCCTCTGGAGATGACTGAGATTGGCAAATAAATCTGAGGTCTTTGACAATCTGAAACTGGAATGGACTTGTAGATTAAACTAATTACAATGGGTTTAGTGTAAGTAATAGAAAACCCAACTCAAACTGGTTTAAATAATAAAGAGGATTTATCGGTTCATATCAGTAGAAAGTCCAGAAATAGTTTAGCTTTATGGATGGTGATTCAACAGGTGATGGATGACATTGAGGACTGACTGACTTTTTTTTTTTTTTGGTGAGGAAGATTAGCCTTGAGCTAACATCTGTTGCCAATCGTCCTCTTTTTGCTGAGGAAGATTGGCCCTGAGCTAACATCCGTGCCCATCTTCCTCTACTTTATATGTGGGACGCCTGCCACAGCATGGCTTGATAAGTGGTGCATATGTCCACGCCCTGGATCTGAACCTGCGAACCCCAGGCCGCCCAAGCAGAGCACGTGAACTCAACCACTACAACACCAGGCTGGCCCCAAGGACCTAGTTACTTTTTGCCTCTCCTCTTTGCCTTTCACATGTCAGCCTCATTCTCAGCCCGGTTGCCCTTCATGGTGACAAGGTGATGGCCAACAACCCCCAGAGCACCTTGTTTCCCATACCATTTTCCAGGGAGGGAGAGAAGCTTTGTTTCTGGAAGTTCTATCAGAAGAATGAGAAAGCTTTTTTCCTTATTCTCGGTAAATTTCCCCTTGAGTTTCCTTGGCCCCAGATGAGTCATGAGCCTATCCACCAACTAATAACATATCCAGTGAGTACGACTCTGCCAATTAATTTAGGACTAAACCTTCTCCAAAGCCAGCAGGAAGTCAGCTTGTGCCAGAGCACATAGAGCTCATAGGAGAATGGACACATGGGGTGGTGGGGAGACCACAGCAAAAATTGGGGGGATTGCCTAGAGAGGAGGGAGTGGACGCTGAGGAAGCTACCACAATGTCCACCTCAGAGATCTTGTCTCGCTCTCAGGGCTGGCATCAGGACCCAGCAGAAACATACATTTGTCACACTGTCTAATCTTACAAGTGGGAACTGGGATGTAGGCCTACCCAAAAGGTATTGAAACACATAATTTAGAAAAACGCTGGCCGAGCAAAACCTGTATCTGCAGGCCATTTACCAGACAAGGAAACCAAGAACCAGTGTGGGGAAGTAATTGCCCAATCATAATAGTTGCCATCTACTGAGCTCGTGTGTGCATCTGCTAACGCATCTTACAGAAGAGGAAAATGAGGCTTCCAGAGGTCGCCCAAAGCCTCACAGCAAATGAGTCACAGGGCCAGGATTGGACCCAGGCCTGTCTAACTCCCCCGCCTCTGTCCTTCCCTAATGCCAGAAGGGTGAATTGGTGGTGTGAACAGGAAGAAAAGCACCAATCCAGTTGAGAGCTCTTTTCCACTGTGTGTCACTAAGAAGTTTTAGTAGACCATGTAATATCATGTATTATGGGATCTATAACCAAAAAAAATGAAAGAGGAAAAGATTTCATGAAGCAAATTCCTTAAGTGAAAAAGCGAGTTGGCAGTGACTTCTGCAGGGAAGGGAAGAACCATCTGCAGTGGGTAAGGGCTCCCAAGAAGCGCAGGGTTGATCCTGCCTGGCTCGGTTAATGCCAGTGGCCTCTGGCATCCTGTCCCTGGCAGAGCAGCAGTTTATAAACTCCTTTTCTAGAAGCTGTCAGACTTTGGAGAGGTCGTGCAGGAAATCTAGGCCTTAGAATTGGCAGCATGATCATAAGAGACATTCGGCTCTCTCAGAGATGCAAATCTTGGCTGGCACACCCCTCCCTCTCTGCTGAAGCCCCAGGCAGGCGGTGACCTCCTGCCATCTGCTGACATGTGCCGTCTGCTGACTTGAGAGGAGGTCGAGTTTCACGGAACGCATAAGTAAACTACAGAGAAAAGGAAATGAAAGGGGCCATGTGTTTCTAACCTGGTGCCTGCTCCTTCTCCTTGCAGCCTGCCTCGTCTCTGTGCTCTTCGTCTCCCTGGCACTGCCGCTGTCCGTGGCCTTCACTGGTGAGTTGGCTGCCGAGCTGCTGGACGCCACGGGTCAGCCGTGTCCAGCTTCGGGACAACAGCACTTCATCTTTAAATGTAAAACGTGTGCCAGGAAGAGTTGGCCAGACCGATGATTTCCAAACACGTATCAGCCAAAACGGAATTACTTGGTGAACATTTTAAAACGACAGAGTCCTGGGCCCTGCTCTGGGAGATACTGATGCAGTATGTCTGGGGTGGAGACAGACATCTGCTTTTAAAAATCTGTCCCCAGATGACTCCGCTACCTCTAGCCCAGTTTGGGAGCCACTGGGCTAAAGGTTTCTCAAGGCCCCTTCCCAGCTCCTGTGTTCCCATGCGGAAGGAGGCCTGTCGTAAGCAGTACGAAAAATGCATCTCATACTATGGTAATGTGTAGGTGTGCTCCACATTTTTTTTGTTGAATGAATGAATAAATACTTCCATAAGTCACATATATTAAACTACCTCAATTATGCAGAAGTGTGAAGTATTGGGGGAGGTTGAGGGGTTGGGAAGCTTCTTGAGTAGGCAAAAATCGTTGTCACGTGTCAGTGAAATTAAACTCATGCCCTTGAATGTTGCTGATGGGCGCCCTTGAGCTATGTGCACAGAACCTAGCTACCCTATTTACACAGAGTCGTAGCAAGCCTGGTGTTCTAGGTTTCGAGTTCACAGCATATTAGAGCAGAAATTTACAGGGGATAGGAGCTATTATTAAAAAGACAAGAAATGACAAGTGTTGAAGAGGATGTGGAGAAAAGGGAACCCTCGTACACTGCTGGTAGGAATGCAAATTTGTGCAGCCACTATGGAAAACAGTATGGAGATTCCTCAAAAAATTAAGAATAGAACTACCACATGTCCCCCTATTCCACTTCTGGGTATTTATTCAAAGAATACCAAAACATTAATCCAAAAAGATACATGCCACCCCTATTTTCATTGCAGCACTATTTACAATAGCCAAGACATGGAAACAACCTAAATGCCCATCGACTGATGAATGGATAAAGATGTGCTATATACACCCAATGGAATACTACTCAGCCATAAAAAAAAGATGAAATTTTGCCATTTGTGACAACATGGATGGACCTTGAGGGTATTATGCTAAGTGAAATAAGTCAAACGGAGAAAGACAATTATCATATGATCTCACTCATATGTGGAATCTGAAAAAAAGAACAAACAAATGAACAAACAAAACAAAACAAAAACAAACACATAGATACAGAGAACAGGTTGGTGGTTACCAGAGGGGAAGAAGGGTGTGGGGTGGGCAAAATGGGTGAAGGGGGTCAACTGTACAGTGATGGATGGTAACTAGACTTTTGGTAGTGAGCATACAGTAGTATATACAGAAGTCGAATTATAATTTTGTACACCTGAAAATTATATAATGATATAAAACCATGTTACCTCAATTAAAAAAAAAAAGAGAAAAAGAAAAACAGGGCATAGGAGTTGTTGCAAAAAAACCCCCAGTACCCTAATTGCTTAATGCACGTGGGGTTTCCTTTTGGGGTGATGAAAATATTTTGGAACTAGAGAGAGCTGATGGTTACAGAACTTTGTGAATATATTAAATGCCACTGAATTGTTCACTTCAAAATGGTTAATTTTATGTTATGTGAATTTCACTCAATAAAAAAAAGCAACAATACTAAAAAACAAAAACTAATACAAAAACCGTACTCTTAGATGTGTAACAAGTGAAAGCTGACAGTCTGACAGGAAATAAAAGAACAAAATAAAATTCTAAAGTTTGCATGGAACAAAAACAGACAAGTCGTCTGGGGCCGTTCAGTGTAAGGGAAAACAGTTCAGCCAGTTTGATTGGCCCTGATGCCGTTGTTATTACAGTGCAGTTCAAAAAGCAACATTTCTTATATGGCTCTGTTCTATCAAGAAGAGTGTATACGATGTTAGGTATACCCTGCTTAGGAAGCCAGGAGTTGCCTTAAGAAAATATCCTATGCAAAAATCTATGAGTAAAAGATAGATTTTTATCGAGTGAAAAAAATGCTTTTGGAGCCTGTGGCTTAGTTATCTGGAAAATGAACATAACTGGAACAATGCATTCACTAACAAGGCTGCATAAATGAGGCAAGGCCCCACAGAGCAATTCCCACAGATGGTATATTAAAATCACTCCATCCTCTGTGGGAAGGGGGTACTGAGGAATTACTGCCAATGGTTAGAGAGTTCTGTCTGGACGATGAAAAGTTTTGGGGATAGATAGTGGCGATGGTTGCACAAGACTGTGAATGTAATTAGTGCCATTGAATTGTACACTTAAAAATGGTTAAAATGGTAAATATTTTGTTATACATATTTTATCACAATAAAAAATGTCAAAAAAAAGTAATTTAAAAACCTCCATAATATTGAACAACAAAGAAAAATCACTCCATCTGGTAGTAGTTATCAACTGTATTGGGGCGAGTTCTAAGCCCACAGAGTTAATGGTGATACTGCAGATCAGACAGAAAGAAAATCTAGAGGTAAGGTAGGTCCTGAGCAATACGCGAACACAGGGGGAAAGACACTTTTATTAAATTTATTAGCATCCTTTTAAGCCATCTGTGCGCTGACTGACTCTCCTGTGAGCAGCAGCTGTTTTTATTCATTAGGAATGAGCAGATATATAAGCCATTACTCAATGTTCATTTCACAGCTAGGTTCTGAATTGAAAGGCAGTTTGTATCCGACAAATTTGGCATCAAGTCTTTAAAGGTCCCTGTGTGAAAAGGTTGTGTTGAGACTTGGAAAGTATTTCCGTCTAATAACAGATTCAACAAACGTCAGAGATATCCAGGAAGGCAAGCCTACACAGGCTGATGACAGGCTTAACGTGTATATGGGACTTGATTCTGTTTGGGGCTCTGAATTTGTGGGTCTCTGTATACCCAGAAATTGTTATTAATTTCAGTGGAATATGGTGTACTCATAGAAAAATGGTTTACATCCTCTGCTAAGAACCAAGGCATTCATGGGAAATAAAATGTCAAATCAAAGCTAAAACTTTAAATGTCATTAAAACAGAAGACTTTGGTTCTACAATGAGCATCACCTTTCTTGGGCTCTGTTGACAAATGTACTGGTCAGGGTAACTTAACTGTGCTGCAGTAACAAATTAATCTTGGAATCTCAGTGGCTTAACACTATAAAGGTTTATTTCTTGCTCATGCAAATTCCAGTGTGGATCAAGAGCATCTCCAGGACCCTGGGGACTCCTCTGGGCAATGTGATGACTCAGCCCTCTAAGCATCTCATCTCAGGGTTTCCAGGTGGTTAAAGCAGGGGAAGAAAATGAAGGATTACATGTCAGTTTTGAAATGCTTTGGCCCCAAAGGGTCTCACAGCCCATTGGTTAGAACCAGTCACACAGCCCTGGGGATCCACAGGGGACTGGGAAATGTGAGGGCATGTGCTGAGCCATCAATGTCCCTGCACAACCAAGGTGTGTGCTAGAACCCCTCTGAAGCCTCGTCATATGAGCCAGACTGGTCACCGAGGGAAATAGGCATTTCTTTCTTATATTTTAAATAATATATCATATCACCAGTGGTTAATAATAGGCCTGGAAGACAAAGGCCTGAGAAAAGTAGAGAAAGCATTGGGGAGAAAAATTAAGAAAGAGTGTGGGTCTGGGGCGATTGATTTGGCAGTTTCCCAAATCTAGTGGCTAGGGACATGTCAGTAAACACGCGTTTCCCAGCCTGGGGTCAGGTGAGTGCGCTGTCAATGGTGATAATATGGTCCCTGTGACTAACACGACAGAGGGCTCTGCGCACGGAGGAAGGGTTCTCTGCCAGCTCCTCCCTGCCACCTGGGCCCTGCAAGCAGAGAGCAGATGTGAGCCTCAGCTTACACAGTGCATGCGTTTTGGGAATGTGACCCGTAAAGTGAATCTTGTTTTAAGCATGTCAGGGGACCTGGTTATTTAAAGGGATTCTTTGAATCCTTTTGTAAAATGAATCATTGAAAACATGGCTTGTCATATGATCCGTTTCATAAAAGCATAGCATACCCGTAGCCAGTTAACACCCAGATGAGAGGTGCAGCGACGTCTGGTGCCTGCTCTGTCCCACACCTGCTGGACTGCCGTTCAGTCCACTGACCATCCTGGAGGTCAGGCGGCCGGGGAGACCGAGGCTTCCCAAGCAGGGGATCGAGTTGTGGTTTGTGTGGGTAACATTTTGGCTTTTGTAGACATCTAAGCCCTCTTCGTAAGCGGGCATTGTGCTCTTGAGTGCATTTCTCTCATTCCGCTCCTGTTCTTTCTCCTTGTAGGAATGAAGTTTTTGGAGGACTGCCCCATACAGCCCCTCATTCCTCTATATTTGCTAGTGGGTGGGATCGTCGGGGCCTTAAAGGTAAAGTATATTTATTCTTTGTTTGTAGTTTTTGTAGAAATTTAACTTACTGGAACCATGGAATGCATCCTTTAATTGTTTGCTACCCACAGGGGAACCAGAACAACTTGCCTCTAAGCACAGGGTTGTTGAAGCCACAGGGTGAGGTGGATCCTGAGGCCTGCAGCAGAGATGTGGATTTTTCCAGATGAGGAGCACTCACCCAGAGCTGTGCATCTTTGCAATAGCTTCCCTGCTGCTGCCCTGAGTTCGATGTGCTAACATTGGTGTAACAACAGTTGAGGCAGAGGTATCAACTGCCAGTTATACCACTGAGTTCAGCCGGTGTAATTGCAGCCTTTCTCTGTGCTTCTTTTAAAAAAAGTTTCCTGTGTAAGGCAATAGAGTTCGCGTTTGGTTAAAATGTGTTTAATTTTAGCAGTTCTTATCTCTGTTTTTAACTATAGCTCCTAGTTCTCAACTGACTAGCATAGAATTAATTGGCTGCAGTCATCAATCAAACTCTAATGTTTGGGGCTAGGAGTGCTTCTTTGTGACTCTCAAGCTCATGTCAGTGTAGGGAGCTGATTTGCTCATGGGTTGAAGTCACATCTGTTTAAAGAGGAAACGTAACTGAAGGAGAAATATCAAGGGTCCTGCGTAGCCTGCAGTTAAGTTGCCAAAATTCCTGGCCTACAGAAATGTCACATCTGCCAAAAGTACCTTAGGTCTACCTCCATTTATCAATGACACTTCCCAACCATCCAAGCCGCCCCAAAGCTTCCTATATCAAAAACTAGAAAGCACAAGCATCCTTTTTCCAAAATGGTTTCATAAAAATGAAGCAATAACACAGGAGGAAACAGAATCAGAAGTGCCATATATAAAATTTCATTTGGACCCACTGTCTGATTTCTTTGCCAGCTTCCTTCTGGTGCTTGGGGCCTTCAAAAGATGGCTCCAAGGACCTGGTGAGTGGCACTGGTCATGATATTGATCTAAGACATCAAAGGAATGTCTTCAAGATTGCTGTTTTCATCTGCCATCAGTGGTCACAAGCTCAATGCTGTCTTGGGAAACATGTCTGATCTGGGGCAAGCATTTGGAGCCTTTTGTGTCCAAGGTTACATCACTATTAATGCCCTCATCTCCTGGAAGCAGTCTGGTGGGCAATATTCTGGAATGTACAAATACACATGATCCTTCCTATAGCAACATCCCCCTGGGATCCATCTGGGACTTTGTGTAGCTCCAAGGAAACCCAAACGCTCTCTGCTCAGCGGGGCTGCACGTCCCCTGTGGCCCCACAGTGTTAGGGGAAGGCTCTAATGAATTGAGTGCCGTAGAGATGCTCAAAACAAGGGCCAAGTTTTCAGCAGTAATTACCCCTGCCCCACCCTCTCTCACTTGACTACCTCATCGTCAGGCTGCGAAGTGGAACTTTCCTTTAGAGATGTCACTGCCCATGGGGTCTGTTCCTCTTAATAACAGCAAACTTTTCCTTTATGAAAGCCAGCCCAGAACCCAAAGGTAATTTATTTTAATGAACAAACTAGGGCCCTAATAAACAGCATTGGTTTTTTTCCTGGCAATCTAAAACTGTTTGAAGCCAAATTAAATTTCTGTGCTCATCATAGAGAGGTAATACACAGTGAGTCCATAACCATGAGAGCAACAGCAAACAGGTTTATGGAGCCCCCAGACGGGGGAGTTTACTAGTGATGCCAAGGCAGCGTATTGATCCCTGAGAGCGCTGCATGGTGATGCCCAGTATCCTGTCTGAAATGCATCAGACAGCAGCAGAGTGTTGCAGTTCATTGAAGAGGAAGCTGAGGGGCAGTGAGTGGACATTTCCCAGTGTTACCAAAAGAACTGAGAGTCAAGGCCGATTAGAACGTTATGAAATGAATTTAGTAGTTTGTGATTGCTTTAAAAAAATGAAATAGAAAATAAGCGAGTGTCTCCCAGTAAGTTAAGTATTATGTGATACACATATGCTTGGGTAAGTTGACCATATAATTTATCATCACTGGGACATTTTTGAGAGCACAAGGGGGCTCTAATAATAATCATGCCAGGAAAACTGCATAAACCAGGACTTCTCTGAGCCAATGAGGACATATGGTCACCCAGTTACTAGGTCATGATGTAAAATGTCTTTGTTACTTGTGCACTGTTGGCGGGAATGTAAATTGGTGCAGCCATTATGGAAAACATGGAGATCCTCAAAAAGTTAAAAATAGAACTACTATATGATCCAGCAATTCCACTTCTGGGTATTTAGCTAAAGAAAATAAAAACACTAACTTAAAAAGATATATGCACCCCTATGTTCATTGCAGCACTATTTACAACAGCCAAGATATAGAAACAACCTAAGTGTCCATCAATGGATGAATGGATAAAGAAATGGTGATATATGTGTGTGTGTGTATATATATATATTCCATATATAATATATATAATATATATATTCCATATATAATATATATAATATACATGTATATAATGGAATATTATTCAGCCATAAAAAAGAATGAAATCTTGCCGTTTGCAACAACATAGATGGACCTCAAGGGCATTATGCTAAGTGAAATAAGTCAGACAGAGAAAGACAAATACCATATGATCTCTCTTATATGTGGAATCTAAAAACAAACAAAACAAAAACACCAAGCTCGTAGATACAGAGAACAGATTGGTGGTTGCCAGAGGCGGGGGATGAGGCATAGGAGAAATGGGTAAAGGGGATCAAAAGATAAAAAATGTATGCACAATAGGCTTAAATTTTAAAATCTTAATTAAATGAAAAAGAATAAATAAAAGTACTAATACTTAGGGACATATGTTAAAAAAAATATTTGTTACAAGGGCCCTGTTAGAAGAAAGTTTCAAAAACACTGCTTTAGTGGCCATTTACCCACCTCACACTCCACCTCATCTGCAGTATCCCCCTGCTTAGTGAGAATTGCCACCACCCAGTAGCACTTACTGTGTGCCAGGCGCTGGACTACAGGTTTTGCTCCCAGATTGAACTCGTTCAGTCGTCACAACACCCCTTTGAGGCAGGTACTTGTATCAGGAAGGAATAAAAAAATCAACTCTGGCTAACGCAACAGGTAATTTATTGGAAGAGCTCACAATTTCAAAGGTTGGTGGAAGAGAAAGGAACCAGGTGGCTCCCGAGAGCCCGGGTAGCGGGACCTGCCTACAGTTTCTCCAGGGCCAGCAGTGAAAAGAGTGAACCCCAGCTGGCTCCTCTCTCTTGGCATCCCTGTGCCCATGAACCAGTCCTGGGAGGGGAGCCAGATCTGTGGACTTTGAGTGTCCTCTGCCCCCTGGTGTGAAACAGCGTGGAGAAGGCACCTCCAGGGAGGGCAGACACCAGGATTTATCCTCCCGTGGGCATATGATGGGTGGGGGACATCCCCCAAGGAATGGGGCCCTGCTGGGAACAGAAACGGATGCTGAGCGACCAAAACCTGGGCTGTACCATCAGCTCCAGCTTACAGATAAGGAAACTGAGGCTTACGGGTTGCTTCTCTTGAGTTTACACAGAGTAAACAGCAGAGCTGGTGTTCAACCCACGCCTGCCTGACCTCACAGTCCCCCTTGGCCATCCTGCTCCAGTCCAACTGGTTTTCGCCTCTTCCCCAAACCCTTTGCCTTTGCCATGACACTCCCACTCCCACTCCAAGGAGATCCCTCCCACCTCTCCCGGCTCACAGGGGTCTGGAGTATGCCACCTCTTCCAAGAAGCCCTCCATGAGTTGGCTTTATGCAGATGGCTCTCTGGACCCCTCTCAGCCCTCATTTTCCTCTTCTTACAGAAATGTTCTGCCTCCTAGCCAGGCTACAAGTTTTATTCCCGGAAAACCGGGGCATTTAGACCAAATGGGAGCACCCTCCCAGCATAGGAAAGAACCCCTTTGCCTTAACATCCTCCGATTTAAGCATCAGTGTAGTGTGGTGTAGACAGTGGTCAGAGGTAGGGACTGACACCCATTTCATCCTTTTACTCCCTGTGGACCTGGGAGAAGTGACTGAACTTCTCTGAGCCTTAACGTCCTCATCCACGAAACGGGGATGATAATATACGGCTCCTGGGTTAGTGTGAGCATTAAATGAGGTCATACAGACCAAGCATTGGATGAACCACTTTTACTTAGGTTTTGTTATCTTCTCATAAGTAATAACTCTTCACTGTACAAAATAAGAGAATAGGGATAAGCACAAAGAAGAAATCAAAATCACCTGTAAATTCCACCACCTGGAGAAGCTCACGTTGACGTTTTGGCCTGATGCCTCCAGTTTTGGCCCTCCCATCTGTGCACGTATTCATTTAACACCTCTCGTCTCGGGTTGCTGAGAGAATTAGTCGAGACGATGTGCATTAAGCATTTAACCCGGCACGGGGACCTCCCTTTGCACAACACCCATTCCTGGTGTCACCCTTACCTCTGCACACATAACTCCCAGGTCTGCATCACGAGCCCTCACCTTTCCCTCTTCACCTCCACGCTCTGACCCCACCTCCCTGCTGGTCACCACCACCTGCATTTCCACCCAGAATTTTAAATGTGACACGTCCAAACCTGAAATCATCATCCACTCAAAGGCAGAGCAGGGGCTCCCTGTCTCCATATGATGCATGTCAAGGAAGGAAATGGATGTCTCTCGATATTATCACCAATTTCCCTGTCCTGCTCTCCATCTCTCTTGATATCATCACCAGCTTCTCTGCCCTGATTTGGAACCAAATTTGCTATATCTCTTGGCTCTGTCCTGCCCTTTCATTTCACTCAGGCTCAAAATCTCTCCCCACACCAATCTCAGTTATCAAAGGGTTTTTTCTGAAGCCTAGCTCTCCAGGGGGTTATGGGTGCCATGAAGTTGACCTTAGGAGAGATGGGAAGCCTGGGAATCAGGCAGATAAACAGGCTAGGTTTTCAAGACATTAACGACCAAGTTGCTAGACAAAAGGAAGATGGGGAACCGGGATTCCTGCGCAGAGAAGACCTGGGTTTTTCCATGGTTGCCTTTTCAGACGGGACACCTGAGACAAAGGCATCCAAGGCCAGTCAGGGTTGGGTGGGGATGGGGGTCCTTTGTGTAATAAAATCGGAGCAGAGTTTCAAAGTAGTGGCAGGATGGAGCCAGCAACCATCCACCAGGGGCGAGATGGTCTTTGTCCCCTAGGAGTAATTAGCAAGGGTATTGCTCAAAGGACAAGAGTCTGTGCTCCTGACTTGATGGGTGTGTAAGGATAGGAGAGACACACTCTCACCCCATGGTCCCACATGGGAATTCCAGATCCCTGGAGATGGCGAGTGGTGGAAACATCCAAGAGAAGAGAAGAGAAGAGGAGGCTGAGGGAGGCGTGGTGGAGGAGGGGAGAAAAGGACCCATGGGATCTGGAATCGACCAGGCCTGTGAAGTGGCCTGGAGTAGCAGGAAAGTCTCCTGGGGATTCCTCACAGTATGGAGGGGTGTGCTGCCAGGTCCTCTAGCATCCAGACCAGGTGTCAATGTTACAATGTCATGTATGGTGGAAACGTGCTAGGACAGTAGAAGGGAAAGTCTGTCCAACCTGGCTTCTGATGGTAATTGTGCAGCATGGTGACTGGGCAAACGGAATGAGTTGGGGGTTGAGAAGCCAGTGAGCAAAGTGCCTGGAACCCTGGGTCAGAGAGAATGAGCAAAGGGCCTCCCTGAGGCGTGAGCCATGTGTTGTGACCGAGGAGAGGGAAGGGGAGGGTTCCCCAGTTGAGGCTTACTCTGTGCTGATCAGGCAGACTTCCCAGGCCATGCCAGCGATTACTTACTCCTACCCCGAGTGTATGAGTCTGGAAGAGCAAAAGGTAGCCGGGGACAACAAGTGACACACCTGAGTGAGCACATGGGTGTGCACACACACGTACACATGCTCACCCTGGGCCAAGAGGAGGGCCGTGGGGCTCCTGCCCTCAGCCCTCCACCCCTGGACCCTTGTGGAGGGACCACACCTCGGCTTCAGTAGTTACCTCAGTTCTCTACTCAAACATTGTCAGTGGTGCCTCTTCACATACAGAAATACCTCCCGAGTGCCCTTCTCCCTTCTCAGCCAGGTTTCTTTTTTTATTTATTTTTTCATGTTTCTAAAGAGTTATCTACAGTGGCTTCCCCACCCCTCAGCTTCTCTTTGCGTCTCTGCAGTGGGTCTTCCACCCCTATACCCCTGCTGAAGCTTCTCTCCTCGAGGTCTCAATGGCCCCTCAATGTTTCCAAGTTCAAAGGTCAATTTGTAGTCCTTATTTTTCTGGAGCCCCAGTCCCTTCAACATGAAGCTTATAAACATAATTACTATAGAGTGTGGTAAGGAAATAGTAGAGATACACACAGAGAGCTATGAAAACCCAGAAGAGAGATTCCTCATCCAGCACAGCGAGGTCCTGGAATCCTTCCTGGAGGAGGTGATCTCTATCTGGATGCTTATGAAAGAGTCAGGTTGGGGAGCAGAGGGGTTCCAGGCAGAGAGGACAGCATGAGCATTGGCCTCAGAGAGAAGGAGCACACAGTCCGTGCAGGGAGATGGGAAGCAGCTCCATTGCTGGAACATCAAGCACAGGGCTTCTTTAATGGGCTACTCCCCACACGTGCTGGGCCGGGTGTACAGTGGTGAGCCAAACAAAGCTGGACCCTGCCCTTCCATTCCAGTGGGGGGAGAATTACTGGAGGTACAACCAGCATGGTGGACATGGATGGGTACACAGGGTGAGGAGCAGGGAGCTTCCCAGGTCGCTGGCTGGACAATGTCATCCAATGAGAGGAATATGGAAGATGATGAGTTCTGTTTCCAACATACTGAGCCTGAGGGCCTAAGGATACTCAGTGGAACTGCCCAGTTGAATTCACATAAGTCTGAAGTTTGGGGGAAAGTTCTGGAAGGGAGCTGCAGACTTGGGTGCCATCAGCCTGTATGTGGGTGGGGTCACTCAGGGATCATGCAGAGTGAGAACATCGCAGCTGAGGACGGGGTCTGGGCCATGTTTGAGGGTCACCATGGAGGAAAGCCAATGGAAGAGGCAGAGACACAGAATGGTTTGGAGGGAAAGATGCCAGCACTGGCTGAAGACAGCCCTAGTGTTACACTCTGGCTCTTCTACTTTTCACACATGTGACCTTGGCCAAGCTCCTTAACCCCACTGGTCCTCAATTCCTTTGTTTCTAAAGTGAGGAAAGTAATGTGCATTCCATAAGGTTGTCTTAAATAAGACAACATGCCTAAAAGCACTTAGTGTCTGTATTAGTCAGGGCTTCCTGCCGTAAGAAGATGTCACAGACTGGGTGGCTTAAACAACAGACATTCATTTTCTCACAGTTCTGGAGGCTAGAGGTCCAAGATCGAGGTGCCAGCAGATTCGGTTCATGGTGAGGACTCTCTTCCTGGCTTGTAGACTGCCACCTTCTCACTGTGTCCTCACATGGACTTTCCTGTGTGTGGAAAGAGAGAGAGAGCAAGCTCTCTTCCTCTGCTTATAAGGACAGGGCCCCACCCTTATGAACCTCATTAAACCTTAATTACCTCCTATCTCCGAATACAGTCCCACTGAGGGTCAGGGCTTCAACATGTGAATTTGGAGGGGGTGCAATTCAGTTAATAAGGGTGTCTGATACAAAGTGGGTACTGAAAAAGTGATAGCTTAAAAAAAAGGAGCATCTGAAAGGGAACAAGGAGAACCAGGAAAATGAGGCAGAAACACGCTGTGGACTGAGCGTGCAGAGCACACTCTGAAATTGGGCATAGGGAGTTGATCGGCGTCTAAGGGAGAGCAGTTTTATGGGACGGTGTGGGGAGAAGACAGGATTTGCAGTTGCCTTCACGAAGGGTGGAAAGCCTCAGAGGAGGAAGCATGGGTGGTAATCAGGGGAGGATCCGGGATTCTGTGTTGGGGAAGTACTGGAGAAGGTTCATTGGCCAAGAGGAAGAACCAGTACAGAAGGGAGGTGGGACAGGTAGGAGAGAGAGGAGCTAGCTGAAGTCACAAGAGTCTGGGAGAGGTGGATGGAGATGAGGTTCCCTCACATTCTGAATCCAACAGAAAGAAGATCAAAGGTGAGTATGGGTCGTAGGAAAGAACTGTAGAGAGGGGAATAGGAAGCCAAGGAAAATGCACTCCTGTGAGTCTGTTTGCTAAATGAATTAGGAGGCAAAGGAGGAGAAGGGTCAGAGGGCACTGGACAGTGATAAAGGTTTGGAGTGGTCTTTTCAGAGAGTGAGAGAACTACTCGACAACCAGGAAAAGAACTGATGGGCAATTCTGGGAGTCCAACTGCAGCTGGAGACTTGACTTTGTCATGGTGCCCACCTGTGATGATGGCAGCCAGTGGGAGCCAGTGGGAGCACGAAGGCAGATGCTGGTGTTGACCTGGGTTTGGAGTTTTGCTGGGAGGGTTTAGTGGAAGGACAGAAATGCAAGGGATCAGATCGAGGGAGCTGGGAGAGAATAATACAGATAAGTAACCATGAGGTCCAGGACAGGTGGAGGGAGAGGTAGAGAATGAGCGCGCCTGGGTGCCTAGGAGAAAATGGAAGGAATAAAGGACCAGAAGTCTCTGTGAGGTTGCATGGTGCCGAGGGAGTGCGGGAATGAGAAAGCTGGGCAGGCAGGCACCAGCAGTGAGATAGTGGGGGGAGGAGAAAGGTACTTCTAGCTGAGGACCACATCCAGAGTGTGGTCGTGGGAGGAGGAGGAGCAGGTCATGGGAGCCAGGGAGGCCAAGAAACTGAGCTTAAGGCTGATGAAGGGAACCAGAGCAACTGGGAAACTCTGGGTGCAGAGATGAATTTCAGTCAACTAATCTCTTAAATCTCTGTCCAAAGCAATTCACACATCTAAAAGGAAAATGCCACTGAGGATGCTGACTAAGGAGTGACGACTTCATTCTTGCCAGTTCTAATTCCTCAAAATTAATTTCACTCCTTGGCAGCGTTTCCAACTCTAGTGTATGCACTTTTCCTCATAAATTTCCCTCTCTCTCCGTTTCTCCGCTACCTTCTATCCCCTCTCCTCCCCCTCCTTTGCTGCTCTGCCCTCTGACCCCTCGCTTCCTACCACAACCCAGGTGTCCCTCCCGCTGTACGACTCCGCCAGGATGAGGCAGCTTCTGTCCAAGGCTGTGGTGATTGCGGCTACCCGCGATGATGAGTACCCCTGGAGGCAGAATGCGTATTATATCCTCCTCATCCTCAGCTTCTTCCTCTTCCTCTGCTTCATCCTGGGGAACTACTGGCTCTTTTCTGTTCACCTGCCTGATTTTATTCCACCTTTCCAGCAGCCTCGGGATTACTGTGACAAAATCCTGTACCTCTTCGCTGTAGGGGTCCATGTGCTCAGCCACATCGTGCTAGTCTTACTCGTCCTGTGCAGTGGTTGTGTCTACGTGTGGTTCAGGTGGAGATCTGCTGTTGATGAAGACTGAGAACCACCACCTCCAGCACACACGCACACACACATGCACACAGGTACACACACGGACACATGCATGCACATGCACACAGGTATGCATACACAGACACATGGACATATACACACACACACACACGCACACGCACATTGTTGCAGGAGAAGAGCATGCTGTAAAGGCAATAAAACCTTCCCTGCAGGCATTTAAGAAACCACCAAAATGTGCCAAGTATTCTAGCAGACTAAAACTCTTGACTTTCAGAGGGGGAATTTTGTACTCGTAAGAGTTTTCAAGGGATTTTTTTTTTTTGAGGGGATGTGGTAAGGGAGGCAAAGAATGGGTGACCTTTTCAAATCACAGTGCAATTCCAATGATTGTTACAAGAGCAAGGTTTGTTGTTGTTACTGTTGCTACTGCTATGTTGTCATCCAGGGGCACCTTGAAGTTACAGAAAGAGCATGGACTTTAAATAAGACTTTACTTGCTCTGATGGCTTTTGGTATGAAAAGGAGAAAGGTGCTCTTACTTAATGACTCCAGCTGCCTTTTAGGAAAGTTAAGGAGTACTCTTTTCCACTCCCAAATCATCAGATGGGTTTGATCTGACAGGTAAGGGCATCCTAAAGAGGACTATAGAATCTGCCAAGATCAAGGAAGCAGATTCCACATGGGGGCTCTGGGCTGGCCCTCTAGCCTAGTGTCACAGAGAGCAGCCACTCTTTCACAGTGGGCTGTGTGTGGTGCCACTGCAAATTCTTTGCTTGGCCTCAAGTCTGCTTCTTTCCCTGGTTATCTGTGTACATCTCTGTGATTTGCTGATGGCATAAACCAGTTTTGTGTTTTTTTGGCCGGGTTGCACACGTGTCGTTAATGTAGATGCTTTTTGGTCTCTGAGTTTAAATATTGCACAGTAGTAAATCTACTTAATGCCAGGTTAGGGTTTGGAAGCCTTTTGTAAACCAATTTGTCTGGAGGGCCAGGATGACGCCCAACAGCGACCACTAACATCCTCTCTCACTGCTGTTGTGAGAGGAAGTTCCTGGGAGCTGGGGCACCCTGTCAGTGTGTCAGCCCTCGTGGGGGAGCCCCCATGCTTTAGAGTTTTAGGTGAAGACTCTGTCATGTGTGTTTCTAGGGGCAGTGCCCAGGGGGAGCGTGGCACCTGCTTAATTGTGCTTCTATCTCAGCCACATGCACAAACCAACCCAAGCGGCCATCGATGCCGAGTGGCATCTCCCTTTATCAGAAGTGTCAGCTCAAACCGAGAGGCTCACTCCTCTCTGTGGCTTTAAGAGAAAAGGACCAGTGAGTCCCATGGAGATTTCCTATTGAGTTTGAAGGCACTCTCTGGGCATCTGTCACCTAGAATCACGTTTGGCCCTGGTTTCTTCCCAGGTAAGAAGATGGTGCTGGATGCGTCCTCTGGTGGGCAGAGAGGGGAAAGCCCCTATTCTGCCCTGTCCCTTTGTTTTTTTTTTTTTTTTTTTTAAAGATTTTATTTATTCATTTTTCCCCCAAAGCCCCAGCAGATAGTTGTCTGTTTTTTTTTTTTTTTTTTTTTAATTTTTTTTAAAGATTTTATTTATTTTATTTTTTCCCCCCAAAGCCTCAGTGGATAGTTGTGTGTCGTAGCTGCACATCCTTCTAGTTGCTGCATGTGGGACTCGGCCTCAGGATGAACGGAGAAGTGGTGCCTCGATGCGCACCCGGGATCCAAACCCGGGCCGCCAGCATCGCAGCGCGCGCACTTAACCACCAAGCCACAGGGCCGGCCCTGCCCTGTCCCTTTGGGCACTTTCTGGTTTCATTTTCACTTGAGCCATGGTAGAAGATCAGAGGGTGTGCAACTTGCAGGTCCTGCCCTCATCTGTGATGTCCAATGCCATGCTCATTGTGCCCCATGTGGCCCTGTCTGTGCTGGGGGCCCAGGAGAATCTGTAGGCTCAGACGCTGGGGCAGGCAAGGTGTTCCATGGGCGCCCCCTCCTACCCTGCTTTCCCCCGAGATGACCCGTCAGTCATACCCAGTCACTAAGCTAATGTTTGGACACAAATGAACACAGCTGAAAGCCAACAGAACCCATTTCTAAGCTCAGTCCAGGCCACACATGAACTAGTACTTCCTTTAACGTCCCTGACACTAATTCCTGAGCAGGAGACTTGAAAAGAATGTCCAGGCTCCAGCCTGAAAAAGTAAGCCAAGCCCATATAGCTAGGGAAAAACCAGACTCTGTATTCGTGGAGGACAATGGCCTGATCCCCCTCCGCAGAGGCAGGTGCCCCCTGGTGCACAGGGACTGCACCACGGGCCCAGGCACACTGTAGCCTAGGATGGCAAACAGCTCTGTTCTCTCCTGCTAGCTGCAGTCACAGCTGTAATTGTGTTGGGAATGACTCTGAAGCTGCACTGAGACTCAACAAGAAAGAGCATGGGGATTCAAGAGACATGCCGGCCTGGGGCATGGGAGGGGAGGGGCCAAGACCTGTGCCATGATCAACAACTCCGCCCATACAGTCCCATGCGGTGACTCCGGGGTTCTGGGGACCAAGCAGATGGAGGTTCTCCCACTCACATCTCAGCACTGTCCTCCCCTCACAGTGACACTAAGATGCTTTGCTGGTGGCCTCATGAGGGACTTACACGGAGGAGTCTGGCCACAGAGAGAATATGAGGAGAAGATGCACATCTGCCTCCTCTCCACCTGAGGGAGCACATCACTGACTCTTCCTCATCTATGGGCACCGAAGACCTGAGCCGAAGGACCCTGCCCTCCTCCCACACGAGTGCTTCTGAGCTTTGTTGCTGGGGCCTTGGCAAAGGTGGAAAGAGCTTGTGAAAAAATCCTGGGCATAAAAATGGCTGTTAGCAGCTTGTCGATATTGGCTAGTGCTTTGGGTGCATCAGTAGCCGGGTCTCAGATGTTGAGATTCCCAGTTTCTGACAGGCATGAATATCTCTGGAGTGTTGCAGAAATCTGTATCTTGGTATAGATGATGACTTATCAAATATGCCTGTGAAAGTGGCAAAATATTCCTTTTCCCAGAAATGGCTTGGTGGAAGGATTTATTTCCTTCCTTCCTTCCTCTCTCTATTTATATCTTATTTCACAACAAATTTGGAGGGTCTTTAAATATTATATTCAATACAGTAAAATAAAAGGAAAATACATAGAAATATTTTAGAAATACAGTTCTAAAAATAGAACTATAGGAAAAGCTATGATGGTTAGAAAGCAGAGGTTCTTTCCTTTTTTCCCCTACACCCACATTAGATTCTCACCCCAGAGGGAGTGAGGAAGCAGTGTCCTCATTCTCATATGTCCCCCCTTCCCAATTACAATGGAGAGTATTGGTCATAGATCCTAAATAATTGCTAAAACCTGGGCTAAATTGTTGGCTTTGAGTTTCCTTGCCACCAAAGCAGTAAAGAAAATATGACGATCAGCTATGAGTTGCACATTTTCCATGGAGTAAAAAATATGCCCCCTCTGGAGAAACATGGGTTAAGTCTGAAAGACCATGTTCATGTGCATCAATTCATAGAGGGGACACTGAGTGATCCAGTGGGTGACATCTTCAGCATGCTAGACAAACACACTAGCAGGCTGTGAATGATAATGTATGAGGGCCTCCTTCATTGGATGGTGAGATGGTTATGATGAGGCATATTTCAGGATACAAGTTCTGGGGCCAAGGCAAATGGTCCACAACTGTAGTTCTCTGAAGTTTGGCTTACGAGAGACGACTTCTAGATTGTCTAGGAAGTGATGGGTTGCATGCCATTTAAGTGATTCCCAGTAAGTATTATTTTCCTCATCTGGGCTTTTGATAGAAGATACACATAGGAAGCTCGTGGTTATAATCACTGACAGGGCCCTGGAGAGCAGACATTCTACACTGGTGTTAAGTGGGCTGCACATACTTGGAGACTGGAAGCACCTGGCCAAGACTGACCCAAGGACACGACCACCTCCTGTGTCGTAAGGTAATAGTATTCTGAGGAAATGAACATGGTAACACCTGAACTTTCTGGATGTTATGAAAACTCAAAGAACAAATCCATATAGCTGGGAGGGATCATCAATTGTTCCCATCTGAGAAAAGACTACAGCAAAGATCAACTATACATTGAAGTCATTTAATTTTATTTGCTATGTTGGGCATCATCCTAAAAACCATCTTGTTCCTATTTTTTGCCTGAATCTACAGAGATGGCAGTTGAAGGTGGTAAAAATGGACCATTTCACGGGGGTCAGCCACACCAGTGGTTCTCAAACCTTAGTGAACCATCAGAACCACCCAAGGGTTTGTTCAAAATGGAGAATCACAGCCCCCACTGATTCTGATTCGGTGGGTCGGAGAACCACACGTGTACCTTCAGGCCACACAGGAGGCACAGACTGACTCAAGACTGTCCCGTCTGGGTTGTGACCATGAGACAATATGATACTACCTCCAGTATTTCATGTTATTTCTATCTGTTTTAGCAGGAGAAGAGGCAAAGTGGTCAATAACTTTCATTTTTGTATAACTGAATCGTGCTTCATTTCCTTGTGGGCATTTTTCATTGTTAATGAAATAAACTTGGTACAATTTGTTCCTTCGTGCCTTCCCTGAATAATCCCCCAGGCCTTGGGACACTTCACTACTTCTTTCTTCCGGTGGGATTACCATGGGTTCAGACTTTGTACAAAGAAGCCGACAACCACCAGGGGCCTGTTCTAGGCAAATCTTGCTCCATCAAACTCATAATCCTCAAGTGTGTAGATGAGTTTGTAATGGAGATTATAGAAAAATGAATTAACAGAAAATCCTTCGTACTGATTCTAGAGGTAATTTCTCTTTTTGTGAGTGTGGAACTAGGAAGAAAACAAATTTCCCTTTCATAGAAATCAAATTTCAGTAGTTCGCTCTTCAGGTCCGCCTGGTATCATAGCAGGCAAATTATCTTGGGAGACAGCATTCTGTTATTGCTAGCAGAAGTGAAATAGGAGGTGGGTGTTTTTCAAATACATCTTCTATTGTTTTCTCTAGAACATTTCCTTTGTTGGATCAGTTAGCTTTTATTTTTTTATTTTTTGTGAGGAAGATCAGCCCTGAGCTAACATCTGCCAATCCTCCTCTTTTTGCTGAGGAACACTGGCCCTGGGCTAACATCCATGCCCATCTCCCTCTACTTTATATGGGACACCGCCACAGCATGGCTTGACAAACGGTGCATTGGTGCACGCCCGGGATCCGAATCGGCGAACCCCAGGCCGCCGCAGCGGAGCGCGCGCACTTAACCACTTGCGCCACCGGGCCGGCCCATCAGTTAGCTTTTAAAGTTTAAAACTTGCTTACTGCATTGTATGGAGGTAAAACTCCACTTCACAGGCAAAGAAAAGGCAGCTTGTACTTTCTGCTTGTACCATGCCAGATGTGGTATTAAGGGTTTGCACATATGGCAAGTTCTAATCAGGCTCCTAAAAAGTCTCGTGACTCAAAATGTCCCTCTGTCCTGACTGCCTCCTATTCACCCTGTTGGTGAGGGAGGGTCCCCTGCCCTAAATAGTATAGCCAAACACACCACATCTGACACTGAACAGACGAGATTGACAGCAGTTTATTAGTCACATACACTCACAGCCGGGGGGAGGCTATGCAGGGCCACATGGAGGTTACACGGGGGATGAGACTGAACAACCAGAGCTGTGAGGGGTCATGCTTTGTAGTAATAAGAGGGTAGGGTGACCTCTGGTTCTTGTGGGAGGATGTGATTGGCTTGTTTGAATAATGTCTCCAGCTGGCAGGGAGGTGAGAAGACCCGTTAGGTTGAGGACTGAGTGTTGGCAGCCAGTCAGACTAATAGAGGAACTAGCCAGGTGGGCCGCCTTTCCTGCTGGGTAGGGATCACGTCTTGTGACAGCGAGGGAATTCATGGTTAGGCTTTTGGGCATCTGTGAAGCTCAAAGATGTCAAGGCTGCCCATGAAATTGTAGGCCTTACAATACACCCTCCAAGATCAACCCCTGCCTTTAGTAATTGGCCATATTCCTTGAGGTACTTAGTCCTGGTTTCAAATCTGGCTTTCAATTTTCTCAACAACTCAAGCAGCAAGGGAGATAGAATCAATGATAAGATATACATTGTCCATGAAGTTTCCAAAAAAAAAAATGCCCCCTCCACAGCCATCAATACCCAGGTTCAAACATTCACTGTCTCTTTCTTGAACCGCTCTGCCCCTGGTCGGCAGCTCTGAGCTCCTCCAGCCTTCAATTGATTTTCCCCATGATTGCAAAAATCGTGCCATCTGATTGGATTCTTCCAAACCTATTTTTTTTACTCTTTATTTCTTCATTTGAATATTTCAGCCTTTAAAATGTCCTGTAGCCTGTACTTTTCCATAGCCAAAAAAAAAAAAAAAAAAAGACATTTCACAAATTAATTTACGGTCTGTGATTTTGCTTCCAAGAAAGCCAGTTTCAGTTCAGTTCCCAGTTCACCGGGGAAAGAGGTGGTAGCCCAGATTCCCCTAGATCCCTTGTGTCAGCCCAGCAGGCCCACCCTGGCGGCCACAGGTGCTGCAGCTAATGGCTCACACCTGCAGCCTGTCCCAGAGGCCCGCCCTCGGTTGAGTTAGAACCAACTCGCCAGGAACACACAACTCTCTTCCCCTCCCCCCCTCCCCTCCCCCTCTCCCCCCTCCCCTCCCCCTCCCCCTCTCTGCTAAGGACTGAGTGGGGGAAGAGGGAGGAAAACCCCAACCCCCTGCTTCAGGGCAGGGCAAGCTCTGCTGTCCTTTATGCCCCAGAGCTTCCGAGGCATCAGGCCAGACTTCATCAGAAGCCACATCCTTTGCCCGCCCCTTCCTTTCTCCTGCCCTTCTTCCCCCCCCTGCATTCGGGTTCTCCTGAGATCACTCAGGTGAAGCTCCACCTCTGGCTCAGCCTCCACGAAACCTGACCCAGAACCGGGCTATTTCTCCACAGCTGGAGGCAGGAGATAAATCAGTAGTATATTCCCTTTTATAAGCCCTTTTATTTTCCTAAAATGACTTTTAAAACTTTATTTTTATTATAAAAGTGATACATGCTTATGGCTAAAAATTCAAGTAGTGTCAAAGGGTATAAAGTAAAACATAAAAGATTTCAAAGCCTACCTCGACTCGCAGTCCCAGTCTCCAGAAAGGGAACCAGCAGTAATCCTTTCAGAACATGTCTATTTAAGCATAAATATAGGTGCTTTTTCCATAAATTACATCAGATTATTCTGCAACTGTTTTTTTTCTACTTCATATATCATGAACTTTCCATTATCAGTGCAAAGAGGTCTGCTTCAAAAATGACCGATATTCGTAAGTAAGACTTATTTAAATAGGCACATTTTCTGTAACTGTCATGGTCTGTCATTTCTGCGAATCAAAATGGAAAAACCAGTATTTTGAAATTTTATTTTGAGGACTGAGTGATTAGGTTGATTAGGTTCTATTTTATGCCCTTCCACAAAACCACATACCTAAGGAGCAAACTACCCTTTCAATATTGTGTGTGTGTGAGAGCGTGTGTATAATTAAAATATACTAGGCAACGAATACAAGATGGGGGCAGCACCTGGATATCACAGATATGATCAAATGTATTGAAAGATACATAACAAAAAATAATAATAATGTACCACAGCGAGATACCACCTCTCATCCAGTAGGATGGCTATTATCAAAACACCCAGAAAATAACAAGTGGATGTGGAGAATTTGGAACCCTTGTGCACTGTGGTGGAAATGTCAAATGTTGCAGCTGCTATAGAAAACAGTATGGAGATTCCTAAAAAAATTAAAAATATGGACCTGGCCCAGTGACATAGTGGTTAAGTTCACACGTTCCCCTTCGGCAGCCCTGGGTTTGCAGGTTCAGATCCTGGGTGCGGTCCTATGCACCACTCATCAAGCCATGCCACATATAAAACAGAGGGAGATGGGCACAGATGTTAGCCCAGGGCCAATCTTCCTCAGCAAAAAGAGGAGGATTGGCAACAGATGTTAGCTCATGGCTAATCTTCCTCAAAAAAAAAAAAATTTAAAAATACAATTGCCATATGATCCAGCAATTCTATTTCTGGTTATACACTCAAAAGAATTGAAAGCAGGGTCTTGAAAAGTTATTTGTACACCAATATTCACAGCAGCCTTATTCACAATAGGCAAAAGGTGGAAGCAACACAAATGTCCGTCAACAGATGACTGGATAAACCAAATGTGGTCTATACATACTATAGGACTATTATTCAGCCTTAAGAAGGAAGGAAATTCTGACACATGCTACAACATGGACGAACCTTGAAGATATTAGGCTAAGTGAAGTAAATCAGTCACAAAAGAATGAATACTATATGATTCCACTAATAGGAGGTACCTAGAGTAGTCGAATTCAGAGACAGAAAGCAGAATGGCAGTTGCCAGGGGCTGGAGGGAGGGGAGACTGGGAAGTTAATGTTTAATGGGTACAGACTTTCGGTTTTGTAAGATGAAAAGTTCTGGAGATGGATGGTGGTGATGGTTGCACGACAATATGAATGTACTTAATACCACTGACCTGTACACTTAAAAATGGTTAAGATGGTAAATTTTATGTTATGTATACTTTACCACAATTAAAAATAAAATAGCCTATTCCTCAGTCCTTCCAAGCCTCCCCAGAATGATGGAATGGCCCGGTATTAAATAGCCAGCAAGTGCAGGGTCATTTGGTCATTCTATCCGTATGTAAGGGCACGCATGCTCATAGGCTCAAAACCCAATCTCACTCTTAGTTGACTGCAAGTCTTAGTGCCCCACCTTCTGTCTCAGAGTGCCTCTGGCTTGGCGGGGTGAGGAACGCTGGTAGAGGGAACTGTAGGAACTATAAGCCACCCAGTAGAACACAGGAACCAATCAACCAACCAAAAAGGCACACAAGATGGTAGCAGAAGTTTCCAGCCCCACAGAAGTGACTAAAAGAAGAAATTGAAGAGACGTCACCATGAGAAGTGTCCCATCCTTACAGAAAAGGAGTTAAGTGTGTGGAGTCTGGACCCAGATTGCCAGGTTCGAATCCTGGCTCTGCTACTTTTTAGATTCCAGTGTGATCTTGGACATGCCATTGAAATTCTCTGTGCCTCAATCTCCTCGTTTGAAATGAGCTTACAGTGCTTGGCCCATAGCAAGTGGAGTGTAAGTATTCGTTATGTAAGAGAAAAGGTCCTTTATTTCATCCTCACTACTCTGCTGTGAGGACTGGACAGTCACACTGCAGTGTAGAGGGGAAACGGAGGCTCAGAGAGGTGAAGAGACTCCTCTGAAGAGGTGTCAGAGCTGAACGAGCGTCTTCTGACCCTCCATCCCAGTTCTTGCCTCTCTGCATCCTTGGCCCTCTCCCAGCCTCATTGGTGGCCCTTCTCCCGAGCCAGCAGTGGGAACCAGGGGGTCCCGGGAGCATTGGTGAGGGTGGGCTACAACCACCTCTCCGAGCAACCTCCAGGCTCTCATTCGACTCCACCCCTGAGCCCCACTACTGCTTTGGCTCCCAGAACGGAACCTGCTTGCCATGAAACAAGCGCCCTAGAAACAGACTGCGTGAGAGTTGAAGACCACCACAAGCCCTGGCTGTGGGAAGTCATTTCCTTAATCACTCTGTTACATGGAAACTGACCTCCCGGGCTTCACGACTGCCCCGCACTTGACCCGTCTCACCAATACGTCTAGTTCTTGGAAGGTGAACAATGCTAGCAAAAGAAGGCGGACCTTTGCTTGTTTTTTATTTCAATAAGTACTAATTCATGCACATCGCACACAATTCAAAGGCACCAAAGGGTCTTCACTATAAACAGAGCTCTCTCCCACCCCGGCTCCCCAGTGCCAAAGCTCTTACCGGAGACCCCACTGTGATTGGTTTCCTGGGAAAGGAAGGGAACCCGAAAATCAAATGGATTTGCTCTTTAGGGTGTGAGTTCAGGTGGGCAACAGACAGCCCCTGGGAGAGCCAGTCTGTAAAAGCTGGTGGGCATCTGGTGCGGAGGCCACCAGAAAGGTGTTTCTAAATGGGGTCCACTTTCCTGATGGTGACTGTGTGGGTGTGTTATTGTCTCCACGCCCTCCCTGGGCTGCTTCTCCCCTCCGTTAGTGTGAACCCCAGAAAACAGTCGCCTTGGGTTTTTTTATAAGCCTTTTGTGATTCAGGCTGGGAGCCCCCACCCCCTTCTTGTTACAGAAGAGACCAGTTCCTTAATCCGAGCACAGACAGGGTCAGGACCCGTGCATGATCTACACTGGGGAATAACAGGGATCAGCCTCAGAGATCTTCCCCACCCCCTGCCTTATCCTACCTTCCTTTTTGTTCCTTTCCCTTTGCTTTCATTTCTTTTCCCCAACCCCAAGTACACGTGAAACACATACAATGAACGGTGCCTGGGCTTCCCATGGATTTATGATTTATGGTTATTCATCTTATTATCTAAGTGGTTTTGCCAGGTAAAATATTAAGGCCCCACTGCCATTATAACCTTGTCTTCCATGATCTCATTGGCAGCTGGTGTTGCCATGACAACTGGGCTGGAGAAACGGGTACTGAGCTTCAGTGGAAGATGATGCAAACACTGGTGTGTGTGTGTGTGTGTGTGTGTATGTATGCAGACCGCCCATCATGTAGACCTGTTGTGCAGGAAGCGTGGATTTCTTAGTCCACACCTTCTGCTTCTCCTTCCAGTTTGGTCAAAATTAGCTTCAGGGCTCTAAATCAATTGAAGGAAGCTTTGAAGGATGATTTCTTTGTTTGGCTTTTGAGTGGCAAATTGGAACCGGGGAAATATTAACCAGTTATTTCTTATTAAAATAAGAAATATTTTAGAGGCTTTCTCCCAAGTGAAATGAAGCACTACACCCACTTGATGTCACTCTTAAAAGCACCTTGGGCCTAACTTATTTAACATCTTTTATGTAATTCCCTTATTAGACATAGAAAGATGGAGCTGGAAGGGCCCCAGATGTCATCCAGCCTGACCCTCTTTTCATTTAGATGAGAACTGAAGCCCTGGGAGGCTAAGTGACTTGCCCCCATCCAGTATGGTACAGTGAGTAAGGGTCTGGGCTCTGGAGCCATGGCCTCAAATCCTCGCTCCAGCATGTATTTACTGTGACCTCAGCCAAGTGACTTCACCCCTTTACTAAATCTCAGTTTGCTCATCTGTAAAATGGGGATAACAGCAAGAGCAACCTTATGGCTCATGGTAAGGATTAAGTGATATAATCCATGATGCTTGGCACTTATTAAGCCCTAAATCAATTTCATCACTACTACCCCAGTCACACAGTGAATCAGTGTCAGAAGTAGGACTAAAATCCAGCTAAGCTAACTCCCACTTAAACTGGAGCCTTTTCCCATTAATCCCATCCTGTCCTTCGTTTCTTTTTGTGTACAGGTTATTTGTCTTCCAGGGGAGAGTGGATGCTTTTGAGATAGGAGCTGTCATCTTAAAACCTCCTATGAAGTGTGTATAAAACGCATACACTGGGTACCCAGTGGATACTTGTTGATTTGAGGCTGAAACACGACACACTTCATGCACTCATGGAACATCAAGTGAATGGACGCGGCTTGGCTGTAGCGTAGGAAGAGAAAGGAATGAGAAGAAAACTTGAGGGAAGTGAACATTTTTTATTTTTATTTTTTTGGTGAGGAAGATTGGCCTTGAGCTAACATCTGTCGCCAGTCTTCCTCTTTTTGTGGAGAAAGATTGTCCCTGAGCTAACATCTGTGCCCATCTTTCTCTATTTTGTATGTGAGACGCCGCCATAGGATGGCTTGACAAGCGGTGCATCGGTGCGTTGGTCCGTGCTGGGATTCAAACTTGCAAACCCCAGGCTGCCTAAGTGGAGCGCGCAAACTTAACCACTACATCACCGGGCAGGCCCCTAGAAGTGAACATTTTTTGATCGCCTCATATGAAACCAGACATTTCGCTAAGCTCTTTACAAATGTGCTTAATCATCACAACACCCCCATGAGGTGAGCATATTCATTCCTACCTACAAATAAGACAACGAAGACTGAATGGTTACGCAGCATGCCCAGCTGTGCATGGCAGGTTGAGAGAGCTGTGTTTCCACTCACTCTTTTACTTGAAGGTGCCCCTGATGTCCTCAATAGACTCTAGTTCAAAACAATTTTACACCTCCTCTGTGAGCCAAAAGCCTATTTCCTGAGGTGGTGAGAGGGATTCAGAGCAGACTGACACCTTTTCCATCACTGACACAAAGCAGAGTGTACAAAGCACAGCTGTGTAACTCGGGGGGGTCTAAAATATCCTCCCAGCCAAACTGGACAGGCATTGAAAGTCACACCAGGTTTCGTGGTTTTGCAGAATGCGGCCTGTTTAAACTTCCTTTCATCACTCTGTCAGGAATAAGAGCAACGCAGTGGAACCTCACAGTCCTGTTCAGAGGAGCAAGCTGTTCTGGGGAAATTTATTTCAAAAGTTATTCTGAAGTAAAAACATGCCCCCTCAGGAGGGGGGCAGTGACCCTATAGCCTATATCCTGGGTAATGAGGCCATTAACCAGCTGGTCTCCGCACATCTTATATAAGAGTGGCTCAGTCTGTGGGCAGGTTGGGTAAACCAGTACAGAATTTAACTGAGTGACCCATCCTTAACCCAGAGTGAGGGAGGTCAGAGTGGACAGAGGTGTCCGATTCTTACATAACATGGCCCAAAAGGGGTGGATGACTTGTCTGGGATCTGGATTAGCACAGCAACCCTCCTTTTTTTTTTTTTACATACACTCTATGTTTATTTGGGCTTGGGGGTGGGGGGAGGCTGATGAAGACTTGGAGGAGATAAAGGGGCCCTCCCTGGCACTGCATAAAGTTGCAGAACTAGTGGCAAAAGTTTGGACTTTGGAGACAGACTTACCTCTCAGGTGGGAGACCCAGCCCTGCCTCTTGCCAGCTGTGTCACTGTGTGCACGTTACCAACCTGACTTACTGCACCTGCGGGTGAGGGGAGATGTACCTCCACTGAGTACTGGGGGCACTGCGTGAAATAAGATATGTAGGAACTTAGAAAATGCTAGTTATTACAATAACCCGTGATAAAACTCATCAGATGGAGATCTTTTTAGTATCATTAAGTCTCATCGTTTTATTCCACATGATTTTCTAGGAGGTGCGTTGCGGTGCCATCTTTGCATCGCAGCCATACCCACCAGGCAGGTATTCCCCAAACACGTACTGACGCCGGGTTTCAACCCCGAGGTGACCATGCGGACCACCAGTGCGGCCAGTAGCAGGACCTGCCCTCCCTCATCCCACCCTCTGAGGCTGAGGCTGGAGGGGCCACTCTCCAAAGCTGGGATAGGGGAGCGATCCCCATCGTATGGAGGTCCCAGGCCGGCTCGGAGACCCCGCTGCCTTCCCGGTAGAGAAGAGTCCCGAGGGGGCCTCGGCTCTTACATAACCCGGATGATGTAACCGCGGGCGGCTCCCGAGGGGCGGGGCCGCGGGACCGCGTGCGGCGCGCGCCCCATGGAGTCCCTCTACCACAGCGCCGCGGGGTCCGCCAGGGGGCTGCGCGAAGGCACCAAGTGAGGCGACCCGGGCGGCGGAGGGTGCAGCCCTGGGACTGCGGGCCGGGGCCGCTGCGGCCGGTTGGCGGGGACGCGCCCGCGATGTCTTCGGTGGACCCAGAAGCGGTGGCTCTCGCTGGCTCCCAGCCTGCAGGCAGATGTCGGGCTGGCCGGAGGGGTCCAGCCCTTCGGTGCTCGCGGACCCGGCGGGCCCCCGAGGGGCGGGGCCGACACCTGAGAGGCGGGGCTCTGGGACTGACGTCAGGCGGCCCGGCCGCCCCAGAGCCTCCTGGGCGTCACCTTGTGCCCTGCAGGGCGTGCTACTGTCGTGGGGCTGTTTTCGGCGTCAGACAGGGCTGTACTAAATTGCTAGCTCGGACTCCGGCTTAGTACTTTCCTGGGTGTGTGTTTTCTCACTAATAAAACGCGGCTTGTGGACTGTGACCTCTCGGTCCAGTTGGAACTTTCTGAGCGCGGGTTTCAGGACGGGTGTCGGCTGTGCACTCAGTGTGCGCTTGGTGGACCGGGCTTGATGGCTTCGCCGGCTCCGTGATCACCCTCCCTGTGTCCTAGTCGGCCCTCTAGCTCATTGTGGTTTTAAGGGGTGGCCAATTCCGGGGCATGGAGAGATGGTTTTATCTTAGAATTAATTAGGCTTATGCAGTGGTTCTCGGCCGTGTGTCAACATCAGAATCGCTGGGGGAGAATTAAAAATACCATTTTTTAGACCCTACCCGTAAAGATTCTGATTCAGCTGGTCTGCACTGGAAGCTAGACCGATATTTTATAACCCCCCCCTCCCAGGTGGTTCTCATAGACAGCTCAGGCATCTAAGAGGCGTCCTCTTCTCCCTGCACTAGGGTTGTATCAGTTCCTGAGGCAGCCTGGCACATTTCCATCATAGCAGGACTAGTGGCAGAATGCCAAGGGGAGGCAGCTACTGCTGCTCCCTTCTCTTCAGCCCACATCCTTTTGGGAAAAGTGCAGACCCTTCTCAGGGGCCAGTGCTGCAGAGAATGGTGGGAAGTGTAGCTCTCAGCCCTGGCCCACTGAATTGAGGCGAATGCAGTGGCAGCCTCTTTCTTTCAAAGGGGTGTACTCTGGCAGTGGCCACTGTTTTCTGGGTCTTTCCATGTTACACAGAACGCAGCATGAAGAGCTTGAGTCAGCTTCCCATCCACCCAGGGAGAGCAGGCTTCTAAAAGTTTCTCCCCAGACTCTTTCCAGGAGCAGGGTGAGGATGCAAACTTAGGTGGGTCTCCCTGCCATTGTACATAGTGATTTGGAGGGAAAGACAACACCTTATTTTGATTCCAATGGGAGAGTCTGTAGCTGGGTTTCCAAGGTTCTTTCTTGTCACACCAGGATTTTTATAAAGCTTCCCTATACGAACCCCTAGGCAGCAGGATCTATTCACTGTTTCCTCAACTTGCCTGAACCTAAGAATTACCAAGGGCAGTTTAAAAATGACAGACTCCTAAGCCCCTAGCAGATGTGTGTGGGACCTAAGAATTCCATATTGAGTAAGATGGGGGAAACAGATGCCGGGGAGCTTGCCGCCCTCTGATTCCTATTGTCAGGGGTTCAGGAAACACTAAGTACAGTGGTTGCTCAGCATGAATCAGAGTCACTTGGAGAGCGTGTGAAACCACAGATTGCTGGGTCCCACCCTGAACTGTTGACAAAGCAGTTCTAACAGGTTCCCAAGTGATGTTGATGCTGCTTATCTGGGGAGCACCGTTGAGTATCACTGCTGTAGTAGAAGGTGCCCTCAGCTGGGTGTTGACAGACTGGAAAACCTCCTTTGGCTTTATCACCTACCATCTTGTGACCTTAGGTAGGTCGTTTATCTCTCTCTGCATTGAAAAATAGGGACGGATCTCCAGAGTTTGTGAAGATAAAATGTTTCCCAAAAAAGAGGGCAGGGAGACACAAAAAAGTCAAGTGTTATGATTAACAACAGATTGGACCGGGATGGAATCCTTGTGTTGAAGACAAAGGGCCAAGGCAAAGGACAGAAGAGAAGGAAGAGAGGTCCTGCAGGCCAGCCTGGCACCGCCCACTTGGCAAAGCTCACAGCCTGGAGTTGAAGAGGTTTAATCCACAGGAGCCGCCCTCAGCAAACCTTAGTCTCTAATAGGATCAGTGTGGTGGCCCAGAGGCTAAGGTCTCCTCTAGCTGGGTGTGGCAGAGAAAAGCCTCTCAGCTTCCTGCCTCTGGAGGAGAGGGAGCTTTGGGGCCAGTTTCCTGCATGTTTTCTTCTGGTTCTGTTGTGGTCTGGGAAGCTCTCGCTCACTCCCCACCAGTGCCTTCTCCTGGCTAGGCCCCTATTCATTGATTCTCAGGCCCCTGGATGTTTCTGAGGAAACTCATGCCTCTGCAAGAAAATCCATTCACAGTGATCCTGGGACCCCCCTCCCCCAACTTGTAGGGGAAAACAAATCTTCCAGCTTCATCTTTGGTTATAGTTTAAAATACTCTCAAAGTCCCTAATGATTTGAAGGGCTGGGGGCCAAATGAGGAACTCAGTTTTGAACATGGAAGGTATTAATATCATTGTTAGTAATAATAATAGCAATTACTATTTATTGATCTCTTAATTTATTCCAAGAGTGGTGATAAATGCCTTACATAAGTGATCTTATTTAGGCTGCCCAAGAGGTACCTCTTATTATCCCCTTTCTGCAGATGAGGAGACAGGAGCTCAGGAAGGTTAAGCCAACACGTGCGATCGCACAGCTATTAAAAGGCAGAGCTGTGATTTAAACGCAGATTGTTCCATCCGAAGCGCTTGTTATTGATATTATTTTTAGTTTCAAGTCAGCCTTTCAGGAAAACTTTAGAGTAATCAGAAGCCTTGCTTGCCCCACTAACTGGGCCACTACCAGCAGAAGCAAGGGGAAGGGCGTCCTCTGAGCTGCCCTGGACATTCAGGCGAGTTATAGACAGGAAAAGAAACATTGCAATGACTGCCCCTGTGACAATGACTTCCAGACCAAACCCAAGCTCATAAACATTCTTTGGCCTCTTCACCAGAGTCCAGGACGTGTAATTGGCAGTTGTGCCTTACCAGGGCGCAGGGCAGGAGACCAGCTGTTGGCAGTCTGTGTGTAAACAGGGCGTGTGGGAGGGCGCTGGGTTTCTCGTAGAACTTGCAGGGGAGAGAGTCCCATTCTATATTGCAGGGGAGAAATCACCTGGCTCTTTGGTGAGAGATGCAAGCTCTGAGACCCAGCCTGCTGCTGTGTGGGGAAAGCTCTGCCTTTGGGAGCCCCCTCCTGCCAGTCCCTTTCCATTCTGCCTCCGTTGCCCTCAGCTAATTTCGTAACCAGGAAATACTAGGAAAGTAAAGGAAGAAGAGGTATCTCAGAAGGCAGAGAGAAACAGTTAAGGAACTCAGGGTTGCATCTATACGGTATGATGCTTTTGTGCAAATTAGAAAAAGCACCTCCTCCTCAATATGCTTTGCTGTCATCTGCCAGAAAGTTGTCCTAATGCAGATACAAGTATCCCATCACGGTGATCTGAATGGTGCCCCCTAGAGTTGTGCGGCACCCTCTAGCCCTGAAGGAGACTTTGGTATTGAGCAGAGCTCAAATACCCTACCCTCCTCCTCCTTCATTCCCTACTTGCAAATCTCCTCTGCTTCGCCACGCCACCGTGGTGCTTCTGTGGTGAGGTAGGGCTGCCTGTCCTGCCGTGCTATAAGCATGTGCTAATGGTCTCCTAAGCTCTGCTCCCCCACCCCCAAAATGGGAAAAAGGCAAAACAATCCATCTATCAAAGGATTGGGGGCGGGGCACTTCCCAGTATCACAGGCAGCAAAGAAAGGTAGTTTGGATGCCAAATTGTTGGAATCTCCAAATATTTTCAAAAGTTCAGGAAGCTAATGGTACAGGAAGTGTAGCCCCTGAGAAGATGGTATTGTTCGTGAGACCAGGGAGGAAGCAGGGAGGCCAAGGAAGGAAGGAGCTGTGTGATGTGCTGGGAGAGAGCAATAATGCCCACCCCAGAATTAGGCTTTCTCCTTCTAGTAGTTTGTATTCCTGGCTCCTTCCAGCCATTCTTTCTGTGGGTCTGCTGCTTCCAGGAGTGGCTGTGAGTCTGCACCTGAGGACTCTGTCCCTGAGGACTTGGAGGTCCAAGTTCCTAGAAGAGCCTTCTTGGTCACCAGAGGGAACAGCTGCTTTGGAAAAGCAACTGCCATTGAAATAGCCAAGCAAGGTGAGCAGCCTGCACCTCACAGCCAGCTTGCGGCCAGTCCACACTGGGGAGAATGCCCTATGTCACAGGCAGGTCAGGAAGGGCCTGGCCAGCATGGCCAGGAGTCCTGGACAGTGATCCCGTGGTGATCGGCACAGCTGCCAGCTTTCTAAGCTGTGCATTGAGCTTTAAGCTGGAGCGGACAGAGCGAGTGACTGGAGGCGACTTTCCTCAACACTTAATTAGTTCACAGGAGAGCTTGGGTGCTGTCCACACATCACACTGTTTTCTGATTAAGAGCAGTGAGGGGTTCCAGCCAACCCTGGGCATCAGAATCACCAGTGGAACTTAAAAAATGTGGATACTTGTCCCTAGCCCATGTCTCATTGGTGAGAATGGGGGTTGGGGGGAGATGGGCAGGGAGGAGATTGGGAGTCCCCTGCAATTTGGCTGTGGATCCTAGTTAAGAACCAGTGCCCCTAGAATAACTGGAGAGGGGAGTGCATTGAACTTCCTCCCTCCTTCCGGTGTCCTGGTGTCCGGCCTGCGGAGTTAGAGCAGCTGAGGACGGCCTCCTATTTCTCTTCCCTAACCTTGATTCTGGGAAGAGCTGCTCTGGGTGCTCCATAAATTAATTAATCAGCCAAAGTCTTCCTCTGGGTAAATGCCAGATTTTTCTGCAAGAACTCAGCTGCCCTGGGTCACCAAATGGCACCATGGTGACTAGAAAAGTCTGCCGTGTCTCTCCAGAGCCTCTTCTCCAGGAAAAATTGATGTTCCAGTAGAAGTTGGCAACATAGGTTGGGAATTGATCACTTTTCAAGATGCTCAAGATGTTTTATTTTTTTCTCCAAAATTAAGTTAGGCATTTTCCAGGGGAATATTGTACCGTTTGGAGCTGTATTTAATTATCTGCCAAGTCAGGGCAAGGATTAACTGCATCTTAGCGACTGGGAGGTGCTGTGGGGAGGAGGAGGTAGGAGAGGGGCTGGTTACGTGGTTAGGCTGTATATTCCCTGCAACAGACCCCCTTTGATGAAGCGGGCTCTTTTAAGTGAAGAAAGCAGGCACCACAATGATTATTTCGTAACTGCTGCAGCCAAGGCATTCCTCTTAAATAAACCTTGATTGATGATGGTATGGCCTTTGCTGAAATAATCTGAGTGCCGTTTGTGAATTCAACCATCCAATAAATATTTATTGAGTCCCTACTACCTGTTAGACCAGTGGTTCTCAACTTGGATTGTGCATTAGACTCACCTGGGGAGCTCTGAAAACAAACCCAGGCCTGGGCCCATCGTCTGGAGCTTTACGAACTCCCCAGGTGAGTCTCAAGTGCAACCAGGTTGAGACCTCTGTGTCAGGTACCAGGGGCGATGCTAGGGGTGCAGGTGTGACCAGGACCGACACTTCTTATCCTTCATGTGTTCAGACCCTTAAAAAAGTCAGGACATTATCCCAGAGGCACTGTCAGTCAGCCCAGACAGGCAGGAGAGCAGGTCCCAGGATCACCCTCACTGTCACACTTGCTGCTCTAACTGTGGGGAGCGTCCATCTAGATTTCCAGAATAGTCTCATTTCAGGTATTATGTCTGTGAGCCCATATGTCTTAATTCTTCATTTGGAAAAGCTGGTCTCCATAGCTGTAGTTATCAGTATAACTCAAGGATGGTGTTGATGATTTCCACCAGGTGGCACAGTTCACCTGATTTGTTGAGATCAAGACAGACGGAAGGTGCCAAAGGTGAGATCGTCAGGGAGAGCAGTGACCAGGTGAGCTGCTCTCTGCCCCACCTGCTGGGGTTTCTTGCCTCCAGGGTCAGCTGCAAGGGGGCTGGGCTCCTGCCCCTGCTCCCTGGGTTGGCGATGGCCTGTTTTTGTGCTTCTGGAGGCAGCCTCAGCCAACAGAGAGCTGGAGCTGGTGCTTTTCCTTTTTTTGTATTTTCACTTTTGTTTTTTTTTGCTGAGGAATATTTGCCCTGAGCTAACATCTGTTGCCAATCCTCCTCTTTTTGCTCGAGGGAGATTCACCATGAGCTAATATCTGTGCCAATCTTCCTCTATTTTCTATGTGGGTCGCTGCTGCAGCATGGCCACCAACGAGTGGTGTCAGTCCGTACCTGGGAACCAAACCTGGGCCGCTGAAGCAGAGTGCATGCGCTGAGCTTAACCAGTAGGCCGTGGGGCTAGCCCCTGGAGCTGGTGCTTTTCAATCCTGGGTTTGACCTAGGGTAATGGGGGCACTGAGATTTGACCCCCTGCCCTGGGCTGCCCATGAAGCTAGCAGGCAGGGGCCAATCCCTGCTGTGGAGACGTTATATGGGACAATGGCACTGCAGGCTTTCCACCCCAGAAGGAGCGCACGTCAGTGAGACATATCAAGGGTGATTCAGGTGCCCCGAGCCAGGCCGTGAACTGACCCAGTGGCCTTCCAATAAAGACGGACAACAAGCAACATTTGGGTCGTGATGAGAGCCACATTCCAACAAGACCTTTCAGAGCTAGCTCACATTTTGTGGTCTTTCTCTGCTGAGAGAGTTGGAACCAGGACCAGCTGCATAATTTGTGGGGCCCAGTGCAAAGTGAAAAGGTGGGGCCCTTATGTAAAAATAGAGAATTTCAAGACGGTGAAGGCAGAGCATTAAAGCTAGCGTGGGGCCCTTCTGAGTGTGGGGCCTGTGCACCTGCACAGGTTGTGCCCCACGGAGCTGGCCCTGGATGGAAAGTGTCAAGTGGAGAGAAGGGGGGCCTCATTCTCACTAATGAATGTCCTCCTTCCATTCCCACGGGAGTTTCCTCCTCTCACCTGTGAACCTGCTGCTCCAGCAGCCCCACTCCCGCTGCTGTTCCACTGAGGGGCCTGTGGGAGGGGCCTGGGGAGGGACAGAGGGTGCCTCCACACCCTCAGGCTTGGACCATGGCCAAAGAAAAAAATGCCCCAACCTAGAAGGCAATGTTTTGTGTCTGCTCATGAAGGTTATTAATTTTTTTAAATAGCATTTTCAAAGCAAGTGGCTGTTCTTTCCCTTCTCACCAGACCTCATGGCCTCACACCCTCAGATGCCTTACAGGGGCCTGGTGCTGGCACGACGTGAGGGTCTATGCATGTCTGCAAGTGCCTGTGGTCCGGGGCTGCGGGTCCTGAGACCGAAGGCTGGCTGTCGCCTGCTGACAACTTTGGGCTGTGCTTCTTCAGGATGCAGCAGGAATACTAAT
Organism: Ceratotherium simum simum; assembly: GCF_057802395.1. Lineage (NCBI taxonomy): Eukaryota > Metazoa > Chordata > Mammalia > Perissodactyla > Rhinocerotidae > Ceratotherium > Ceratotherium simum. Next base: position 62,985,630 of record NC_141909.1, on the reverse strand, counting down.
CCCAGGCCACCAGCAGAGGAGGGCTTGCCTGGATTCCAGCCCGCTGTGGTTTGGGTCGTATTTTTTACGAAGCAGATTTATATGGAAGAGGATGACAGTATGGTTCTGCTTGTAATATTGAGCCATCCTTCTATCCAACTCCACTGTCTTTGGGAGGGATATAGAGCTGAAAGGGGGAGCAAACATGTTTCCTGGGATGGGGAGAGAAGGAGCCCTTCACCTACTGCCCCCCCCCCCCACGCAAGATAGGATTTGAACAAACACATGGGAGATTTCCTCGTCTTTTGTGTTTATAAGTGGCCTCTAGCACTGAGATCACGGAGGGCCCAGGGCTGAGAACCCCTGTCTGCTTAACCCTGTGGGTGTGTTTTCCCTGACTTGGTGTATCCTCCAAGCTCTGCCAGGGATGCGCTGCTCCTCCCTGTTTGTGAAGAGGCTCTACCTCACAGCTTCATCTGGCCTACCGTTCGTAGGCAGCCCCACATGCAGACAGCGTGGGATGTGGGAAGGAGCCGGGCTCTGATTTGGGTCCTGGTTCTGCACCCACCAGCCTTGTGAGCTTGGGCAATGTTCTTAGTTTCCCTGAACCTCAGTTCCCTCATCTGAAAAAGAGGGGTGATATTACTTTATTCACTTCTGAACATATATTTGAGTGTGAACCATATGGCAGGCAGTGTGCTAGGAGCTGGAGAGACAGATGCAGCCCCTTACAGTCTTGTGGGGGATTCAGGTGATTAACAGGCACTTTCAATGAAGCATTTGGGCCCGCCCTGGGCCTGCCTGTTCAGCTCCGTATGACACTGGGGGTGAGTGGGGGAGTGGATGGCGTGGACCCCCCAGCTCCCATGTCAGCCAGCGTCTGGCTGGGTTTGGCCAATGCGGGGTATTAAAGGAAGATGGGTAGGTGGGAGGAAGGGGGAAACAGGCTATTTGGCTTCCCTGGCAATGGTCAGGGACCTTCCTCTGTGGTTCTTCCTTCTGGCGGCCACCCTGGCTCCGGGCTCAGGTCACGCCACCTCTTCCGCTGTTCCTCCAGCCTAGGGCTGGTAGGAGCTTTCTGCTGTTACTGATCTGTGGGTTACGTCTCCAGTCCCAGTGGAGTTCTCATCTTGTTTCATCCCCTGGGAAATCAGTCCCTGCATTCAATTCCCTCTGGTGAAAGAGGTTTCTGTTAGACACTGTCTTAACCTGGTAAGAGCTATGATATGGGAAGATCAAGGTACTGTAGAACATATAGCTCTCAATCAGTAGGAGAAACTGTTATTATTATTGGTGTTACCAATATTGTTTATACTAATATTGTTACCACTCTCAACCTTACGTTCTCTGCTTCCAGTTCCCTAGTTCTCTTTAATCAGTGCTTAGGCCCTGCCTCAGTGGAAGTTGGAAGCCGGCAAGCTCCCAGAAGCAGAAGAGGTGTGTGGTAAAGCAGTGAGGGCACCGGAGGGGCTGGTCCTGGCTACCTGGTTGGGTGGACATCTGAGAGCGGTGGTCCCTTGGGCAGGAGGGCCTGGGCGGGGTGTGCAGCAGGCAAGCGAGTCAGGTGAGCGTGGGCAAGGTGGGCCCTGGGAAGGCTCAAGGTCACACAGGAATCAGCTTTTCATACACACCAGCTTGGTAAGATCAGGTGTGTGGACTGTCCTGCCAAGGTGCACTGTCTGGAGAGGGTGTGCGCAGCCTCAAGCTTGGAAGGAATGCTTGTTGTCATAGAGCAAACTCCCTGCTCCCCAGCCCACTGTCTCTGGTGCGATGTTCCCAGTGGACCTGAGGGAGAAAGTCAGAGTGGACCGTCCTTAAGCTTCTTGTTGCAGTTCACTACCACCTCGCTGCCTGGATAGGAGGGCACCAGACTTGTTTGGCAGTTTTCTCCTTGGGCAACATTTAAAAAACAAAAATAACCTTTTAAATTTTAGAATAGTTTTACATGCACAGAAAAGTTGTGAAAATAGTACAGAGTTCCCATTTACCCCATACCCAGTTTTCCCTTTGTTAACATCTTATATCAGCATAATTCATTTGTTACAACTAATGAACCAACATTGATACATTATTATTAATTAAAGTCCATTTAGATTTTCTTAGTTTTTACCTAATGCCCTTTTTCTGTTCCCAAATCCCATCCAGGATCCCACATTACATTTAGTTGTCGTGTCTCCTTAGCCTCCTCTTGGCTATGACAGTTTCTCAGACGTTCCTAGTTTTTGATGACCTTGACAGCTTTGAGGAGTACTGCTCAGGTGGTTTGTATACTGTCCCTCAATTGGGCTTTGTCTGATGTTTTTCTCTTCCGTTAGACTGGAGTTATGGGTTTCGAGGAGAAATATCACAGAGGTACAGGCAATATTTAACTCCTGCCACACTCCCGATGTGGCTGGAAGGTACTGTAAATGTGCCTTATGTCTGTGGGGATTCACCCGATCAACATCAAAACACCAAAATGAAAAACAGGAGTTTCTACTCTCCTCCAGCTCTCCTGGGCCAGTGTGGAATTCCAACTTGTTGAGAATTATTAGTTTAGCTTCCCCGGTACTCAACATGAATATTAACTACCACCTTGTTCCTACATGGTGATTTCAACTTCTGAGGGCACATTCATGTACTGTTTCCTATTTGCTCATCAGACTCACCCTCTGACATTGGTAGAGGGGTTCCCATGATGTCACCTCATGACTCCTGGGCCACACAGCAGCTAGATAGTGTCTCATCCACAGAAAGGATCCCCAGTGAGTTTTTTTCAATTTCAGTAACCACACTTGTACCCCAGGATTTAAAGAATGAGTACATTGGGGCCCAGTGGCCAGCCCTGTAGATCAGCAGATCGGAGACTTTACATACACATACCTGTTCCTTCTGCTGGTCACAGCTGACTGCTGGCTTCTCCTTCTGGGTGCTTTCTTGCTTCCTATTTTCTCCCAGAGGGAGAGAGATGATCTCCTTCACCTTTTCACAATGCTTCATTTCACCAGGCTCCATGGTTGATTTGTCTGGGATGGTGATTCTCTCTTCCCTGCTGCTACCTCCTTTGAATTCTGAAACACATTGGGTGCTTCCAGAAAGCTCAAGGAGGTTGTGGAATGTTCAACGTAGAATTGATTCTAGTTCACTTGAATTTTGTTGTTTTTTGAACCTGGATTTTGTATGAGTGTTACGCAGCACTGTGTGGTGGGAGGGAGTTTTAGGGTGGTGGGGGAAGGCCTCAGAATGGAAGGATTAGGTGTCTAGACTCAGTTTGCAGTCATTGGTAGAGGCTCATGGCCGACCCAGGCGTGAGTCAGCAGCCTTGTGTCCACTCTGGCTGGGCGAGGGCCTTTAGAGACTTTTAGAAAGAGCGTAGTCCTGTACAGACAATGCTTTTCCTATCCCTTGAGGGTGGAGGACTATTCAGTTGTGCCAGACTTAACCTGAATATGATATTCAAGCTGACTGCAGACCTTCTGAGTCATGAAAATGTGGGGTTGCTTCTGTTTTCTCATTCTCTGAGCCTTTGTCTCAGGGTGAGAAAACAATACGTTTTAAGATCAGTAGAAAGAAATTCTGACTACAACCTTGGATTCTCTGGCTCAATTAATGGGGAAACCGAGGCAGGGCACTGAACCCTTCCTTATCAAAGGAACTGTGGCTGTTGCTCAGAATCTGGCCCGTAGATTCAGTGCTGAGGTTTCTGCAGCAGCAGCAGAAATCTCTGCTTTAGCTTGGTGATAAGCCATAGCCGCCTGCTGGAGCTCAGGGGAATATCCTCGTGTTCACTGGAGACACAGGATACAAGTCTGATTCATGTGCTGGGTGCAGAGATACGTTGTGTCATTTACGTGTATGGCTGCGTGAACCACCATCAAGGAAAGCGGGGGCATTCAATATGGCTCATCCATCAAGCAGTTCTGAGTCTACTGAGGGAGGGACCTGCTTCCAGAGATAACCATATCACAAGGCAGAAATTGATAAGCATCATAAGCAAGGACTGAGTCACAGAGGAAGTTGTCATCTTATAATGTGCCTTAGGTATTGTCTTAAGAGCAAGATATTGACAAAAACTCCTAAAGGACTGGCAGCAGGAAACTATGACACATCCATACAAAAGTATGTTATGTAGCCATTAACATGAATAAGGTAGATTTATATATAACAAAAACATCTCCAACACATATTGTTAAGTGAGAAAGAAAGATATAGGGCCGGCCCTGTGGCTTAGCAGTTAAGTGCGCGCGCTCCGCTACTGGCGGCCCGGGTTCGGATCCCGGGCGCGCACCGACGCATCGCTTCTCCGGCCATGCTGAGGCCATGTCCCACATACAGCAACTAGAAGGATGTGCAGCTATGACATACAACCATCTACTGGGGCTTTGGGAAAAAAAAAAAAGGAGGATGATTGGCAATAGACGTTAGCTCAGAGTCAGTCTTCCTCAGCAAAAAGAGGAGGATTAGCATGGATGTTAGCTCAGGGCTGATCTTCCTCACAAAATAAATAAATAAATAAATAAAATAAATAAAAAAAAAGAAAGATATAGAACTGATATCTATCTGTATAGTCTGATCCTATTTATATGGAAAGGGACACACATACATACACACATTTGTTTTATAAATATAATGCTTTAAATGTATAATATGTAATGCCTAAAATATATGTGTATAAATATTGTATGTGCTTAAAATATTTCTGGATGGTTCACAAGAAACTGTGAACAATGGTATAGTTCTGAGGAGTGAGACAGTTACTTTGATTTGGTGTCATTCCAAACTATTTGATTTTTAAAACCATGGACGTGTATTTTTTTAATTAAAAAAATACTAGCTTATATCTTTTTTAAAAAAGCTTTACCACTTTTTTTGTTTTCTGGTTTAGAACATCTTTCTCCACGTTGTGGACTTGTCTGATCCCAAGAAAATCTGGAAATTTGTTGAAAATTTCAAGCAGAAACGTAAACTCAGTATTCTGGTTAGTTTTATAAACATAAGTAGAGGATAAATCTCGTGTGTGTATATTTCTCGGCTATGTGGATATGGACTGATATGTATGTTTGTGGACCTTTATGGCAACGTCTTAGTGAGAATCTTTCATCGTGAGGCCTGTTCATGTAATCAGGTTTACTCATTGGATTCAATCTAACCAGCATGTTCGTTAGGTTTGTGGGGAAAAGAAAGGACCATCCGCTGGGGAGCACTGTGGGAGGATGAGGATGTTCCATTTTTCATAAAATGATGATTTGTATATCTGTATTCCTGAGCTCTGTAGATGTTGGCAGTGGTGTGTTAAAATTAGAGGCTCAGGGAAAAATAAAAATAAGAATCTTCGTCCAACAGAATGCCTGCAGCCGACAAGCAAATCTTTTAGTAACACAGTCAGAGCTCCACAGAGAGCCAGGAGGACTCAGACAGGATGGTGCCCGTCTGCTCCTCCCAAATGTCCCACTTTGAGCTGGGCTGCTTTTCTATCCAGATAGTTTCTAACATGTTCCAAATTGTCCGTTTGGCCAAGGTCTGGTCTTGCCCTGTCCAATATGGCTATGGAGCATTTGCAATGTAGCTAGTCCAAATTGAGATGTGCTGTAAGCGTAAAAATCAGCCAATTTTGAAGACTTAGTGTGAAAGAAAAGTAAACAATCTCATTAATATTTTTATATTGATTACATATGGAAATGATACCCTTTTGGATGTATTGAGTTAAATAAAATGTTATTAAAATTAATTTTACCTGTTTAACGTGGCTACTTTTGAGAAAACTTAAAATTTCATATTTCTCTTGGAGCGCTGGACTAGACAAATTCCCATTCACTTGGTTGTGAATTAGGTTGCCCTGCTAAGCCCTTGTAATTGGAGATCTCTGCATAGTTCTATAGCTGAGCCTTCTGCACAAGTGACATTTTCCTGGAAGGGTTTTGGAGTGAAGGGACAGTTGAGCAAAACTGTCATCACTTGAATGCGTGGCTGGTGGTGGCGGTGGAGGTGTGGGGTTTGGAAACAGGTCCTTTGGCCCTATTTTCCTTTATTTTGAAGTGGGAAATATAATTTCTAGATCAATAATGCACGGTCAATTAAAGAAAGCTCACAGAAGATGGACTTGGAAAAAACTTGGCTACCAAGACTCTGGGTAAGTATAAGCAGTTTTCTTATTTGTTTTTGGCATAATCAACATGGACATAGATGACACAATAGAAGGATCAGAAAAACAGTGATCCACCTTTTGGGTTCTTGGTCCTTGGCATGATTGTGTTTGCTTTAAGTTTATCCTTCACTGCATTAATTTTTCTTCATAACACACTCTCTCTTATCATGTTTTTTATAATGTGTATTAGTGCCAGAAATACTTCGTATTGTTAAAGTGTTTGTTTCTAGGCGGCTCCAGGCTCATTATAGACATTATTTTGGAGAGGAGATCAAGTTCATTTCAGGTGGAGAGTGCAAATATAAAGACTGCAGCCAAGGGAACTTCCAGCTGGGCTGAGGCAGGCACAACCACAAGACAAGGAGATGGACCAACAAGGGCATTCAGCTAGAACACAGGACACCTGGGTTCTGGCTCCTGCTCTGTACTAACAGGCTGACTCATTTTATGCCAGGCCAGTGGTTCTCAAAGTAATGTTCCTGGACCAGCAGCATCAGCATCATCAGGGAACTTGGTAGAAATGCACGTTCTGGGGCCCCACCCTCAGATCTACTGAATCCAAAACTCGGGGATGGGGCCGAGAAATCTGTGTTTTAACAAGCCCTCCAGATGATTCTGATGCACACTCAATTTGAGAACCAATCTACCAGGCTTTTCACCTCTTTGGATCTTCTCCTTGAACCAAGGGGTCTGGAGGAGATGATTTCAGTGCCTTTCAGCTTGGAGATGCAATGAATCTAAGATTCTCCCCATATAGAAGTATCTATACCACTTCCTCATAGTAAGTTTTAATGGGGCATTTTAATTAAATATTGTCCTGAGTCACAAGATGGATGGCAGGGGTTCATGTGGTTGTTGGGGTCATTAAGGGTGTCCATTAAATAGCAACCTTCTTCCCACCCAAGAACTGAACAAATTGAAGAGTAAGATAAGGGAATAATAGATGAAAGCCAAAATATCACTGCTCTCGCTGATAAGGCTAGTTGAAGGGCATGGCTCAGTGTGAGCCAAATGGGTTCCTTAATATCAAACCCAAGAAGTAGAGAGACTCACTTTTTTGGCTGGCCTAGGACAGACACCACCACTTCCTCCCCAGGAAGAGGAGAAAGCAGGGAGCAGAGCTGAGCATGCCTCATTTATTGCTCCCAAATTGACTAAACTTGTTATGTAAGTGCTCCACCTCCCGAGATGGAGGGAGGAAGGGGCTGAGGGAGGACAGAATCACACTTGTTGCTCTCTCTCCATGAGGAAGGAAACAGCAGGAGTGCTGTTTCCCTTTCTCCCTTTCTCCCCAGTGGTGAGGTTGCATTTTTTTTAAAAAACAAATACCTGGAAGCTTGCTATGAAATGGTGCAGATTTAGTTCAAAGTATTTCCATCTTTGACTTTGTTCCAGTGTGGTATCATTGCCAAAAGTCCCAAAAGTACGCAAATATGGGGGCAAGCTGGGGTTCGCCTCATAACCTTATTGGATGGCAAAGACTCCTAGAGGGGCTGCTCAGCAGGACTGGCTTCATGATTTGTGGGGCCCAGTGCCAAACAGAAATGTGGGGCCCCTGTATTAAAAAATTATTAAGAATTTCAATACAGTGACAGCAGAACATTAAACCAAATGCAGGGCCCTTTGAGGGGCGGGGCCTGTGGGACGGTGCAGAATGAAGCCAGCTCTGCTGCTTTGCCACCCACCCGTCCACCATCCCACAAAATTCTTCTGGGGGTTTACTGTGTGCTGGGCACTAGTGAGTGTTGTACATGTATATGTCATTTAACCCTCATGACACTGTGATGGAGGTATTCCTACCTATACATTATAGATGAGAAAACTAGGACTGGGAGAGCTTGTATAACCTGCCTAAGGTCAAGTGGACGGGCCAGAATTTGAACCCAAGTTTGCCTGCCTCCACAGCCCAAGCTCTTAACTGGGACACAATTCTGCCATTTCTTCCTCAAACTCATTGTATTATCATGAAATAAGTGCTAAGGGAGTGCTGGGAGGGAAGTGACCAGCCGTGCCAGGGGGAGGACAGGCCGGGGCTGAGGGTGCTTCTTAGAGGGCCATCTGGGAATCACTGCATTGATTGAGAATGTGGACAGATATAATAGACTCTGAGGGGACTGCCTTTTTGATCATACGGCTGGTTATGTTGTACTTTTGTATGGATCTGGTCTGCTTCTCAGGACCTTGATATCTCTTCATTTTCATTTCCTATTTGTGTTAGAAACATTTTATTGATCTTCCCAACTTCTCTGAGAAGCATAATAACTCTCATGCTTTGATATTTATTCATCCTCTCTAGAGTGGGAGACATAGCACAATATACAAAGACGCACGTCGGTGACGGAGGGAGCAGCTTAGTGTGTCTTTGCCTCACAGATGAGGAGACACAGAGAGGTTAAAATATTGTCATTCTTAAGCAGGTCCAGGGCCAAATGAACAACCCAGACCTCTGTCTGAGTCTTAGGAAATTGCTGGCTGCCATTCTAATACGAAACATGTTTTCCTGGCCCGATTATGTAATGTGGGTTAGGTTGTTTTCTGTTTTCTAAGATTCAGTCGGGTCTCTGGAAACATTTCCAATAATTCCCAACCTAACATCAGTAGCATCCTGACACTCAGAGGGCAGGACACACACCGGTATTTGCAGAACTTATCACCAGATCCTAAGGGTTTGGAAGCTGGAGGATTAGTTAAATGTGAGATATTGTCAGACCCCATGCCTGCTCATGGCTCTTTGTGGAGACATCTTAGTATATAAATTAGATAAAGTTTGGAAAGAATTCTCCTTAACGTTTTGTGGGGGTGGGTGGGGGAGCCCTCCTGTGGGACAGAACAAGCTGCTCTGGGTAGATTTGTGGGTGGATGAACCGTGGAAGCGAGGCGATCTCATGAGACACGTTCTGTTCGACGCTGTTCTCACCCCATCTTTTGGATCTTCCCAAATCATATACATTTCGCCTGTTAGCATTCAGTGGCATTAAGAGTCCGCGAGGAGTGAAGACAGATGGGAGGCGAGGAAAGGCTGTGCTAAGTGCTCTGCTGGCAGCCTGCCACAGCCTGAGCGCTAGTGGATTAAAACTCACCCACATCTTAGCCTCTCTTGCACCGCAAGACGCAAGATGCGGACACTGATTCCACCTCCTGCAGGACGGCTGCGTCATCAATTAATTGACTGTGATAAACAGGCAGTGGTACCTTAGCTCTTTGGCAGGAGGTGGGGGAGTTCAGTTTAGGTCATTTTGGAAGGACACACATTAGTATACAGTAAATGTTCTGTCGCTTGACATTTTCTGTTATTTGGAGCTCTCTACTCACTGGCATATCCTGATACCCAATGACAACTGCTGCTTAATGCAGGGACCCAAGGTCCAGAGACACCTTAATAATAATAATAGCACATACTGAGCACTTTCCATGAGCCAGAGGCTGCACTAAATGTTTTTCTTGGATTATCTCATTCAGTCCTCATAACAACTTTACAGATTTCACAGACAAGCAAACTGAGGGTCAGAAGTAGTCTGAAAGGGGCCGGCCCCGTGGCTTGGTGGTTAAGTGAGCGCGCTCCGCTGCTGGCGACCCGGGTTCGGATCCCGGGCTCGCACCGACGCGCTGCTTCTCCGGCCATGCTGAGGCCGCGTCCCACATGCAGCAACTAGAAGGATGTGCAGCTATGACACACAACTATCTACTGGGGCTTTGGGGGGAAAAATAAATAAATAAAATCTTTAAAAAAAAAAAAAAAAAAAAAAAAAAAAGAAGTAGTCTGAAACCAGAGTCTGTGACTTACCTTCCTAAACAAAGGACAACAAAATTATAGTTGGTGCATTTCAAGTATAGGGTTGTATCTGTTGGCTATTGCTACATAACAAACAACTCTAAAATCTCAGAGGCATACAATAATAAGCATGTATTTTTTGCTGACTCTTATGTAGAGAGTGGGTTAATCTCAGTGGAGCTCAGTGGGGTGTCTCGAAGCAGCATGTTGGATGTGGATCGTGTTCTGCATTCTCGCACCCTCCTTGGACTGTTAGATTGGCTGGAGTATGTTCCAGTGGCAATGGCAGAAGCCCCAGTGAGCAAGCACATTTCACGCCTCTGCTTGCTTCACATCTGCTAACGTCCAATTGACCAACACAAGTCATTTCACAGAGCCCGAAATCAAGAGTCAGGGAAGCATACTCCTCCCATGGAGGTGGAGAAGGAGGGGTGAATATTGTCAAACAATAATCTCCCACAAGGTCTATTTTATTATATTCTAATTCATTGGAAAAGAGTCCTCTGAGTTTGATGTGGTAACTACTTATTATCCAAAATATTTAATGAACAAAATGCCTTATTTGTTCCATAAACATTTATAGAGCACCTACTATATGCCAGACACTGTAGTCAGTGATGAGGATTCAGAGAGTAAAGGACTCCTGGCCTAGTGGGGGAGTTAGACACATAAACAACTTCAGTAACCATATGGTAAGTCCTCTTTTCGTCCATGAGGGGAACTAGTGTATGAAGCCTCAGAGGAAAGTGAAGAACAGTACTTCCAAGGTAGAATGTTTCCTTAGACACCGAATGTGTTTGGTGCCAGCCATTCTCGCTTGTCAATCATCTTTACCCTGAGCTTTACCCATGCACCATTTTGCTCCTAAGACCTCCTTCCAGCTCACAAGCCTTCAAGATTCCCAGAGAGGCACATTATCTGGGAGATATAAGTATTGTAGAAATGTCAGCTAATATTGTTTTAACATTCAAATCCCTTAACCTGGAATTGAAGTCCTTTGTTATTGTGCCCCACCCCCCTACCTGTCCAAACTACTTCCCATTATTTTCCACCATGAATCCTCTGCCCGTCAGCCCATTATTTTTGGAACATGCCCCTAGCAGTGTGGCTTTTGTCCCTGCTGCTCCTCTGCCTGGAATCCCCCCGCCTGGTTAACTTGCACTTCTCCTCCATGACTCAGCCGGGCACACCCCCAGCCTGGAGCTTGGTCAGTGCCCCTCCTCTTGGCTCCCAGAGCACCCTCTGTGAAGCCATCTTAGCACAGTAGAAATCACCTGTTGATAGGTCGGTTTCTTGCACAGAGCACGGATCCTTGAGGGGAGACCTACCTGACCCTTGGGAGGAGCTCAATCCACTTTGGCTGAACTGAGCTGACCATCTGGATCTCCTGACCGGGTCCACCACTGGGTCCGGTTCCTCCAACTATGTGACTATGCGCAAATTGCTTCAACCTCCCCAAGCCTCACATTCCCACTTTGTAAAATAGGGATAAAGATACCTTTATAGGCTAGAGGTGATGGTTAAAGAAAGAGCTATAAGTTATTTACCCAAGGGAAAGAACTTGAGTTCATACCAAAACATACACACGAATTTTTACAGCAGCTTTATTTTTATTCATAATCGCCCCAATGTGGAAACAACACCAATGTCTTTCAACTGGAGAATAAACTATGGTGCTTCCATGCAACGGAATGCTCTTCAGCAATAAAAAAGGAACAAGATATTGCTGTTTACAATGATGTGGATCTTAAATGCATTGGTGAAAGTCAAGCCAGACTCAAAAGGATACACACTGTATGGTTCTGTTTATATGACATTCTGGAAAAGGCAAACCTATAGGGCCTGAGAACAGATCAGTGGTTGCTGGGGGTTAGAGGTGGGAGGAGGCTGTGACCACAAAGGGTGACTATGAGGGAATATTTGGGTGATGGAGCTCTTCTGAGTCACACCACAGTCTAATGCACAGAGTAACCCAACCCTATGCATTTGCCAAAACTTATAGAGCTGTACATATACCCACACACACAGAATTTTACTATATGTAAAAATGTATATATAAGAGAAAGAAAAACGAAAGGAAAGCATTGTAGCTCTCAGCACAATGCCCGGCCTGTGGTGAGTCGGTGTCTTACTAAGCAAATAACGATTGTTTCCGGGTGCCCTCCCTCAGTAATCAATGAGCTCCTGGAAGGGGCACTGTGTCCTCTTCAGCTTTGAGCACAGGTCACCCTGCACAGGCCTGATAATAATAGGTGCTCAAAAGTATCAGTTGGTGAGGAATAAATGCAGAGATACCCTCCACGCTGTGCTGTGCAGGGGCTGGGGAAAGTCCCTTCCACCATTCCAAGGATAGTGGAGGGTACAAAGGCTGTGGAAGGAGAGAACAGCAACCTTTCATTACAGGAGAGCCTCTTGGGGTGAGGGAAGGCGGCCCCATGAAGAACCCTTGACCCGAGACAGGCTTCATGTTTCTTGAGAGCCCATCTGGTTCTGGGCAAAACTGGGAGGCAGGCGGTAGTCAGGAAAGAAAAGATGAACAGCCAACCCCAGTGCCTCATTGGTGTTCCCATTGTTCCTCCCTCCCTATCATTTCCTAGAGTTTTCTCTGCACCACCTCTCCCCTAAGAAGCCACTAAGAGGGAGGGAGAGAGGAAGATGGAAAAGGAGAGAGAGAGGAGCAGTTCAGCTACATCAGAGGTCTCCCTTAGGTTTTCTCCTCCCATTTTAGAGTCTGGCCCCCAAGATGCCCAGTCTCCTCGGATCTCTTCAAACAAGTGAATTAATGGATGCTGGAGTGTTGTCAGGGCCCCAGCAAGGCCAGTAAGGCTTCAGCAGCATTCTACATTCTGGACCATTCCCACTGCTCTTCCTCACTCCTTCCCCCTCCCCTCCCTCCAAATATTTGTCTCCTTTCTCTCATTCCCTTAGGCCCCGATCCTTTCTGGGTCCCAGCTCACAGCTAAGCAAATCAATGGATCTATGCTCATTTTGCCATCTTAGGACTCTATAGTGGGGAGCAGGGTAGGGAAGGAGGTATTTATTCAAGACCACCTTTTTTTCTAATCATAAAACAAATGAGTATTCATTTATCAAACAGGGAAATAAAAATATACAAGGGAAATGAAAACTCTCCTGTAGTGCCATCATTAAAATATAACCACTGTTAACATTTTGGTCTATTTTCTCTAAGCCTTTTTCTATACATGTCCTCTACTTCCAATTGGAACCACACTATATCATTCTGAGTCCTGTGTTTTTCCATTTAACCTTATAAGTGTTTTCTCATGTTATTAAATATACTTTAAAATATTACTTCTAATAAGAAGATAGCCTATTGAATGAATGTCCCATAATTTATTTAATTAAGCCTCTGTCATGGGATATTTAGCTTGTTTCCAATTTCTCACTATTGAAAATGACTCCACGATGAACACTTTTGTACATACATTTTTGTGTACATCTTTGGTTATTGCCTTAGGATGGATTCCTGGTAGTGAAATTACAGAGACCTAGTGTGTGAGCATTTTTAAGACCTTTGATGTACATTAATCAAATTGCCCTCCAGAAAAAATGCAACAGGTTATATTCCCACCAGCCCTCGAAGTGCCGTTTCTCCTCTTCCTAACAAACTCTGGGTCCTGTCATTCTCAAAACTGTCTTTGCAAAACTGACAGATGAAAGATGGTATCCTATTTTTCTTTGCATTACTTAGGTTACTAGTGATATTGAACTTGGTGGTGGTGGTTGTTTATTGGCCATTTGTATTTATTTTGTAAATTCCCTGTTCATGACCTTTGCCCATTTTTCTATTGTGATCATCATCTTTTAAACTGTTGATTTATAAACCTTCTTTGGCACATTTATCACAAGTGCCTTTCCCCCCCATTTAGCAAATTACTCTTAAATTTTGTTTTTGGTGTTTTGGTTTGTCACACAGAAGTTTAAATTTTTTATGTAGTCAGGCTGTATGTTTATCATTAAGTTTGATGTATTCATTTGTATGGTAAAAAAAAATCCCTGGTTACTCTAAATACTTACTTGTTTTTTTCCCCTATTTTCTTTTAACATTTTCTCTTATTTATCTTTTTAATCCATCTGAAAGTTATTTTGGTTTAAGTAAGGAGCCTCTCTTCTTTCTCTCTCTCTCCTTTTATTTTTTAATAAGCAGTGTGTCGACACTGCTTATTTATTGCATAATCTTTTGAGCTGTGATGCCATCTTTATCATATACCAAATTCTCATTAAGTTGCTTCTCTGAGCTCTAGTCTGTTCCGCTGATCTATTAATTATTATGTCAGAACCACACTATCCTAATTATTCACAGTACATTTTAATATCTTCTAGGGCGAGTCCCAGCTCATTACTCATCTCATTCTTAAGCCATTTTAACCCAATTGATGCGTTGGGGGTGAGGAGGGCAGATTTCGGGCAAGAGGGGAGAATGGTGGGTCTGGATCTCCTGAAACCACAAGTAGGAGCCCACCCTCCACACCCAGAAGGACTTTGGAGCCTTATGAGGCTCTTGGTCTAAATCTGTGCTGGGGAGCTCTGTCTGGCCCTCCTAAGGAGAGAAAATGAATAAACCCCAGTCAGAGATCATTTGCCCATGGGCCGTCAAGGCTGCTTTGGATGAGGCACAAAAACTTCCCAGAGTTGAGCCCCCTGGGCCACGATGTGCCCGGGCCTCCCCACCTGCCCTCCCCACCGTTCCCGGGGTGGGAGTCAGGGGGGTCTGAGCTGCTGCACACCCCAGAGCAGGGCCGAGCTTTCTGGCCTCTGTGGGGACTGCTTCCCCTGGTCTCCCAGCCAAGGAGCACTGGCCCATCCAGGAAGTCAGTGAGGGGCCTGGAACTCATCCTGGCCTGTGGGCCCGGAACCTTATCTGATTATCTGGCTGGGATTTGGCGGTGGGTGTTTTTGAAGGAGTACTACTCACAGCAGTTCTCCCAGACACTCATTTGGGGAATTTTAAAAACAAAATCCCAATTCAGCACCTTTGTGCTTTTAATGAGTGAGGTCCCAGTGCCCACACTTGGGTTCTCCTTGCTGTAAAGCAGGCTCTTTCATTGTGTCCCAAGTGTAGTGTGTAAGAGCCTCCCTCGAATGTCACAGCAGGGAGCAAATGCAGTCATCTTGCACCAGAAACACTGGTTTCACTGTAGCACACTGAGGCATAGACCTTGGATGCCTGAGGAAGACAAGGAAGCACAGCATTTTCACCAGTGACCTGGAGGCTTAAGGCAGGTGACCAGGGCACTCCCCGCTCCTCTCAGGTGGATCCTTCCCATCAGTGTTCATGTATCTCCATTCTCATGTCTAAAAGAGACAAGAACAAACACTTTGCAAGACCCCACCTTAGGGTGACCATCTGGGTGCTCCCGGGACCAAGAGGGTTCCCAGCACGCAGGACTTTTAGTGCTAAAATCAGGAGAATCCTGGGCAAGCTGGGACAAGTCGGTCCCCCTACTCCACACCCCACTCTATCTTCTCCTCTCCTCACTGCAAACCTCTGTCTTCACTTCCTCACTTCCCATATACTCTGCAACCCACTCCCTTCTGGTTTTCTCCTCAACCACTGTGACTCTCTAGCTGAGGTCACCTATGACCTTCATGTTGCCAAATCCAGAGGACGTGCCTCCATTCTCATCCTACTCAATCCCTCAGCAGCCCTTGACATGGTGGTCCACGTTCACCTGGGGCCCTCTCCGCGTGGGCCCTGTGATTCCACCCTCTAAGTCGTGGCTTCTCCTGTCTGTGCTCCTGCTTCCTCAAGCTCCTTAACCAACTTCAGTTTCTCTGCATGACCTTTAAATGTTGGAGTCCCTCCCAGCCCAATCCTGGGCCCTCCTTTCTCCTCGCTCTGCACTCTCTCTATAATGATCTCATCCCTGCCTGCAGCCCCAAATGCCCCCATGTGCCCTGGCTCCCAAGAGTCTCCATCCAGCCCAGGTCTCTCTTCTGAGCTCCAAGTCCATATCTTCGATACCTCTAACTCAGCATGTCCAAAATTGAGCCCTTAATCTTCCATCACTCATCTGCTCCTCCTCTGACTGTCCCCACCTCAGTAGATGGCATGAGTGTCGGCCCACTTGCTCACCCTCCCTTCCTCACCCGCTGTATCCAACTGATTATCAACCCTTTGAGTTGGCCTCCATAACATGTCTCCAGTCTGTCTGCATCTCTTTGTCTCCGTGCTACCACTCTGCCCAAGCCACCGTGACTGTAATGCAGTGTAGTGATGCTAGGCTCTCGGTGCCCACTCGTGCCCTCCCCCCCACCATCGTTGGCTTCCTCCATAAAGGTGACAGAGTGATCCTTAAAAATACAAATCTGTTTTATTCTGCTTCAAATCATCCCTCGGTGTCATAAAAGCTCAGTGTCTTTGGCATTGGCCTTCGAGGCTCCAGCCTCAGCTTGCCCCATTCTCCATCTTGCTCACTCGGCTTCAGCCACACTTGGTTGAGCCCTCCAACCCTAGGGCTCTTTGCACAGGCTGTGCTCCATGCCTGGAACAATCTGCTTCCCATCCCCAACCCTCTCCCAACACTCTGCCAGCTTATTCCTGCCCTTCCTCTAAATCTTAGCTTAGATGTCACCTCATTGCTAATGCACCCCTGACACCACCCCCACCCACCCCTATGTGCTCATAACAGTCTACGTACGCTCTTCCATCATAGCACTTGCCTGAACTGTGAGTGTAAGTTAATTACCTGATAACCTGCATAATGCCTATTAATGCCTGGTGAACAGCATGAGGGCAGGTAGCCCTCACTGTATCCCTAGTACTTAGCACTGGGTCTGACATTTCGCAGGCCCTTGATAAATACTTGCTGAATGAATGGAACTGAATAAAGGAGGATGAGTTGAGGTTGAGGGCAAAGGGAAAGATCTGACTCACCCTCACCGCTGTCTGACCCTAGACCAAGAATACCTCTTGAGAAGCTAATGACTCTAATGCCTCCTTTTCTCTGGGACTCTGTGCTGCTGGCTTCCTCAGGTAATATGATCTTTGAAATGGTCTTTCTATAATTTGTAAAGTCAGTGTGTGACTGCCCCAGGCTCACTACGGGATGTTTCTGTACTGTACAAATGGAGAAGTACCAAATGGTATTCACCAGGGCAGCTGTCTGTTCCTTTAAAATCTACACCAGTAACTTCCCAGGAGTAGAAGGACAAGTATTTTCTCCAGCAGATAGTACAATTGGTGGAAGCACATACCCACTGCCTAGTAACCAAAATTGCTTTAATTCAAGCTGGCTTTGGAGGTTTCTTAACAGAAACTTCAATCAGTTTTCCTACACTAAATGTAAAAATTGCAATACATTTTTCTCATCAAACAATAATTAACTTTAATGCTATTAAAATATCTCATACCCAAGATACTGTATGATTTCAGGAGCACTACGAATTTAATATTTGGATGGAAATGCTTTGGAGTACTCCGCATCTCTCCTTCAGCATTACCCAGGCTCGACACCGTTTTACATCCCTCCCTAATGAGCTTATAGAGAGAGAATTGCTTCGTCATGTACCCATGTAGTAAAGGTCCTTGTTGCCATATTTAGAAGACTGTGTCCAACATAAATTCCACTCTCAAATCTCTTTCTCGTAATGAACCTCCATCGACATAATGAGTTCCTTGGAAGGAAGGCATTGTGTAAATTAAAAATACTAATGAGTCATAATGATAATGAATGATTTTTCTTGTTTCTGGGAGCAGGACTAACCTTGGGCACATTTTCCAGTAGCTGAAGTTGCCTTCCCTGCACCCAGGACTGCCCTACCCCTGGGAGCCTGTACTCTAAAATATCTCCTCCTTTTTTTTCTTCTCATCAAAACTCCGAATCCCCCAAGTGTCCCTGATCTTAGCTGGTCAGTCTTGGAGGAAAGGAAGTTACTGAACTGGCTCACACTAAGGTATGAATGACCCAAAGCACCTGTTGGCTGTTGCCAGCAACGCCCTGCCTGCCCCTTCGCAGGGATACTCTTATTCTAAAAGGAGCTGATTAGCACAGAACTGGTGGACTTTCCAGCTGAGACGAGCCGAGTGTCTCAGGGATTGTCTGGTTACAAGTCACAGGAACCACTCAAGCCAACTAGACAAAAATAATTTCTTGGCGGGATACAAAGGCAGCCCTCACAGAACTCAGTGGAGGCACAGCTGGGCTTTGGGCGGGGCCGGGACAGGACAGGCTTGCTGTGAGGACCTGGGGTGAACTTCTGTTTCTCTGGGACTGTTGTCCGCAGACTCTCGTCACAACTGCTTCGCTCTCTCCTCCTCTGCAGACAGACTCACTCTGCTCTTCATGCACATGGGCCGCCTATGGCACCGCTGAGTCAAGGCAAAAATAATTGTCCCTCTACGTGCCCTCAGTTCCAAGGTCCTGTTTCCACACTCTTGGGAGAGGGCTCAAGGCCACATGGGACAAACACAATACCTCGCCCAGGGTAACGGCTCAGTTAAGTGTTTGTTGTTTTAATAAACAGGATGGGGGGCCCACCCGTAAGGGGAGGGAAGGGGCCACATCTCCAAAAGAAGTCTACTACACCAGGCCAAGGAGATTCTTGCTTAATTCGGTTGGGAACCCGGAATGTTGAAGGGTTTTGGGTCAGGAGAGTGACACTAGCTCACGCGTTAAAAACAGGCCCTGGTGGGATCTGTAAGAGCTGGGCAAGGAGCTCCTGGCGCCAAGTTCATCCTATGGGAACAATGACTTGCAAACAATGGGATTCGTTCCTACTCCACTGGCACTGGAGTCGGTTGGGACTCAGCGTGGTTTAATGACTCAAGAAAAGGGAGATTTGCCATCTGTTTTCCACTTTGTATGGACTTGCTGGGAACTTGGGTAAGTCACGGAACCTCTTTGGGATTCTCTTAATTCCAATTCTTTTAATAAAAAAAATACACACATACACGTATATATGCATGTACACACTTCACTTATATATTTGTATGTTATTATTTTAGCAGATTATTATTATGTTTTTCCTGGCCTGAAAAGACACTGATGGTACACGAGAAGGGCCTCAGAAAGCCAGCTGGGCGGTTGGAGGATTATAAATTGCTTGTGGCCAGACAGAGATGCTTCATCGCCTTCTCAGGGAGGAGAAATGCTTGGTGCATGTGAAGAGTTACGCATGTTCTTTGGAATGATAAAGCTGGTGACCTAGGAGGCAAAAAGCCTACAGAAGCACATGATGTCTCAGATCTGCTCCTTCCCATGGGTGGGCACAGGAGAAGGGTTGGGAAGGGCCTGTTTTGTGGACGTGGGTTGAGGGAGATTTTAAAAGATAGAAAAACCACTGATAGGCCTGTTGCCAAAAACTGTTTTTTTCCAGAAGTTTTTATAAAACACCTACCACCTGGCTGTGTCCTGGAGGAGAATATTTGGCTGGGGGGGCAGGGTGTGGGGTGAGGGTGAGGGGGGGCAGCCAATCCCCCTGCAGGTGACTCTGTTAATGTCTAAATGGATACAGGTGTGTTCTCACAGAGGCTGAAGCAGAAAACAAAATGCACAACCATCCCTTGGGTGGGGAGGAGAGGTGCAGAGGGGCTGGCCCCAGCTCTCGTCCATCTGGAGAGGAGAGAGGAGGTGCCCCCGGGCAGGAGGGTGAGCAGGCCCAGCCCTCAGCCTGGCCTGGGCTCCGTTGGCCAGGCCGTCTGGGAGGGAAGCAGCAGGCCTCTCAGAGGAGGGGCTGCAGGCTGCTGTGTGGAACCCACTTCCAGCTTTCATTTCCTTTACTCAGAGGAGCCGTTTATGACAATCCCTCACGGCAGGCTGATGGGGCAGATAGCTTTTGGCAGAAGTCCTTTCTCCTTCTCCCAAATTAGATCACAGAGAAAGCCGCCAGCAATGAATACAAAAAAAGTGTTCAAGGCCACTGGATGGAGGGGAACAGCTGTTAAACATCCACAAATACTAACAAGGCAGGCCCCTCCAAAAACAAATTGGGCTGTGGACAACTAAGAATGCTGTCTGGGATGCAAGTCACAACTCTGAATTATATTATTATTATTAATTACTGAATTATAATAATAGTAATAATAATACAGAAATAAAATGACAACAACCAGTGTGCACAGAGAGCTTTCCAGTCCACACACACGTTTTTATTTCACCACAAAACTCTCTGATCCTAAGAGGTGGGCTGGCCGGCTATTATCTCCCTCTGACAAGTAAAGAAACCAAGGCCACAACTGCCATATCCACTTGCACAAGGTCACACCGCTGTAGGTGCCATTGCCAGGGCTCAAATTCAGGATTTCCCCTAGTGCCCTGTCCATGACGCCAGGCTGCCTCTGTGAGCTTGGGTGCAGGGCACACAGCGGTGGGCGGAGTTCATCAGGCAAAAGCTTTGAGGAATGGCCCAGAAAAGAGCCAGGGGCCCACCACTTGGAAACCTTGTTTCTCACCTCATGTTGGGGTAAGGTGCTTTAATTTACCTGCCCCTCACCTTAAAACAGGTAATATATGTTCATTGTTTAAAACAATACAGGTAGGCATAAGAACGTAGAAATAATTCCACCACTCAGAGATAAGCATTTTTAACACTTTAGTGCACCAAAATTTTATCCTTGCAAATATTTTCTCTTTGTTTTGACACATCTTTCCTCACAAAACTGGAATTGTGTTGTTCCTGTCATTTTGTAACTTCTCATTCCATATACTGTGAATATCTTTCCACGTCAAATACACTTGAACAGTATTCTTCTCATTTTGTTAAAAATGTTATATATATGTTTTATGATTGCAGAAATCATAAAATTACATGCTCATTGTAAAAATACTCAAATTCAACAGTACAGAAATGCATAGCAAAGGAAGCAAACGTTTTACTTAATCTCACCCTTGGGACATAGCAGTGTTGCTAAATTTCATATTTCCTATTCATATTTTTCTAGGCACAGACTAGACATAATGAACATATGTGTATATATACTTTTTTTCCCCACAAAGTGGGCCCCTAGCCTGTTCTGCGGTTTGAGTTTCCCTCCCTGTAGGGTGGATATCTCTTCCTCTCAGTCAGTGCATGAGGTTCAGAGGCATCTTTGCTCCAGTTCTGGGGAGAGGAAAACCTGAGACTGGAGAAGGAACAACGGCGCAAGCAATGGCAACGCAGAGCCAGTTACGGCATGTGGACTAAAAGTTCCCCGAGAGGAAGGAGACTGCAGCTCCGGTAGCCACTTGCCTCCTCCGGAAGATGCAGGTAACCAGGTCCCACCTCCCTGCCTCCCCTCAGGGCCACGGAGAGAAGGGGGTCCGCAGCACCCATAGCTCCCCACCTCACGGATGCTCTGTGCCTCTTCAGGTGGGCATATCCTCAGACTGTCCTGAGCCCTGTGTTGGAGAAAGAACACGACCCCAGAGTGGTGAGTTGACCTTTTGGGATGTTTATAAGTAAACAACTTTGTTCCTGATGGGTCCTACATATGCTGCCCCCACTGTCCTAAGGGGCCATTCTGTCCACATCCACAGGGAAAACCAAATTCTGTCCAATGGGCCTATAGGCCTTTGGTTTAATAACCTGAAATCAAGTATCGGTGCGCCAGCCTGGACAGCGTCCAGTAGGTCTAGAGAGGAGCCGATGAAGACTAGGAGGGGTCCAGGTCAAGATGAGGGTCAGCCTGTGCTGCTTCCCAGGGACGTGCTTTTGAGGAGCTCCTGACGGGGAGCCCGAATGCTCCTTCTGGCCGTGGAGACTTCCTGGGAGCCACCCCAAATCCTGCCTCCCCTGCTCTCAGGGGGACCTCCACCTCCCCTGCTCCTGCCTCTTGTCATGGCTGGGTGGCTGCTGCCCACACTTGGCCCACGAATTCCCTGTGAAAAGGGAGGAAGAACCGTGCAAAGAGCCACGTTAAAGACTCCAGCCCTCACAGAAGGCTTTTCCCCGGAAGTCATCTGCGAGTTGGCAAAGCCTTGGAAAGGAAGGCTTCTGAAGAGCAGGGGCAGCTGTGGGAGGCGAGCAGGTCAGGAGTGGGTGAGTGCATTTCCTGGAGAACATGCTGCTCACATGGGAGGGGACAGGCTAATGGAGCCAGTTCTCTCCTAATGGATGAAAGTGACACAAATCAGAGAAATCAGGAAGAAGGCAATTTACGTCGGCTGCCTTCTCTCTGCTGTGGTGGGCAGAATAATGACCCACCCTCCCACAAGCTGTCCATGTCCTAATTCCTGGAACCTGTGAATATGTCACCTTTACATGGCAAAAAGGGACTTTGCAGAAGTTATTAAATTAAGGATCTTGAGATGGGGAGAGGATCCTGGATTATCCAGGTGGGCCCAATGTAGTCACAAGAGTCCTTAAAAGAGGGAGGCAGGAGGGCTGGAGTCAGAGAAGGAGATGTGATGATGAAAGCAGGGGTCAGAGTGGTCAGCCGCAAACCAAGGAATGCCAGCGGCCTCTGGAAGATGGAGAAGGTAGGGAAGGGATTCCTCCGTAAAACCTCCAGAAGGAATGCTGCTCTGCTGACACCTTGATTTTAGTCCCATGAGACCCATTTCAGACTTCTGACTTCCAGAGCTGTAAGAGAACACATCTGTGTTGTTTTAAGCTAATAAGTTTGTGGTCATTTGTTGCAACAGCAACAAGAAAACTAATATACTGCTTGACAGAGAAGGGGACTGGGAGGGTATTCCAAACTTTTGTTTATAAATTTCCATTATATTTATTGCAGATAACAGTCTCCTCAGGAGGAACGTTGGTTCAGAAATTGAACACCAATGATCTACCGTCAGAAAGGACAGTGTTTAGTGGAACTATGGTCTCTGCACAAAACAGTAAGTGAGGTGGTTTTCTCAAGACTGCATTTTATTAATGTGCCACGTGTGCTCTTATCCAAGGAAGGCTTATTCTGGGATACACATTAATTTGGATCTTAGTAATTCACAGCAGCACCTGCAAATGTTCCCTGGCTAAGAAGGAATCCTCTTCTCCATCAGTAGTAGAGCATAGCTCTGCTCAGACCAGGGTGGGCCTTCAGCACGCTCCTGGGAGAAGCCACAAAAGCTGCCACCTCTCTTCTCGGTGTTTCTCAGACCCACCAAGAAAATAGTGAGAGCCAGTGACCACCGAAACAGGAGCCCAGCAGAGGTATCGGTGCCCTGCACAGTGCAGACAGAGGAAGGATGGTGGGACCCACTCCTCTCTCCTCTGGGCAGCCCCCTGCTCACCGGCTAAACAGATGCCACAGGAACAACTCGGGGTTCCCTGGGCTCACTGTGAAGGGCATGCACCTTCAATTCTGCAGAAATAAAAGGGCAAGGGTCCAGCTCTCATGCCTGGTCTTAACAGAACATGTAGTCGTGCTGCCATATCTCAGCTTGTTACAGCTATTTTTAAAAGCCTGCTATGTAACTTCCACACCGACAGTTCTTGCCCTTAAATCCAGCTGGTGGGGCTCCCTCACGGTGAAGCTTTCCCTGTTGGTGTTGTCTGCCTCCGCAGGTAGCCCTGTCCGGTGCTCTCCCCGCCTCAGCCTCTGCCCACTGTGCACCCTGGGTGTGCCCCGCTTTTGCTCACTGACTCCAGACCAAATCCTGGTGGATTACTTCTCATGACTCAAAATCCTGACATTTCAAAGAGCCATACTGCTTTATAACTTTCCCAGGGGACATGGGAATAAACCACACACCCATCATAAATGAGGCCTAGATGGAGGTCTTTACAAAGGGTGATCAAACCGCCCTGGGATTGGGCAGCAGCCTCAACACAGCTGAGGGTTAAGCGGGGTATTTAATGATATTTTTAAAAAATTTGCAACTGATATGTTCTCTAAGCATCTCTAGGAGTTAATTCACATATTAATGGACACCCACTCAGTGCCGGCCTGCGCTGGGGGCCTGAGCTTGGGTATAGCAAAGAATAGAGTCGCACAAGTGATTGTGCAAGAGGAAGATCTGGGTGTTGAGGGGACTTAATTTCATGGGGGGAGGAGGTTAGGGAAGTCCCAGGCAGCGTGCAGTTTGTTCTCACGTTCTGCTGTCTCTGCTCATCTACGCAGGCGGGGCGGGGGTGGGGAGGGGCGCGCCAGAACGCAGCACCAGGTTCTAGTCAGACCTCGTCGGTGAAGACCCGATTCGGAGTAAGGTGAAATGAAGGGTGAAGTCTGTGCACATGGCAGAGTCCCAGACAGGCTGGGGAGGGGCTTGTCATGGGCGCCCGCAGCGGGCTCCCTTGCCTCCCAACTAAGGGGCGCCTTCTCCCTCGTTTGTTCATCCTTCACCCCCTGCCCAGAGGGAGCGGGGTCCTGAGATCGCGGGGCCCGCGGGCACCGTCCATTTCTCACGAATGCATCCCGGCTGCGTCGACACCCAGGTAGGTCATAGCCTTTAATTTCCATGCCGCTTATTTCATCTAAAAATATCTGAGCAGCCGCAGGACTGAATCTCCCCAGGAATGACCTAAAACCAGTGTAATGAGGACTAAGGGATTGCTTCATTTCCATGTGAGAGGGGCACGTTGGGACTAGAAAGAGAGCTGCCCGGTCCTCCCAGGCAGAGCTCTTGTTTCCTTGTCCACGTCCGAGGGAGGCGGGGGTGTTCGCCCCCCACCCTCCAACTACAGCGCCCCAGGACAGAGGGAGCTGGTGAACACCGCGTTCCCGTGTGAGAGGGGAATGAACAGGGGCCCAGAGAAGTCAGCAGCAGACCACTGCAGACAGTCCAGGGCCACCTCACCCCTAGCCAGGTTTCTGGAAATAATGAGTGCACAAAGGTGCATAATAATCACTAAGGAGAGAACTGGAATTATCTGGAAGCCTGTTGGAGCAGCAGGGAAGGAGAGCAGAGCTGTCTTGGGAATCTGCCCCTCCCAACTCGGTGACCTCCAGCAGGTCACTTGCTCTCTCCACCCCAAACAAGGGAACTAAAAATAGCAGCAGCCCCAGCAGACAGGGCACAGTACACCCCAGGTCCAGGGGCTGTTCTCAGTGCTATCTGGATCCTAATGAGTGTGTCCTCACGGCCCCTACGATGTGGGCACTACTATCACACCCATTTACAAACGAGGAAACTGAGGCACAGAGAGGCTAAGCCCTCCCGGTTTTGGGAGGCAGGCTCTCCGTACACTGCTGTCACCTTTCTGAAAGCTGGTTTATTAGAAGTCGTAACAGTTGTATATACATCCTTGGAATTCATCCTAAGAAATAATAAAGACATGGAGAAGGAGTTTGTTCATCGCAGCACTGGTGATATGAGAGTGAGTTAATAAATTATGGGTCACCTGTACAAAAGAAATCTGTTCAGACCTGAAAACCCTGCTGTTGATAAATGTCTATGGGAGAGGAAAACTGTCTGCAGTATATCATTAAATGAAGATATCAGATTCCAAAATGGTACACACCGTATGATCTAATTTTTGCTACCCCACACGCCCATTGAAAGAGGCGTGTGTTGGTGCTGTGTAGCAGCCCACGGAGACCTGGCCTGGAGACCTGGCACAGACTAGTCCTCTGATGCACAGGTGTAAGGAAGTTTGCAGTCTCCTCTTGCAAATGCAAAGGGGATGTTCTCAGCCAAGCACACCAGGAGAGACAGCCTGGGGGTCTTGGGAAAGGGTGGCTTCTCCATTCTTCTCACTTCCTAACGGGCGACATGCTCAGCTCTGCCTGCCCAGGGTGAGCTCCATCGGGCGGCGGACAGCCCCCAGCCTCTTACATTCCCATGTACGTTACCCTGACAACTCCAGCACCAACTTGTATGCTTCCAAAATCCGTGCTAGCAAGCCCACCGCCTGGATCTAACATCTGGGTCAAGGTGCAGTTTGCCATCTGCTGTCCACAGGTCACAGAGCAAGGACCAGGCCTCTCGGGTGCACACAGCCTGTCTGTGGACCTGGAGGCCAGAGGGAGAGCTGGGCAGGGGCCTGAGCGTGTGGATGCTTGTCCTCTCAGAGTGGTATGACAGGTTTCAAATTGCTTCGTTTTGCTCATCAGTAGTTCCTAATTTTTCCACAGTAAACAAATATTGCTTTTGTAAAAAAAAAAAAAAAATTTATTTAAAAACTGAGGGCCTTTGATTAGATGATCCTTTCTATCTCTAAAATCCTGTGATCTCATTATGGCTCTCAAATGTTGTTTTCTCTGGTTTCTTTTCTTTCCTGGCTTTACAAGAGAACGATTTTGTTTCCCACTGTGCTCACTCTAGAGATGCTGTGTTCCCCGAGGTCTGTGGGCAATGGGGGTGTAGCCTGCAGCCAGCCCTGGGCCGCCTGCGGTGAGGGGCAGGCTGCGGGCGGACGGCCGGGGTTTGGTGGGGACACTAGGTGAGGAACCTCCACGTAGCTCTCGGGGTGCAGGGTTGGGGGGGGCGAGGCAGAGGAGACTGGCAGAGGAAGTAAAGTTCTTTCCCTTCTTACTATACTCCTCCCTAAAAAGAGGAAAACACTACAGCAGTCCAAGAAACTGTCAGCCAGGATCCTCAGAGGTTAGAGTCATTTGAGAGATTGCTAACCCAGGAGGCAGGAGTCTGAGCGTTTAATCCCTTCTCAGCCTCAGTGCGGCCCACGCCTCACTGCAGAGACCCTGTTTCTTAGGAAAGAAGGTGCAAGGGGGCTCTCTCTGCAGGTGGTTTTGCTCTCAGGGGATGGGCTGGGGGCCCGGGGCCCAGAGCCTTGGGGACATAGGACCCAACACACTCGCAGGCTCTGGTGAGCAGCACTTTCTACCCAGACCGCAGGCTTTGTAACAAGGCTCTCTGGAATCTGAACAGCTTGGGTAAATGTTATTTTGAAGAAGAAAGAGAGCAGTTTACCATCCCATTTTTATTATTATTGTTGGTGTTGGTATTAAAAAGAGGCCAACCACACACAATCCCTTCACTCGAGAATGCTGTCCTAATCAACCTGTCTGGGTCTCTGTCCCTTTCTTCTCGCAGCTGTGAGAGGAGCTCCATGCTCAAGGATGGGCTGCACTCTGTGGCCCATGGGGCGGGTACTGTGCTGTGGCTGGTTCTTTCAAAGTGACTTCCTCCCTGTCTGTGAAGGCCACCGACACCCTTTCCCTTAACCACAGGCTGGGGCCTCTCGAGGTGGGCCCTCCTCTCCATGAAACTTGGGGTGGGGTGGCATTGTCCCCCCTTCCCCACGATTGTGCCCAGGTTTCAGGGCGAGATGGTTCCTTGGCTTGTTGGGATGAATTTTGTGAAGTGCCTCACCTCTGATTTTGCATCCCCACTTTTTTTCCATCTGTCTTTTTGAACTCAATGGGTCCCTTGAGGACAGAAGTCTCAGGTTGTGATCCCTGTCATCAAAGTCTCGGGCAAGGCCACGCCCCGTGGCTGCCGAGTAGAGGCGATTCCCACCTGGGAGATGAAGGATCTGGGAAGCTAACCAAGCCTCAGGGGGATGGGAGCTGTCCAGAGCAGCAATGCGAAGCGATTAACTGTGATTCTGTGTTTCTATTTCTGGAGGCAGTTATCTGTTAAAGTTTTGTTCTCTATCTGGGCAGGATCCTGAGGGGCAAGCTCCGAGAGAGGAGGCAGGCTGGGAGAAGATGGCATCAGAAGAGGGCAGAAGCCAGAGTCTTCTCTTTGGTTCTCTTTCCCCATTGTGGATAACCACCCTTGCTTGAGCTGTAGTGAAGCTCTAGGGACCCTGCAATGGTTAGGATGGTCGCACCTCCTCCCCTGGCTACCACCTGCCGGTTGCCAAACACACCACTCTCCTGTCCCCAAGCCCCACCCAGCTAGCGCGCATGCCTGAAGACCCTGCCCTCAGCCACCTGGAGAACATCTGTGAGTTCTCAGCTTGACTCCCGTTCTTCCCCTCTCAGTCTCCCTTCTGTAGCTCATCATGATACTCATCTGTATGGACCCTGAGGAGAGGGACATCCTCTAACTCCTGTGTGGGTCCCTCCTCGGCCTCCCTATGGGTGTCAGCGAAATGACGGACCTCGGGCCTGAGCAGCGGCAGGCAGAGGACGCTCGGCAGTTCTCCTGTCTTGGCCCTGTCACTTTTAAATCAGAAACCACTTCCCACACACATGCCTCTTGTTAGAACATCTTCCTCACCGGCTGAAGATAAACTAATAGAAATCTTGGAAGAGCTGGCTCAGAGATTTAAATAGACCAGCCAGACCCTACCCAGGGCCAGAATCACCTTAGAAAAGACGAGAAGGTGTGGACTAGGGGCCAGTGAGCAGACTCCACCTCTTCCCTTACCTAAAGATGCCACTGTAGCAATGAGGAACCTATGCAGGATGGGAGCTTTATTTTAAAATAAATATGACTGGGGCTGGGAACAAGCTAACCTTCATCTTCTGTAGCATGTCTTTTCCTCTGTAAATCTCTCCTTTATTTGAGAATGTGGTTTTCTTAAAAAGTCTGTGTTTAAGATTACCGCACATGGTCAGTTTGAGGGAAGCAGTGGTGGGAGGAGGGATGATTGTGCCGACAGCGCCGTGCATCTCTGTCGCTGAGAGCGGGCTGTACACTGCCTCTGCCATGTCCCCGGGAGCAAAGCATAACCAAGGGACAGTGCATATTGACATAAACAAATGACATGAGGCCTAGTTTACATTTGCTTAAGAGTGGCTTCAATAATGCACCTGGCATTCTGGTGCTACAGTTTAAAAAACTTTTAAGTTACACCATTTTACCTCCTAGTGACTCTAGGGAAAGTTGTAACAAAGTCAACGAACAGATTTAGAATATATCTTCGTGCATTCTTGGTGTTCAAGGTGAAATAAACCTAACTCGTCACCCACAGCGGAGGAAAACCCAGGTGCACACAGCTCGGTCAGTCACACGTTGCGGTTCCTCAGAGGGGCTCAGAGCCGGGCTTCCAGCCAAGGAGCCCCAAAGAAGGGGTTTTTCTGGGTGCACGTGCCTGGAAGGTCAGTGAGCACTGGCTCCACTTGACTGCCTCTCTCCTTCTCTCAACGAGGAAAGCAGGGGACTCTGGGGTGCTGGGTGTCGGTGAGGCTGGCACAGGTGGGCTGTGAGGGAGGGGGGCCACCAGGGATAGGGGCCTCAAGGTGAAGGGCAACCCACCACCCCGCTCACTGGCTGTTCCACATTGTGCAGGCTGCTGATTTCTTCCCGCTTATTTTCTTATCCATAAAATGGGCCTCCTGGGTTTTTAGAGAGGCTTTTCCTGGCTGTATTTGCCCTGAAGTCCTCTTTCTCCTCACTTGGGAAATTTAATAACCACAGTTAAAGCAGACAGTTGTGAAAGATAAAGAAAATAAAAAGGACCAGAAGGCCACAGCCCATCTGCTGTGCTTCGAGTCTGCGGTGAATGGTGGCTCACCTTTGTCTCCAGACTGTGGCTTTCCTTGGGGTCTAGACAGCCAGGTGCAGGAGTGGCCGAGAGACTTACCTCCCCTCCCACGGTTAACACCAAAGCAGGGCTGTTGGGGCGCATGTGCTCACATGTTACAGCTCGACAACAACGATGGGACCACAGTTGCAGGTTTCCACAGAGATTTATTTTAAACCATGGAGGGAACTTTGCATTGGGAGTCTTTACATTGGTAATGGCTACATATGTTTTCAGTTAGGGGGAAGCACAGTGGGAGAGTGAGCAGTTTAAAAACATTCACAACATTCAGCAGCATTTGAATGTAGAACCGGATATAGACAGTTTAACATTGTGGGAAGTTCTTGCTCAACCCCACCTAATCACATTCAGGAAGTCAGTGTCCAGACCACTGGGTCTGGTTGGTGGACTGTAGTGGCAGAGAGCATGGCAATGCCAGAAGAGTTCAGCTAGAACCACATTTGAGAAATCTGTTCCAGCTTCGGGCTTATTACAGTCTCAGCCTGACCCCTTGGGGAATCTCCTCATTTCAAAAAGAAAGAAAAAGATATCCATGAAGTAGCATGCCTGCTGCAGCCAGGCTCCGATGTGGCCACAGACTGATGGCGTGCAGAATGGAAGAGTCCACGTCCCTGGTTATGGATATAGTGGTAGGCAGGCACGAACGTGGGGCTAGCACCCTCCCTGTTGTCCAGTTAATAACAGTTTTTGTACTTTTCATATAAAGAGTTTCTTTTGCAAAATGACAGTACATTGAAAAGAAGTCATTTAAAAAGCAAAGCAAATGCCATAAAACATAAATATACAAGAGTACAATGGTTACCAGTGACACAAGTGTCTTGGTCCATCCTTCATATGGGCATATGCTACTGACATAAGGCTGACATCCATTTAAACGGGGGGAAAAAGTATATATAAGTGAAATACTTTTTTTCAAACCATTTTCACTTTTTTTGTAATAGTTCACCCTCTTGTGCTTCCCAGAGAACCAAGGGGAAAAAAGGAGGAAAGAATCATAAAGATCAAGGTTAAATTCTAAATCTAACCTTTAAACCAATGTGCAGTTCTCTGATACTTTCTCTCCCAAGAAAGTCAGATATACTTTTTGACTCACAAAGGTGAACATTTTGAGGTATCTATTTTTAAAGAGATGGTACCATGATGAACTTCCACCTTCACCATCTTTTCAAACCTGCTAGGCTTTAGATGGAAAAACACAGAAAGCAATTTACTAGATATGACAGACGACAAAGGCATTGCGGTATGTTCTCATTTATCTGAGTAAGTCAGCCACATGCAGGTTGCTCACTGGTAATGGTTTAGGCCAGTCCGATAATAAACAACATTCATGGAATCATAGGATTGCAGGATTGGAAGGGATCTTAAGAATGATCACTGAATTCAACCCTTACTCAAGGCTTTCACCTCCTTTCCACATCTCGGACAAGGGGCTATCTATTGTCTGTTCAAAAGTTGCCTGGCATGGGAAACAGAGGAGGAATCCCGTTCCAATTTTGGACAGATCTAATTTTTAGACACTGCTTTCGTGTGTTAGGCCTCTCGGTGGAAAATGGTAATGTTTCAAGGCAAAAATACAAACTAAAAACCCTGAGGGCTGGTATGTATATACTTCTTGGTTGTAAAGTTGAGCTAAAGTTTAAAAATGAACATGGATGTTCCTGAATTAAGTTATCCACATATGATACTTGGTAGTCAAAGACAAAGGCAAACGGAGGGAATAGCAAGAACTAGAAAGTCCAAGCCCTGAGGGGGGTGCTGGGCTGCCCCTGCCTTGGCAGAGCCAGGTCTCTGAGGCAGTGGCTGCCTGAGCCCTTTTTACTGACACTGAATTGAGAAAAACGTTCGCTTCCACTTGGTGAGCGCCACTGCGATGAGGATTTATCACAGTGACCACTTTGTACTGAGATGACCCATTACCGGCAAGAACGATTTAAAGCCGAGAGAGAAATGGAGGGCAGCAGCTGCCTGCTTATGTGCCAAAAGGTTGATGCTGCGTATTAGTATAATGCCACAGTTGTCCAGAACAATCTCCTCCTGCCATAGGTCAAGGTCTTAAGCCCGGCTCACCTGTGTAATTATGGAATTATTATGTAAGTTCTTCCAGGCCAAGTCCGTGCATGCAGTGGTCTCCAGCTCCACCTCACGGCCTCCAGTGAGGGGCTGTGCCCCCAGAAAGTTCAAAGGTTAGTTACTATGGATCATTTTAAGATAACAGTTCCAGGTATTTCCAAAGAAAAAGAAACTGATTCTAGCCTTAGCTGTGGGAAAACCTGACTCTCAAACTAATGAGCCTCTGAGGAAACCCCTCATGGCAAACTGTGTGCTGCCTCCCTCTCTGTTGTCATGAGCATCTGCCTCTCATAGTGACGAGCTCAGGCTCCAGGACTGCAGCTGAGCACTTGATATCCTCTGGCAACTCCAGACCACTTGTGGTCCCCGAGCACCAGGCTGATGCCAGATCTTGGGCCTTTGTTTACGCTGTTTCTGCAACCTGGAAAATCATTTCCTTACCCGACTCACTCCACCTCAGCTCAGAAGTCCTTTCCTCTGTGAAGTCCCTCCAGCCCCACCTGGGCGTAGAGGCATCCTGTGCAGCTCCTGGGGCAGGACCCCACACACACCTCTATCACTGAATTTACCACATCGTACTGAAATGATCTTCTACTCCTCCGTGTGGCTTCTGCCCATACCAGGGAATGGACCTCGTCCTCCCAGGGCCTAGTTCAAAGCCTGGCATATGGTGGGCACTCAACAAATGGCTGAACTGGACTAGAATCTGAAGGATCATCTAGATAACTCAGTGTTCAAAATGGACTTAATTTCTGTTTTTTCCAATTGAGTCACTGGATATTCACTTTCATATCAGGAAAAATTTAACATTATTTTAAAGGAGAGAAAAAGAAGAATGTTTTGGCAAAATGATTGCTTTCACTTTAAAATATAAATCTTAGTGAACAAGGTCACTTACATACAATTAAACTACTATGAAAAGGCAAACCAAAGGAATCTCATTTAATGAATACTTATGTCCAGTAACTTTGATACAGAGTTTTAGAGCTATCCCTTTGCTTAAAAGTCAAAACTGATTGTTTAAATCAGTTGATTGTTAAGCAAAAATAAATTATACTTTAAAAAAATGGATCTCAAAACATGAACAAGTGATGTTCCCAAGAAGGGCAAGTGCTGTAGGCACAGGGACTCGCTCCAGGCCAGCCTTCAGACAACAGGGTAAGGTGCATTCAGTGTCCCTGGATTTCCACTTATTTGTTGCCACTGGGATGGTCTCTGGGGAAGACTATATGAGTGAGTTTATGCTGAAGACCTGCAATAATTGCCTCATTGTGGAGTACCCACCCACTCATAACCATAGGGCTGGGGCCAAAAGAAGTGTCAAATTCGCTTATGATAAGAGGAGCAAACCTGGTTCCTGAGAGCTCCCTGTCTCAAGGCGCTGGAAGTCACTCCTCCCACTCATGCCATTACCAGCTAATGTTCAAAAACAATTGTTCCTTGAAAATTCTTCTTTTAGATTCTCTTGTTTACACCTCAGCTATATCTAACTGCCTGGTATGACTAAAGTGTGTTTTGTGCTTGGAATGTTCTAGATCTCTGAAGATCCCTTCCAGTTTTGTGATTTTAAGATTCTTTGAATAATTCAAACAATCAAATGAGAAATACATTATGGTTGATTGACCACATATAAAAAGACACATGATTCCAAGTAGTTTATCTAAAACCACACTGGCTACTGTGGAGACATACCCAGGCAGTTAAAAGTTCTAGCAACATCATTTCTTTGGAGAAACTGAGAGCATGTGATTGGTCTTATCCTACCAAATAAAGAATAACCATGTGCATGATATGTGCAGTTTTTCCACTTTCCCAACATTGCCATGTTAGGCATTACTTGCCAGAGCTGCTGCATGTTGAAGTAATAGAGCAAAAATTTATGTAAAGTGCAATTCCAACATCAGCACATATGTCTCTGTGAGTTACAAAAATGCTGGAGACACTCAATGTAAAACTCAAGAATTCACAGTATTACAAACACAGTTGGTTTGCCAAGCGGTTCTCACCAAATTCAAGCACCCCCACAGAGGAGGAGAAAGAAAAGGGCAGCGCCATGGATACCTCGACATATCTGTGGTTTTTTGATCATGACTCCCATCACCAGTGAGGTGTCAAGTGGTTTCAACCTCTAAGTGCCTCTGTGGGCTGGGAGCCGTGCTGGGAGGGAGACGGCTGGAGTGACGTGCAGGGTCCCAGACCAGAGCGACTGTGGTGTACACATGTGATCCAACGGGGACAGTCAACTTCCCTGATGGGGTCTGAGCTCATCTAGACCCAACTCAGACCCATGTCAGGCTGCTGGGTGCCTGATCTACCGACTCCGTAACACTGTGTTCCCCTCTCTGTGTACAGGCCGCTCCAAAGTTCAGGAAGGGAAAACAGAGCGATTCGTTTCTATTACTCATTTCCAACACAGAGCTCTCTACTAGGTACAACTCACTAAGTGGCTCCAGGTTCTAGTAGTAAACTACAATATAGATATTTGAATATTTTAAATTTAATTCCCTTTTTAATGCTCTCTCACAGAGCAATCATGCAGAACAGACTCAGATTAGTTGTAGTAGCTTTGACTGACGGCAAGCAAGGGTAGTGTGGAAGGGGCAGTGAAGTGACAAGTGGTAATTGCTTCCACACGTGTGCGCACACACACAACCTTAGAGTCTGGTTACACGGGCTGATCTGGTCTGAAGTCTCGGGTGATGGCTGTCGTGTACCGTGGCTGCACAGGGCACACCCACTGGTCCTGCTTCCCAGAGCTGCAGCAGCAGAACAATCTCTGGGAAGCCCCATCCCCAGGAAGCATACGTGGTCAGTGTTAGGGGTGTGGTTGGTAGTACTTCTCCCGGTTAGAAAGAAAAGTAATTAATGATCACGAGGGAAAACAACTGCTTTCCAGGAAGAGAGAAAAAAATAGGGCGGATTTCAAATATTACCACCAAAAATTGTCAAATCAGAAGTGAACAAGACACTGAGGAGGTAGGGCTTGGATAGGGAAGGGCAAGTAATTGGCCTGTTGATCTGCAAGGCTTTATTTAACCTGGCGATCCCCAAGAGACTCAGAGATCCCCCAATGCTCCCAACAGGTAAGGGCTGAATGAGGTGGAAGATGTAAAGTGCTTAGAATGGGGCAGGTGCATAGCACATGCCTGCTGCTAATTTTTCTATTTTTATAGGTGAAAATAAGATTTTTAAAAAGGACTTCAATATCCCAAGTTGAGTCACTACAGACAAGAATATTTCCCTGTATCAAGTTTGATTGAATTCCCTTAAAATTCAGGTTCTTCAGGTTCATTTTCTAAAGCCCTTTTTTTACATTCCCAACAGGATCACAGCATGAGCTGCAGGATTCAGTACCTTTTATGTCTCAGATCACACGATTTAATATGAAACTGTGCCAAGTGTTCTGATAAAATACATTAAGATAAAAATCTTTAAATATCTAGTTTTTAAAGGGGAAGAAGATACAGATGGTGAGGAATAGAGCAGGATACAATCTCGCAGTGATGAACACGTTCAAGTTCAGAGGTGACGTCACATGGAAAAACACATCCTAAACACATTTGTTTTTGAAGAACATAGGGTTTTGTTTTGTTTTTTTAATATTCTGAGCGAGGGAGAGCTGTGTCAACAAAACTAAAACATAAGACTCAGAAGGCTCCAACGGAATTAGAAATGATCCAGGCACTGATAGCTGAAGCTCTGAGTTACAATAATCTACTTCTGTGATGACAATGGTTGGCAGCAGCTTTCTCACATTTTTTAACGTGGGAAAAACGAAACTGAGGCAGAAACACAAGGTTGCTTCTACTCAATAAGAACATGAATGAGTTAGATATTACAAATGGATCAGGTGATTGATTCAAGCAGTCAGTTGGTAAATCTATGGTTTTCCAAATCTCTCAAGTGAAGAGGATTTCTATGAAAGCAGAAACTGCAAATAAACAGTGTAAATACATACACTCTGGTAAGCAGCAGATGAAGGTGGGGGTAGACAAACAGAGAAGAGAAGAAAAAGATG
Organism: Ceratotherium simum simum; assembly: GCF_057802395.1. Classification (NCBI taxonomy): domain Eukaryota; kingdom Metazoa; phylum Chordata; class Mammalia; order Perissodactyla; family Rhinocerotidae; genus Ceratotherium; species Ceratotherium simum. The sequence goes on along the minus strand of NC_141909.1, from coordinate 62,950,389 downwards.
CTGACCACATAATATGTACCAAAGTGAAGAAAACATGGAAACTACTTTATAATGACCCCAAATACCCTGAACAGATACTTTCCTCATTTCTCCCACACACAAAGCAACAAGTAAAATGAAGTGTTGAGAAATATAAAAATTAAACACCCCACAAAGAGTTTTCAGTATACTCAAAACAATGTAGCACAGCCAGACTGTATAAACCATTTGTTAAAAAAATATCTTCTTTTATATTGTATGAACAAGTGGAAAGAGTCCCCTTGCCAATGTTCACTCGCTAGCTCACCACTGTGTGTGCGGGAAGTATGCAAACTCAGCCTGGTTCTAGTTTCTCTCTTCTCCCACATCTGCTTTACAGCTCCAGTAATGATTGGGATTAGAACAACCGCTTCTTAAGTAAATACTCTCTTTCTGATGCCTGGCAGTGTCATCAAGACACTACTGGGGTCATATCCCACAACTGTGAAAAGAAAAAGAAGATACATGATGAACTAAAATTAAATGATGTTGAGGATAAACAATTCTTATAACTAAATTCAAGAGAACTTTTTAATTTAGCAGGCAACTAAATACTAAGATGATTTCTAAATCCATAAAATAGAATTTTTCCATCAAAAAGTTCAAGATAAATCTCAAAAACATGACAATGGCACCTGGGAATTTTAATCCAGCAAATGGAGAATAAAGGCAGATTAGATTCATTTAAGGGGGAAGGGAACTAACAAGTATTAGGCACCAAATGGGTACTAGTGATGTGCCGTGTCCTTTCCCTATCTTATTTAATCTTCCAAATAGTTCTACAAGATGTCTCATTTTCAAAAGTAAAGGAACTGAGGCTCCCAGAGTTTACTTTAAACTTGCTCAAAGTCACAGAGGCCTGGGAGCTTCCAAAGGGGGTTATTTTAACCACCTCATCCTGCTGCTGCCTCCAACAATGGACCAGCACCGGCCCGGGAAGTAGAGCTCAGTATGCTGGGTGAGCCTGTGCCTCTGGGTTTCTCAGGGAATAACGCAGGTGTGGCCCCCTCTGTCCTGGGCCTCTGCTGTGGCACTGAATCCATTTGGCCTACCACAGTCCTCAGAGAGGCCATGGAGGAATGCTTCTGGATTAATTGATCTCACTGGGAAAAGATCTTGTTTATTACTTGTTGGCTTATTCAAGTCCTGCCTTTCATTCAATGCTCAGCTCAAATCCCACCTCCTTCATGAAGCCATCTCCAGCAGCACCATCACCCGCTACCGAACTCGTAGAGTAATTCTGGTCTGTATTACTCTCTTGGCCGCTGAACATGTCACTTATTATTAACTGTCTTTTTAAGAGTATGTCCCCAGTAGACTAGCCATTCCTTGCAGGCAAGAGCCATGTCTTATTTTGGTGTGTACAGCCAGTGCCTGGTGTGGGGCCTTGCATGTAATGGGTTCTCAAAAACGCTTACTGCCAAGGGTAACCTTCTGAGCAGACCTCACATAGCCTTGGTGGTCCTGTATATTTACATAGGGCCAAAGACGGAAAGCTTCTAAAATAAGATGGCGTCCTACCTTAATAACCTTGTCAGTTCCAGAAGTCAGTAACCACCCTCTGGTTGCATCAAAATGCACATGCACAATGTTATGTTTACTGTCATGGAAGGTAGCTGTGGGCGCACGTCTGGAAGGAGCAAAGAAAGTTTTCAAGAGTGAAAAGTCGTGACATATGAATGAAGGAGATCTAAGGTGACATGAAGCTCTAATTTTTAGCCAAATGGCTAAAACTGCTTCACTGTTAGAAATACTCCTTAGAGCTACCTTTATTCCCTGGTGACCTGTTCTGATTTTTTAAAAAAGGTAAAAGGATTCTTATATTCTCCAAAATGGGAAGCTGATGATGAAATTTCCAAAAGTCCTTCTGGAGAAATTGCTGCTCTGATAGAATCCGAAAATCTCTACCTGTACTTTTGACAAATCTAAAAAAACCCGCAGTGCCTTTGCCAAGTTTAATCTCAGACTTGCCGGTAAAATAGTCTACCTTTGCCTATTTAATTGAAAAAAAAAAAAAGCATCCTTGTTAAAATGCCTAAGATACTACTATCGTTCTAATGGAAGGGCTATCCATTCTTTTTCCTCTTTTCACTGGTATAACTGCAGGCTTAGTTTTTCTGTAGTATTCTTTTTTTTTTTTTTTTTTTTTTTTTTAAAGATTTTATTTATTCAGTTTTTCCCCCCAAAGCCCCAGTAGATAGTTGTATGTCATAGGTTCACATCCTTCTAGTTGCTGTACGTGGGACTCGGCCTCGCGTTGGACGGAGAAGTGGTGCCTCGGGGCGCTCCCGGGATCCGAACCTGGGCCGCCAGCATCAGAGCGCGCGCACTTAACCGCTAAGCCACGGAGCCGGCCCTCTGTAGTATTCTAATACTTTAACAAGTAAAACAATATATAAACATTGTTATTTGTTTTATATTTTTTAATCTATGCATTTTTTTTAGTAAGAAGGCTTGTCAGCTGCCGGGGTGCTCTAGAGGCAATGCAAACGCTTCCACGGAGAAGAGGCAGAAGAACCAGGGACATGGGAAGGGGGACAGGGACATGGGGAAGGAGGCAGCTGTTCTCTAATCATGTTTCAGGAGTTCCTATTCCTCTGCAGTGGACTCTCTGAAGCGGCTGTTTTCTTCTTTTTATCTATAGTTAAATCTGGAGAAGAGATCTTTGGTATACTAAAAATGATCACTGTAAAATATTTAGAATTAAAGATTTGGGTTTAATTTGTAGTCATTTAGACTCTCTGGGTCTGTCTTTATAAAATTAAGAATTAAACTAGATATCCCCAAAGTCTCCTGCAGCTCTCTAATTTAATGATAACTCTCTTATTAATTTCATCACATACAATGAGTGGAAAATAATCAATGAACATAAATGCTTACTTATGCAAGGGCATCTTAACTTTTTTTGATATGAATAAACAAGAATGAAAAAACACATAAATTAGGGTTATCTGTAAGAGAATGCTTTGGTGTATTAATTTTCCAAGAACTTCCTTTAAATGCTGACCTCCTCTGGTGCATTTTAAATATGTTTCTATTTACATGCAGCTTTTAAGACACCCATCTAGTACTTAAAATGATTTTACTATATCCAAGGTGCTGGGGGGAGGAGGGGGAGGGAGGATTGGGCAGACAAGTCTCCTTGGAGATCCTGCTGTAAGTCACTAAAAGGGAAACTTGTTGCAGAGCATTCTGTTCACACCTGGGGCAGTTTTCAATGAGCCGACATTAAAGAAACACCACCGATTTGTCCCACCCCTGCAAGCACACTGAGGCGCAGTAACCTAAGGTCTGGGTGATTGGGCAACACCGACCAGCAAGACTGAGTAGCTGGGCAACTGGCACTATTTGCTTCTTAGGTGAAGTGGCTTAGCTCTTCCTGGAAAATGAAACCTTTGCAGCCTGTGGGCTGACTCGGCTCCTGTAGTAAGATACCAGCTTGGGCTAGAAAAGGAACCCTGGGTTCCTGCACTGCCGGGCAACTCAAGGAAATGAGCAGACAGAAGGGTCCGCTCGAAGAACATCTATTTGCAATGCACACGCCCCTGGGATTGAGAAGAGCACAAAGATGCATTCTTTGCGTGTCCTTCCTCTTCTCCTATCTCACCAGAGAAGAGGGCTCTGCCCACTTGTCATGGTCTGTATTCTAAACCGGCAGGAACTAGGGCACTCTTAGTCATGTCGGTAGCGCTGGGTGCAGCTCTCAGATCACATTCTCTCCTTAACCTTGACAATTCTGCAGACTGCTGGAACTTACTCTTCATCTGTGATGGCCTCGTGGCAGCTGTCACAGACTCTCACTTCAAACTCAAAGCCCATCAGAGGGATGGAGGAGCGCTTGGAGCTGCACTTGCCGCAGACAGCCTTCCCGCACTTGCGGCAATGGTGCTGGAGGGAGAGAAAACAGACACTTGCCACGGCTCCTGCGCCTCAGCCTCTCCAGGCAGGCTCAAGTGTGATCAACAGCATTCAGGTGGGGATGCTAAACAAGGGTGCCCCAGAAAACTGAAGGACACACCAGGTGTGTTCTCTTTGGCACTCTTTATTCACAATGAGGACTGGTGGGAAACACATCTGACTGTGCCACCTCTCCACTGCCTCCTTTTCCCCATTCTTGGACCTTTCCAATTATCATCAGTATCAACTCTACAGGAACCACCCAGTGGTCACGTTATCTTAAAGCTGGGTGTACTGAGGAAGTGCCATCTCCAGAGATTATAAGAACAAGGAGGAAACCTGATTGAATCCATTGTCTACACTTTGGCCACGTTCAAGCTAGGTGACTAATATTTGATTTCCTTGGGGAGGACCAAACCCAACCATGGAATTAGATAGAAAATGCTGTATTATAAGTAGATCTAAATAACTAAAAGATGGAAGAAGGCAAAGTAAAATTATTAAGAAGAAATAAATAGCACTTCTATAATTTCATGGTTTGGTATCAGCATGAGCTAAGCATGACCCCTCTAATTTTAAGGTATATTTCAATAGAAGCCACTAGAATTTTAATATCATGTCCCTTAACTACTTACTGGGAACAAGTCACTACAAAACCGAATCCAGTAGGAATGAACTACAGTAGATAAAGAGAATAAATTAACGTGCAGTCACAAAGCGACTCCCTGATAATTTACCCCACCACAACTCCCGCTACTTCTCAGATCACAGGGTGAAGTTATTTCCACACTATTACATTTTGATGAAGCAGCCATACCACCCACCTGTCTTAGGCCAATCTTCTTACTGTCCCACATTTGCTTGAAGTTCCAAAAGAAAGGCTGATTACACTTTTGGCAGGAATCACTGTCCAACCATTCAGGAGTCTTGTCAAATAAAGCACACAACAGGTCACAGTGAGAAGCAGTGAGGACAAGGGAGCCATTGACAATGATGAAACTCACAGAAAATAAGCATGTGTTTATAAGAAACGGAGGTGAGATTTCTCAATCACTTAAAAAATATTTACTGAATGCCTATATGTATCAGGCCCTGGGGATGTAGAGGTGAATAAAAAGAATTTCTACCATTATGGAGCTTATAATTTATCAGGGAAGACTAAACATGAGATATTAGTAATAATGATTATTTAAGTAAGTAGAAGTGCAAAGTCCTGATAAGGAGAAGCACAGAATACTGTGAGAGTGGTGTGACCGGGGCTGGGGTTCAGGGGTGTCCAGGGATGGCTGGGGCCATATCACATAGTCTTGATAGCCATGTTGAAGATTCAAGACTTTATCTCATATTCTCTGATCGTATGCAATTATATTTTCTCTGGTCGTGTACACTTATATATAACTCCACACTACACACACACACAGCTACCCGTGTTGGAGGGATACCACTTCACCACAGTGGGCACTCAGGGAAGCTACCTGTCCACTGTCCAGTCATGGCAGGCCCAGCAGAGCTTGGGTCATACAATACTCTGGTTCTGTTCACTAATTCCCAACTCATCATGAGTACTCCAAACTAGGTCAAACAGGTTTAAAAGACGTGTTAGGCTTAAAGCTATTTTTTTAGCAAATCTTCATAGGTTATGCACATAGTGACTCTGCATTGGCTTCTAGAGTTCCATGTTCAGCTCTGTAAATTCATCGTCTGGCAGAGGACTGATCTCTTTCCACATATCACCAAACCCAAGGAACCTTGAGAAATATATCCAACCCCAGGGTTTCCCAAAAGTGAATTCCAGGGAACTCTGATTTGACTCACAGGACACTTACTGTAAAGGAGGCCTGAGATCAAACAAGTTTGAGAAACGTGGTAAACAATAGCCCGCCCCCTCTACGAGATTCATAGTGGACAGCAGCATAGTAAAGGCACGGGGAGGCCTTTTTCTATTGGTGTAATCTTTTTCTGAGGAAAACCTGTTACAGAACAGATTTTCGGATTTAGCCTACTCTCCTACCTTTAAGAAGAAATGAACCTAAAGCTATATACTGTCTCAAAAAGAAAAAGTAAAAAGGTGACATCTTAAGAGTTATAATTGTTGGTCTATTTATTTTATTAAAACTAAAGAAATAAGCCTTCATTTGCTTTGTAATTTTTATGCCCTAATCAGTTTAAAGACAGATTTTGTAAAATAATACAAAGTTTTTAGCTAAAGACAACATTTTACCCCCTAAAAGACTTACCTATGTTGTCACTTTTCAGAACACTTAGTGCAGGAAAATCAGGAAGATTTACAAAAAACTTGCGTGCACACACACACACACACACCGTCTTTTACAAGGAAGCGTGCAGGTTTAATACAGATCAAATGCATCACAGTGGCTGTCTATGAGGAGGGAATTGTGAGTAACGATCAGGAATGGGAAAAAAAATCAGTATGATTCCATTTTTTGTCAAAAAAAATCTTATATATGTGTATATGCAGAGAAAAATGTAGGGAGGATGTCTGCCAACATGTTAAGGGTGATATTTCAGGTGGTGGTATTATGAGTAATTGACGTTTTCTATTTGTTAACAGGCACTTTGTAACTTTTCTACAAAGAACATGTATTATATATACTTTAAAAAAATGGTAAAAGTTTAAAAAAAATGGATTTTATTAACTGTATAGACACATTTAACATGTTTATGGGATGTCAACCCCATCCTCGTTCAGCCACTCAGGTCTTCCATCACCTGCCTCACCTGCTCTGCTGCCAGCCTGTCATCTCTGACTGCTTCTAGCCCTCATGAGCACTAACGCTCTGCATGTGACCTCTCGCGTTCACCCTGTCTTTACCCTTCGTGTTTCTTGTCCTGGTCAGAGCATGTCCAGGCCTCATCAGTCTTTGAGCACTATATCCTTCCACAAAACCTTTGCTGAGAACGTCAGCCGTCAATGATAAGGCTCCTTCCTAAATACCCAGCACTAATGCTGTCTCCTACATTGACCATAACAGAATCATTTTCACCATTTAATAGTTTTCTCCCACATGTCTTTTCTTCCAGAAAGTCTGCCAGCACTTCAGGGCAGGGACTGCTTCATTACACGTCTCAGACCTCCTGAGGTGAGCACTGCACGACACTTGCCATAACCAGAGTGTAGCTCCACAGACACATCTCGGGATACGTGTTTATAAAATTTGACGCTTGTGAAAAATGGATGGAACCATCTCCACTACTCACTTAGAGCTCTGAATCACTCAATAAGATTTAAAACAGTCAACAAGTACCGAGAGCCCATTTATCTACATGTCAAAAGGCATCATTTTTAAGCAAGATGGCTCAAAGGACTGTCCGTCAACCACCTGGTTTTGTCTTTGGAAACCACAACATTATCCTTCTTTGGGTCTCTGTCCATCAAGGGTGGAGGTAGTGCGCAGTGAGGGAAAAGAGCCCAGCAGTTCCCTCTCCCCTGGTCTGGTCAGTTAGGTCTGGGAAGAAGCCAGGACAGACAAGGTGTGACGTCCTTCACCCAAAGCAGGTTACCTCACCCATGCAGACTCACCAGTCAAACGGAGAGAGCCTGGCCAGCATGGCTAGCGCACATTGTACCGATTTCCCTGCCTTCATACTGATGGGGCCAAGTGGTACTTTCAAAAGCAATATTCTACAATTTCCCACTTCCTAACAGTAACGATCATTTTAATTAGTTACTAATAGAACTCCCGTGGATTTATGGTTTAAGCAAGTCAAGCTTTAATCTTCTTAAGCATTTAATTACTGGCATTTAAAAGGCATTACATTGAGGGTAACAGCAACTACTCTGAAATGAGATTGGGTGAGGTCATGGAAAGAAGTTGGGTAATTGCTTTTGTCTTTTGAAAGTGTTGCTTTTCTGCCTAATTTTTGCATCCTGCAAGGAAATAAATTAGAAGAATATATACTGTCAAAGGAAAAGTTTACCCAGCATAATTCTAGGGAAATGAGAAAATGGTTAACTTCAAAGTACTTGTCAAAACGGATTCAGTTGTTAAGATGCTCAAAGATGAAAAAGAAAACAAAAAAAAGAATGTTATGATAAAACTTAAATATATGCTTAAAAATGACAAAGTATACATTTACATCTGGAGAACTGTTTAGAACATGACTCATAAAGAAGTACAAAAATAATTATTTCTAATATTTCTATTAATACCAAACTAAGGATTCTTACTTCATCAAATACCACTTCTCATACACTAGCCACCATTTCACTCAATCACATAAAGCACATGAGTTTTCTGTTTTCGTCGGGCACTTTATACTGAAGGGCTAATTGCTTGAAAATAGATGGTTCCTTTTTCTCACCTGAACTTTTGTTGTGAATGGTGTAACAGATTTTAAGTCTCAACAGCTTAGTCTCAGTCGAAATTCTTATGAAATCTCCATTACATGAAGGTTACATGCCAATTTGTGAGGGGTAAAAAAAAAAAAAGGAAGCTCCTTTTATACTAGAATTTTTTCTTCTCTGACATATAACATGTCTTATTTCATGGTTTAATCATAAAAGAAGTAAGAAATGAGCAGGAGGGGCCAGAGCTACAGAGCCCAGCCCAGTGGCTGTGGAGGGAGAGGCCCCCAGCCTGCTGTGACACCCACCTCCTGCCTCTCCACGTCCATGTTCCAGACGACAATTCCACCGTCACCACCACAGGAGATGAGCTGCCGCGTGTGCTGTGCATAGGACAGGGCCTGGACTTTGTCACTGCGAAAGAAAAGTTAGCGACAGTTCAGGAGAGGAAGGGAACGCCCAAGGGAAGGATGCCCAGTAGTCAGTCAATGCTCATGCTCACCCCTGTGCCCCAAGTGCAGATCCCGGAAATCAGATGGAACTGTCACCATGCTAACCATCGGGAGAGTACTCAAGATTTAAAATAAGCCAAAATGCTCATTGAAGATGCTGAGGCCCCAGGAAGAGGTACTCTTTGTTCATTACCAACACTTAAAGAAAAAAACTGATTGCTGAACTGATTGTAACATCTTACTGGTTCCTTCCTTAATTGATTAATTAAATAAAATCTGTGCCACATGTTTTTGTTTGTTCAAGAGTCATGATTTTACCTTTTAAAACAAGTGTCCTTTAAGAGTTCTGGAGATCATCGAGACGCCCACTGGATTTACCTGACAGAGCCAGGTAAACTGTGTTGCCTGAGGTGTGAAGCACATCATGGGTGACTTAAGCCCAAGCATGCCACTTCTTGGCTTCCGGGGTGAATCCAAAGCAGCAATAAACTTGAGTTTTGCTGACTCTCTATTTCTCTAGTTTTAATAATCCCTCTCTACTGATTGTGTCTTTTATTTTTCTTTCTAGTTTGTCCATGGCTGACAAGTTAGTCCCTCTTGGTGGCAGCCACGATGGAGAATTCAGTTTTACAGTCTGACAATTTGGTGATGACTTACAAGATTATAGAGATCTATTCTCCATTGGGTGAGAGAGAACAGGGAATCTGATTTCTTGGTTGTTTTTGTTTGACTATTTTTCTTTTTTTTGGTGAGGAAGATTAGCCCTGAGCTAACATCTGTTGCCAATCCTTCTCTTCTTTTTGCTGAGGAGGACTGGCCCTGGGCTAACATCCATGCCCATCTTCCTCTACTTTATATGCGACGCTGCCACAGCATGGCTAGACAAGCCGTGCATTGGTCAGTGCCCGGGATCTGAAGCTGTGAACCCTGGGCCACCGAAGCAGAGTGTGTGAACTTAACCGCTATGCCACCGGGCCGGCCCCTGAATATTTTTCTAATTTGAGCTCAAATCAATTAAGAATTCTGTGCCCAGTGGGAAGGAGAAGAGCTCTTTGAAATCTGGACTGGTGATTTTTTGGTCCGTTTTTGTGTTTACTTTGACCTGTAGCTGAAGTTGTAGAACTGAAGCTATTCAGCTCTGTGGGCCTAGCTCTGTGGGCCTGTGTCTACAGTTCAGAAAGGGCTTTACCTCTTGTATATGGAATGCTTTCCTATTTCCAGAGCTATCAATTAATTAGATTATAGCAGCTTTTAAATTATAAGAACTTGTTCTGTTTGGCTTATGAAGATAAACAAGTGCTTATGTAAATTAAATTTTCCTAAAATTCACAGAAAATAAGGAAATTGAACCTCTAAAACTTTAAATTTACTAGACTTAAAGAAAATTATTTTACAGAAAATGCTATCTAATTCAGTAACATCTTCAGAATCCAAGTTCACAAAATTAAGGTAACTCTTTGGCAAATGAGACTAGTATGATATGTTTTAAAACACAGCTGTGTCTTTGATTTATCAGTGTTAAGTGTAATGCAAGTGTACACTTTATATGGGTTGATTTCTCCTAAATTTATATAGAATTACTGGTCAATAAGCTAATATTAGGCCTATATAATATTTAAGATTATGAAAAATATAAATTTATGTTCAACTAACTTGAATAATTGTTCTGATAAACTTTATATAAAGAGCAATTATGTTTTGTAGCAAATCAACTTAAAGATAATTCCTAAGATCTTTAGGTAACTTATATTTAAAGTTGAGCTAATCAATAGATAATCATTGGATACCTAGATAATTTCTAAGTTAGAATACTGAAACTTTGATTACAAAGAATATTAAGTTTATATATGTTTGCTTCTTATTTTCATATGCTATAAAGACACTATACCTTAGGCTCCCGGCAATGAATGTGTTCATTTTTGTCACTTTAAGAAGATATAAAAGTGATATATGTCGCAGTAGAAATTTGTGTTATGTGTGTTCATGAGCTTTGCCAGTCTGCTAAAATGGTTGTATGTGACAGACAGTTCTCAATTATCCACATCCTCCCTCCTCCCAATTTTCTCTATGAAATATAAGTTAGTTACTTTGGTTAATTATTATCATTCAAATGGGTGGTTGAGACTATGCCAGGTGCAATAATGAAAAAGAAATATAGCTGTGTATGTGCTTTTGTTTTTGAAAGAAAAAGGGAGTAGTTGTGTCTTAAAGCAGTGGTTCTCAAACTTTCTGGTCTCAGGACCACTTGACACTCTTAAAACTTATGTGAGGACACTGAAGAGCTTTAGTTTAAATGAGTGACAATTATCAATATTTATTGTATTTGAAATCAAAACTGAGAAATTAAAAAAAATACTGATTCATTTGAAAATAGCAATGATGGATCCATTCTATTTTAACATAACATATTTTGTGAAAAAAACTATATTTCTCAAAATGAAAAATTTTGATGACAAAAATGGCACCGTTTAACATTTTTGCAAGTCTTTCCAACGTCTGGCTTAATAGGAGAGAGCCAGATACTTATCTCTTTCTGCATCTGTTACGTTATCGCTCGTCATGCAGCCTCTGGAAAACTCCATTGTATACTTTTAAGAGAAAAGGCAATTCTACAGTAAAGTACAAATTTGTTCCAGAATATGGAAGAGAAAAATGAAGGCCAAAACTTGGAAAGTAAATTTTATTTGCTTTGCTTTATAATACTCAAGTCTGAAAAAAAAAAGGCTATAAAATGCATAGTTTTGGCATAGTTCCCTCAGTTTTGATGGCTTGCTTCCTTGGTTTACTGATTAATGCCTTTGACCACAATGCAAAAGGATCTTCTTTACCTTCTATGGAATCTGCCTAACTAGCAGAGATTCTGTGTCTCACTAGAATTATTTTCAGAGCTTTAGGTTGACTTGATTATTTAAGGAAAAAACAAAGAACGGCCCTCACTTGTGAAAAGAGCTAAATTCTTTAAAATTGTGTTACTTTCTCTATTTATTTTCAAATGTGTTATTGTTACTTAGATTATATAGATAACCAAGTATTACTTTTTGGGCACCTGTCTTATTTTAATCAAGTACCTAAAACTCCTCTGACAATTCTTTGGTTTTGCCTTCCCAGACTGTATCCTGTATTTTGAAAAAATGAAATAAAAACTTTAGGATATTTTTTACACCTAAAACTATCTTTGAGATTTCCTAGAGGGGTTCTGGAAAATCATAAAGATTTGTTCCTTTGCCTTATAAAAAGAGAGATGCTAGAAATAAGTGCATTTGTTTGATGTGTTACTATGTTAAGAGTTACATACGAAGAGCTGTCAGATCAGAAGAGATGCTCAGTAAAATGTTATTAACATAAATATTTCTGAAATTGTATATTTATGGGAAGACCCTAGAGATTTATCAGTGTTCTCATTGTCTATAATATGTTTTTACCTTCAAGGAAAATATTGATCAAAACTCTTAGGAAATAGTCATGTAGGGTATCTCAATAGAGAATTGTACTCTCTTCCCTTCTGACATTGTCAGAATAAAAAATTAACCATTAAGTCTCTATAATCTACAGGTAACTTTTGTATTACCCTGATGCTTGCCTGAAGGCTCTGCTATAAAAGCTACAGGCCAGAAACGACAATCTCAAAGTTTTGTGGAAAAGGACTGTATGTACCAGGTATTTTAAAATATTGATATTTCAAAGACTAGACTCTTGGGAAAGGCTACTGAGTTGACATTGCTTAGACAATTTTTAAGCTGTTAGTGGACTGAGTCAGAATTTCCTTGGATTTCTGGACTCTTTTTGGTCTGGATGCAGATGGCTTCATGAATGCAGACCGCTAAACCAAGAACCAGCAGAACAAGAATTAATTATACAGGACTGAATAAACTGAAGAGGAAAATTTTATTGTGGTTATTTGGTTGATGTTATTTTAATGCTCTACTTTCTGGAAATATGAGGATGCCTTTTCTCTTACTTTTTAACCTATCTCTAACCTACAATTTAGTAAACTCTGCGTTCATAGGCTAAATTGAAACATTTAAAAATGATATCCAATTCTCACTGATCCTCCAGAATTCACAAACTGTTACTGAGTCCCCTTAATTTTCATGGTAATATAGTTACTTCATAGGTTCAATGAGAATGTATCCACAGGATATAGTTAGACAATCAAGCTCTTACCTAGAGTGTCATATCAGAGAATGATGCTCATTGAATCAGATATGACTAGCAACTTTAAGAACTTACGGAGCCAATGCCTACAAAGCCCTCTCAGGAAAACTGGCCTGGTACCTGGTTTGCAGGGTCCTGGCCTCACAGGTGGCAAGGAAGCTACCAGGCCAGGAACCTAGCAAATGTTGGAAACGTTGAGAAATTCAACCAAGGTTATAGGTACTATAAGTGAAATATGGCAGAGAGTTTCTTAGGCTCGGTTTCCTAGCCTTTGGATAGCAAATAATAGAGGCTTTGAAAAGCCCAATCCAAGATTCTTTATAAAAACTTACAAGCAGGGGCTGGCCTGGTGGCATAGCGGTTAAGTTCGCATGCTCTGCTGCGGCAGCCGGGGTTTGCAGGTTCAGATCCCAGGCATGGACCTACGCACCACTTATTGAGCCATACTGTGGCAGCATCCTATATAAAGCAGAGGAAGGTGGGCACGGATGTTAGCCCAGGGCCAGCCTTCCTCAGCAAAAGAGAGGAGGATTAGCAACAGATATTATCTCAGGGCTAATCTTCCTCAAAAAAAAAAAACCTTACAGGCAGAAGTTAATGTTGTGGGCTTAATAGCTGTTTAATACTGTATGGCTCTATATTTGCAAAGCAATATATGGTTGATTAACACTCTTACCACACCAATGGAAATAATTGGGCCAAATCTCATGAGACCAGCCTTTTTTTGTGATCAAGAATAATCTTTGAGATTATGATGATTACAGGAGAGGAGGGGAGAAGAACTGTCAGGTAGACTGTGAAAGACTTTGAAATGGACAAAAAGAAATTACTGGGTGTCAGGGGCTGGCCCGGTGGCATAGTGGTTAAGTTCAGCATGCTCTGCTTTGGCGGCCCAGGTTCACGGGTTTGGATCCTGGGTGTGGACCTACACCACTTATCAAGCCATGCTGTGGTGGTGACCCACATACAAAATAAAGGAAAGATGGACACAGATGTTAGCTCAGGGACAATCTTCCTCAAGCAAAAGGAGCAGATGTTAGCTCAGGGCCAATCTGCCTCATAAAAAAAAAAAAGAAATTACTGGGTGTCTTTTCAGTGGAATATCAGGTGGTGTTTAGCATACCCTTCTGGGTTATCTGATTCTATAGGGGTCTGCACCTTCGGTATCTTTAACTGAGCTATTTTATAACTATGTAAATTATAGAAAACTGGTATTATTGCAAATGCATCTTGTCCAGTGAAGATGCAACTAATCTCCATGGCCCACCCCTCCCATGGAAGAAGCCAATTGTGAATCTACTCAGCGTTCCCCATTGCCTACGCATGTGTCTACTCTTTGGATTTTCCTTTGAACTGGTTATAACATCTTACTAGATCCTGTATTAATTAATGACTTATATAAAATCTTTGACGTATTCATTTAGAAAAAAAAGTCAATTGTTTGCCCTCTCTCCTGTTGTTATTTCATACATTTTAAACCATGGAGTGCCACCACTCTGACATTCAAGGGCAAGAAGGAAAATCTAACTAGTTGAACAGATGCTGTGATTTGAACTACATTTCATTTGTTAAGGCATCTTGATACATATCAGTGATGTTGTAAAACCAAAATAAGCTACAGAAGGAACTGCTTTGCCACTCATAGCTGGCAGCAACATTCAGCAACAAATACATAATTTATGGGACTCTAGTACTGTTAATATTCCAACCCAGAAGAGTGGGACACAGTGATGAATGCTGGATTCCAAGCTTTGTAATAAAGCTGCTCGGGGACTTCTTGATTTAAAGCTTCAAAATAGGACCACCTTGCAGTTAACAGCTAGGTGAGGGAACAACCCCCAGTTCACAGATTGAGGGTTACAAAGAATAAAAGATACCTTCTTCTTGCATTCATGTTTCATCTGACATCACTGTAGGTAGCATTTCAAAACTGGTTATTATTTCATGGATGAGTGCTCCAGGTACTGCACTGCAAACATTCTTACAAGTGCACAAAAACCTCACTTTTCACAACCACCAGGATCTGCCATCTACAAAGACTACACTTAGTGGGATGGCCTTACTTCCTTTCTCACTAGCCCTAGGGGCAACATGTCTGATCAGGCCCAGCTACATAATTTGGGGAGCCCAATGCAAAATGAAAATACAGGGCCCTTTGTTAAAAATTTATTAAGAATTACAAGATAGTGAGAGCAGAGATTTAAACCAAGCATGAGGCCCTTCTCAGCACAGGGCCTTGAAGCAACTGCACGGGAATCACGCCCAGGAAGCTGGTCCTGCATCTGATACTTCTTAAGGAGAAAGGGTAGGGAAGCCTTATCCTCTTTATAGAAACAGATTTTCAGACATAGGCCAACATCCTCCCAAATGTCAGTTTAGGCCCTCTTCCATCCTCTAAGAGTAGGAGGGACTTAAATGTATAGTATCTTTCATTTCTTTGACGAAAAGTCCTAGGTTACCTTGTGTAAATCTAATCAGTTATGCATCTGCTACCAGAGGTCTCGCTCTCTTATATTCAGAACTCCCATATTCATAAGTCTTCAAGGACCAGAGAAGGCTCATGAGCAATCCACATGTGTGAGGTCTCCCGGATAACTGATAGCAAGGGTCATCCAATGCCAAAGGGACCGTAGAGGGATTTGGCTCCCCAGGAATCTTTGGACCACAGCCAGTCTGAATCTGAGCTCAGGGACCCCTGTCTGGGTGCACTGGTTTGAGATTAGCAACATTTTGCTGTTTACTGGCTAGGGTGGAAGTTCAGCTTAGCCACTGCCCCCACTTGCAATTTCCTGAAAACACTGTATTTAGTGTTTTCATGTGGTTCTGTTTTGGGTAACCACCTAATCCTGACAACCATGAGAATCTCTTCATCTCCTAAGATCCAAATCAAGAGTGACTCCCTCCCTGAGGCTTCCCACTTTCTAGTAAAAATGGCCAACTGTCCCACCTTTACCTCATTTTTGTACTTCTAGCACAGCTCCATGCAAGCAGGGACTGTTTTCTTGGTCACCTTTGTGTCCTAAGTGCCTAACACAAAGTCTGGTATGTAGCTGGAGCTCAGTAAACATTTGTTGACTGTATTATGAATAGAGGGAGAAGGTATATGTGGCCCTATTTCCACTGGAAATGCTACAATCAGAAACTAATCATATCCAAGAGCTTGATTTTGAATTACTGTAATTTTTATTAACAATTTTAACAACTGCCACTTAATAGCCCTTACTCTTGTGCTGATTATTTTGCATGCATTATATAATTTATGTTTTTTGATAACCTTTAAGGGTTTTTCTTTTCAATATTACCCTTATTTTAGAGATAAGGAAACTGAGATCGGAGAGATGAAGTGCCTTGCCTAAGCCTGCAGAAGGCCTGGCTCAAATACAGCTTGGCCTGACTCAGAGTCCCTCTCTCCTTAACCAGATTCTACCCTCTACGAGAACTCTGATTTCTTATACTGTGATCTATTATGTATTTAGCTAAATTAGAACTAGAAAAGACATCTCTTCTCTATCCTAATAATTCTCTAGTGCTACAGTGAGAAATGCTCCTAAATCTCAGATTCGGAAGGAAAGAAAGCTTTCATACCTATTGATCTTTGCCCTACCTCTTCAAAATCCAGAAGAAGCTGAATGCGAGAATTCTACTTCTTTCATAACTTTACATGCAATTTACTTGATACAAGAGGGAAAAGCACAAATTCTTCCAATCTATATTTACTTATGAATAGCCTATTTCTTTACCAAAAGGCTTGGAGGATGCTTATAACACAAGTCTTACACATGGTAAGAGTAGGGACAGAGAAACCAAGAGCTGGGATTGTGGAAAGAGGAAGCAAATACACAGGCCGTGCATGCCCAGGGTCATGGCCGTGACCCAGCCTCATGCAACATGTGGATCCCAGTCTTGGTGGAGGGTCCCATCACAAGGGACCACACACACCTTTACCTGTGCTTTAAATCAAGCTACCATTAAATTAAGTTGCTAAAAAGTCTTAGAAGCCTAAGAAAACACTACTAGAAAGAAAAATTATGGTCAAAAAGTTGGTCATGAAATGAAAGATATTACCTAAGAATAAAAAAGGATCTAGAAAGCCCAAGTACTATTATCAGATTTGACAAGGAGGGCATGGGACAATAAATGTCCAGGTCTATGCCTCTATAATATCCATCCAACTGGTAACTAATACTTGAAAAACATAACTGGTCCCTGAAACTGGAACCTTTTCTTTGCCTTTGCTTCCACAGAGCTAACATATGATCACGTTCCACTTGCTGCAGGGAATAAAAACACCAAAATGCTTCAAATGCAGATAATATTGTATAGAAGTGTACTTTCTTAGCTTTTTTCCCTTGGACTTGGAAACGTTTTTGCTGTCATCCATCACTTAGTCTACTGCTAAAGCTCTCTCTGCTTTGATGGGAGTTTTACACACCAAATCAAATTAGTTGCAAAAATGTTGTATTTCTGCTGCTGAAGGATGGTATGAAACCGCAGAACCCAGGACAGAAGACACGTGGAGCTGTCCCTCCACACTGCGGTTGGACGTTTCCACAAGAGGGGAAGGCAGTCTCCCCGTCCCATGGGGCGGGGATCTCTGGTCCAGTCTGCTCTCCCCAGTTCCCAAGCTCACTAATTTGGTCCTTGATTTGGAACTCTGACACCATTAGTCACCCTAGGGGAAGGTGGGAAAATGCACAATTGTTCAGAGCAAGGGGCAGCCTTGGGCCCCAAACAGAAACTCCTTGGCCTCTAAAGATGAAAAGAGACAGAAAACATCATGGGGCACAGGGGGTACCATTTGTTCATGTTTGTATCCCCAGTGCCTAGCACAGCTCTGGATACGAGGAAGGTTCCAAATAGCCTTCTTAGTTCAAACTGAACTAAGGTTTGGGAGACCTAAGCTACCAGCTGGGGTCTTGGAGGATGGCAGTCTAGTATGCTCATCTGAAAAATGGTATCTAGCTTCTCTCTTTCACAGGGTTATCGTAAGATTACACTGAGGTGTCTGTGTGTTTTGAAAGCTCTTTGACAAAATATTAGGTGCTATTCAAATACAGGGATCACTGAACACTAGTCCAGGGCCAATTTTCAGGGCAAAGGAATGACTGCTGTGAAAATGGCCAATGACTCCTCCTCTCCTGCCTGCTGCCCTTGCCCCTTCCTTCCTGCACTTTCTTTGTGAATCCCATCCTCTCACTTTCAGCAGCTCCAGTGTCTTCCCTCTCCTTACGTGGGACATTCAAACCCACTCTAACAGAGTGACACCAGCTGATGCTGAGGAAGTTTATTTCTCCTAGCTCTGTGACACCAGGGCAACCCATCTCAGGCTGAGACCTGGTGACAAGGAGCCTCCCAGAGAGTTCACTTTATTACTAAGCTTGACTTAAATAAAGCACTAGACGAAGGCCTTCTGCCATTATTCCTGTCTACAGCCAGTTCTGACTGGTGGCTCCTGATCTCAGCACCTGCCTGTCCTAAGTTCTAAGGGTGTGATCCTATTGGGATGGACTCCAAGTGTGGTCTGTTCCATTTTCTAAAAGGCCAAGTCTGTATTTCTTAGAAACTGGAAGACCTATTTAGTTTAGGTTTCATTTTTCTGGGACTGAGAGACTGTATCTCAACTTGATAACTTTTCTTTTCTTATCAAACTGTAGTTGCAAGTTTCCCAGAACAAGATTTTGCATGAGGGCACTTAGCATACAGTGATGCCAACACTGAGCACGGTTACACTTTACCACCCTGTGGATGGGTCATGCAAGACTGCTTGCAGTCTTTATTAACCACTGTGTAAAAAATAAAACTAGTTATAAGCTAATCTGAATGAGTCCAACAAATATCACTGATCTTCATTCAAACCTGCATTTTATTTCTCTGAGAGAGCCTGAAGTGGCAGGAATTACCTGGCAGATTAGATAACTGAGTGTTATTAAACAGGACTTTGGCTTCTCTTTTTCATCACTTACATGAATGATGTCAACTCCTACATGATCATGATGTGTGTCCCTTGTCATGGAGATAAATATAAGAGAATGATTCTTCTAGTGAGCTGATGATGAGGTCCGAGTGGCCCCACAAGCCAGGTGTAGCCCCAGACAACTGATCTGTTCTCTAATGCAAGAAAGAAGGGCTTACTAGCTACTTCTCTAAAACTAAAATAATTATTTGTGCATACACCCTCTAAAATTAAATTCATCCATATCTAATAATCCCAAACTGTAGGTTTAACTGCTTAGGAGACTATTTTAAAACTAGTGTTTCCAGGCAGATTTACAGGCAGAGCTAATGTTGCTCAAAACCAGTCCATGGAAGCATGACTGACATTTGTTTGTGCCTGTCTAGAGTCACTCTTAATATCATTTTGAAAACTTTACAAGTTAAAACAATTCAGAACAGCTTTAGTGTTCTAAAGCAGATCTGAAATTCTTTTCTGCAACATGATCAGGCTTTGCCCTCAGGGCCTGTGGGCAGCACACGTGGAACACGTCAGAGCGTGGTCTGAGGGTCACCAGCAGAGGCTACCTGGGAAGCTGGTTACGACACAGGTGCCCAAAGCTCCAGCCCGGCGAGGAGGATCTCGGAAGACAGGGCCCAGGAATCTACTTTTTAACAAAGTCCTTGGTGATTCTTTGTGTACAGCAAAGTTTGAGAACTGCTCCAAGGAAACCCAAAGCTTTCTCTGCTCTTCTCTCAGGCCCCCGAAATTGTCCCTTAAGGAAGAAGAGCCTGATATGAATCAAGGCGAGTACTCAATAAATATTTGGTGAAGTACAAAATGTACTGTGTAAGGATATTATTTCTCTCTATTCCTTAAGCTGCCAGGAATCTTAAACTCAATTAAGAAATTCTGTGGGCCTTCCTGGCTTGTATTTTTAAGCTCATTTTTCTCTCATTCTCAAATTTTCACTCTTATATTCTCCCTGGTTCTAATTTTTACCTTTTATTTATTTGCTGCCATTATTTAATTTTATGGTTTTTGCAAGCACTCTCAAATCCTCTGTGGAATAAAATGGGGTATAAATAAATAAAGAGATGTACAGATGTAAACCACAGTGGCCATTATTTGCATTCCTGCCATGTTCCTTCCCATGCTAAGATCCTGCCATGGAGACTGGACTGCACTCCTTTGTTCTAGCTTTCAGCTGGGAATCTTAGAGTTCTTTACAAAAGCACCAGCAGTCTTACTTGTGTCCTTGGAGCTCGATGGCTGTTCCTTTTCTCCCACCGATGTCCCACATGATTACAGAGTGATCTGAGCTGCCTGAGAACAACACTCGCTGGACGGGGTCCCAACAGAGAGCAGTCACCCCACCTGAGAGAACAGACCCAGCTAGACATTAGTCACGAAGTAACAATATTATTCACCAACAAAACGTGTAAGCAAAGGAATTAGGATCTAGTGCAGTTCCTGGCATACAATACATTTTTGTTGAAAGAACAAACAAGTCCCAAAAGAGAAAAAAATTGGCTCCAAGAATAAAAGTCCCACCCTTTAAGCATGTTTTTCCCCAAATTTAATGTACCATAAAATCAATTACTATAAAGACCAAAGGGAAATGAAAATGGCAATTAATTGACCTTCAAACAATGGACATAATTCTAAGAAGAATGGAAAATACTGTACTGTTTGAAAATATTAACCATATTTTCTTAACTGCTGTCTACCTCCCACCCCAACAATAATAGATGAGAAGTAAATGGGGTTTAAAAAAGCTCAATGAGATTTTTTTATTCTTGAACACAGATATAAATAGACTATAATATTAGAATTTAAAATTTCTTTCTTTGGGAATTTAAGTTTACAGATTCTAGGCAAATTACCTACATCCTTAAGTGTCAGTTTCCTCAACTGTAAAATGGAGATGATGGTAATACAACTACGACTACTACGATCATAACATCAACCTAGCCATGACCTACTTCACAGGCTTATGGTGAGAATCAGATTGCATCAATTACGCGGGACCCTATGTAAACTGTGGTGTGCAGTACAGATGCTGGTTATTAGCATTACTCTAGTGGTGTGGCTATAAAATATTATGACAGATTTTCTTCTCTGGCAGTCCTCTTATAAACCAAACTCCTTGTGTACTGAGAAAAAATAACAACTTTTTCCATATAAGATGAGTGCAAAGCCTACAAATACTTAAGAATGTGAGAAATCGGCCGGCCCTGTGGCTTGGTGGTTAAGTGTGCGCGCTGCGATGCTGGTGGCCCGGGTTCGGATCCCGGGTGCGCATCGAGGCACCACTTCTCCGTTCATCCTGAGGCCGAGTCCCACATACAGCAACTAGAAGGATGTGCAGCTACAACACACAACTATCCACTGGGGCTTTGGGGGGAAAAATAAAATAAATAAAATCTTTAAAAAAAAAAAAAAAGAATGTGAGAAATACTCATTTTTTACATTATTAAAAAATATTGGTTGGGCCGGCCCTGTGGCTTGGTGGTTAAGTGCGCGCGCTGCGATGCTGGTGGCCCGGGTTCGGATCCCGGGTGTGCATCGAGGCACCACTTCTCCGTCCATCCTGAGGCCGAGTCCCACATACAGCAACTAGAAGGATGTGCAGCTATGACATACAACTATCTACTGGGGCTTTGGGGGGAAAAAATAAAATAAATAAAATCTTTAAAAAAAAAAAAAAATATTGGACTCTGAAAAGAACATAAAATAGCTTTTTATTTGTTGGAATCTGACATTTTTCCTATTCATATTATCAATTGGTTCTAATGAAGTGCTGCACTTGAAAAGCTTTTAGGAAAGTTTCTCATATAATTGTCAGAGAAGGTGTTTTTTCAAGATCAAAAGGAAAAAAAAATCCACTATTCTGGATTATGCTTAATGGCTTCTTCCTATACCTGCACAACATTCTGCTTGTATATATTCCTGCCCACGTAAGAACACACATCACGTCCCCCATGCACATGTGGTAACCACCCCGTGCAGCTCCCATCTCCTCTTCCCTCAGCTTGCTGCCCTCCCCCCACACTACACACCCATAACAGCACCAAGCACAGAGCCAGCAGCAGACAGGGTCAGGTGTTGTCTGTTGAATGAATGAATGAGCAGATGAATGAAAATACAAAAATCTTTCTTTCATCCACAAATCTTGTTATTTGGAAATCCTCTGTTATGCTTATTTAGCTTTTCAAAACTAAATATTTTCTCCTTCTGTATAACTCATTTTCTTCCCCTGCTATTAAACTCCATATACCTTTTTTTCTAACCTTCCTTCAGTATTTGAGAATGTAATACTTCAGGATATACATTCCATCCTGCAAAATGTTTATTTCCACACAGTACCCAAATGGCTTACTTTGTTAAATATCTGTAGCAGAGTTAGCTAATTGCTCACTTAAATTCATATTCCCCCTTCCATATATACAGCACTCCCTGGAAAATGCTGTCCTGCAGGGACCACATTAACCAGGCCCTCTTGAATCTAGGGGGCATGGGACCAGTCCTCAGCCATGGAACCTAGAAAGTACGAGGAAGTAATATGCATCTCTTCCAGGGCAGGCAGTTAAGATATCCCTTTTCCATTTTCTCTTTACACTTCTTCCTAGAGGACTCCAAGACCCCAGGGCACAGAGAAATTCTAGAAGGAGCCTGGGTCCCTGAATCACCACATGGAAAAGACCTGTAAATCAGGAACACCGGCACTGGATTGTTACATGACCGAGAAATAAACTTCTGCAGCATTAAGCCACTGGAATATTGAAAATTACTTGTTAGAGCAGTTAGCGTTACCTATTATAATGCCGTATATTTACCAGAATATTATAATAAGGCTGGCCCAAGACAAAGGTGAGAGTCATCAAAAGCTTCATAAATGTCAGACAAATGAAGTTACTAGTTTAGACTGTTAATATTGATGCCTAATATTTAAATAGAATTGGAGAAAACCCTGGTTGGAAAATTGTTGCATTAGCCTCCAAAGCAATCCATTATAAACTGAATTGGTTTTCCCTCCAAAATATATCTAGAATCTAAGCACTTCTCACCACCTCTACTGCTACCATCCTTGTATGAGCCACTATCAAAATTCTTGCCTGGAAAATTAAAAAGTATGAAATATGTTTTGTCGTAAAGGCTATGGGGGAAAAAGACACTCATACATTGCTGATAAGAATGCAAACCAGTAAAATGGGGAAAGCCATATCCAACAAAACTACATATGCACTTAGCTTTTAATCCAGCAATCTCACTTCTAGAAATTTATCTTGAAGATTCTGTCTCCACTCCAAAAAAAATGCACATGCATAACGCTGTTCATTTCAGCATTGTTTGAAATCGCAAAATATTGGGAACAACCCAAATGCTCGTATGAGAGAGCGAGTAAATAAACTATGGTTCATTCACAGAGTACTATGCAGCTATGAAGAATAAAGAAGATCTCTTGGATAGATATGAAGTGATTTTCAGGATATACTGTAAAGTAAAAAAGGTGAAGTGCAAAAGAATAACCACATTATGCTACCTTTCATCTACGGAAAAAGGGAAGATGAGAAATTAATGAGATTTGTTAACTACAGCAGATGTGGGGGAGAGGCTGGGAAATGGGAATGGAGAAGGGATGAGGAGAGTAACACTCTTCTAAGTATATTTTTTTGTTTGATTCTGAGTTTGGGAACAATGTTAATATTTCACAAGCTCAAAAACAAGTAAATAATTAAAATCAACTAGGAGTATGGGGTAGTGGTGGACCCCAAATGCAATAAAACAGAAACAAGTGAACCTAGCTGTGTTACAAATGAATGATACAACCATACTGAAGGAGGGCAGGGGGAGAAATGACAAAAGTAACTTTGGAAAATGGTAGTTTCACTGCATAGTCTAAGGCAAAACATAAAATGATGTGTACACAAATATGGTACTCTAGTTGGTAGGTTTGTATTTCACAGGGGTATGGGTTATACAAGTTAGCAATTCTGAAACTATTCTAATGTGCATTCTAGAATTGAGCAACTGAGTAATGCATTGAGGATAATAAGGGCTGAGTTTCTCACTATTATAATAGGAGTTACAAATAAGGGGGGGAGGTTAGAATAAAGTCTCTGGTGTTAGACTGGAATTGGAAGTATCCCTAGGAAATCATAGATATAGATATAGAAATAGTTACAGATGTGTGAGTACACACATATATTTTATAGCTCTGTCTACTGAGAGGGCCAAGAAGCAATGACACCCCCATTAAGAATGAGAATACATGGCACCCAGATTTTGGCTTCTAAATACTATTCTCTAATAAAGGGAATGAGGGCTATTTGGATGGCTGAATCTAGGGCTGAGGCAAGGAATGTACAAAATAAGCCAGGAATATCATGTGGTACCAAATAGTAAGATCTGCTCAAAAAATGATGGGGACATGTGAAAAGGACACAAGAGCCAATTATATTGGGGTTCCCATTGGCCAAATCGGGGACAATTTGAGCAACAAGATAAATAAATGCTGGTAACAAATGCTCACACAGAAATAAACAAGAACTTGTGGGCCCATAAACAACTGAATAGATAAGTAAAGGGGGGAGAAGTGAAAGTTTTTCCTTATAGTACAATTCCAACCAAAAAGTGTAGAAGAGATAATGATAATAGAAAAAACACAATTTGGCAAACACCAGTCATAACTATTTCTGGTAAGAATCATCAATAAAATTATTGGGCAGAAATATGATGAGAAACAGAATATTTACATAGTTTTGAAGTATTTCCTCATAAAATACTTATGAATTACACAGGGTGATTAAAGTGGAGAAACCTGGCAGACACTACCTGGACAAGTGATCAAAGTTAACATCTCCAGTAACAGGACAAATCAATATCATGCCTCCTGATATGATGCACCGAGAAGGACATAACATCACCTTTGTGGTATTCTTATCAAAAGTGCATAACCTGAATTTAACCACGAGGAAACATCAAACTCAAATGGAAGGACATTCTACAAGGGAGGGACATTCTGGCTAGTACTCAAAAATGCCAAGGTCATGAATAACAAAGAAAGACTGAAGAACTGTTCCAGGTTTAAAGGAAACTAAGGAGACATAACCAAATGGAATGTGTGGTCCTGGGTTGGATTCTGAACCAAAAAAGGTTATCAGTGGGATAGCTCGAAAACTGTGAATAAGGTCTGTAGATTAGAGAATAGTATTGTATCAATGTTAATGTCCTGATTTTGATATTGGTACTGTAGTTTTCAAAGATGTTAACATTTGGGGAATCTGAGTAAACGATGTATAGGACTCTGCACTGTTCTGGCAACTTCGTTAAAGTCTGAAATTATTTCAAAGTGAAAAGTAAAAAAAAAAAGCCTAAGACTATTGTAACAGCCTTCTACAAGGCTTCCTTGCCTCCACGCCTGTTCTTTTATCTATTCTCCTCCTAGCAGCCAAAGTAAGCACTGAAAAACACAAAGCAGATTATGATGCCCCTTGCTCAAATCACTCCATTCAGAGTAAACCCCAAAGTCCTCTCTAGGGCCTTTTAAGGCCCTTCATGATTTAGCTCCTGCCCCTCTCGTGGGGCTTCCCTTCCTCCCCTCCTCCACCTTACTTGCTCCACTCATTCCCCCACTTCATGCAGGTCCCTGCTCAAATGCCACCTCTTTAGAGACCTTCCTTGACCACTCTTATCACTCTCCTCCTTATTCTGTTTTATTTTTCTTCGGAGCATAACAATATATTATATATTTATTTATTGTCTACTGCCCCAACAGAATATAAGCTCATGGAGGGCTGGGATTTTGGCTTGTTCACCACAGTCTCCCCAGGACCTAGAATTCTCCCTGGCTTACAGTAGGCACTCAATACGCACAAACAAATGAGCAAATGACTGCAAGGAGGAGTGAGTACCTGAATGAATGTCCTGTGCCTTGTTCTCGGCACATAGAACAGGCATGTGACATCTCTTTTCTGGTTGATCAGTGTGAACAGCCTTCATCTATTCTACTGCTCACACCTTTTAGGTCAGGGAAGACTCATCTCAAGGAGAAGCTCTGGAGATAGTCTTGTTTGACTGGTTAAGCCACTAGGATTAGGGGGATAGAAAAGAGAAAGATGACAAATATGTGATTTCCCCTATTTAACATGTGTTTGTGTCCGCCCTAAAATTCATATGTTGAAACCTAATCCCCAATATTTGGAGGTTATTAGGTCACAGGGGCAGAGCCTTCATGAATGGGATTAGTACCCTTACGAAAGAGACCCCAGAGAGCTCCCTCACCCCTTTCCACCATGTGAGGTTCTAGCGAAGGCAGGCAGCTGTCTAGAAACCAGGAAGTGGGTCTCACCAGACACTGAATCTACCAGCACCTTGATCTTGGACTTCCCAGACTCCACAACCATAATAAATAAATATCTGTTGTTTATAAACCACTCAGTCTATGGTATTCTGTTATGCCAGCCCAAACAGACTAAGACAACATATGAAATGGGTAGCTCAGGTTCTTTAAAGCATCATGTCAGATTCAAATTATGGTAGGCACCAGCAAAAAGAACAGTTAGAAAGGCTTCTTTGACTTAAAGACTTATTTGGATGGGCTGTTTATCCTGTCAGAATAAATATGGAAATACTTAAATAGGGGCTGCTATGTGCCAAGTGATAAATACCTTTCAACTTTCACCAATACACACCCACATCTACAAACCCAGCACCAAGAGAAGTAGGCCCTCTGGCCTTCTTTGTTGGTGACTATGGGATAAGGATGGTTTATGGTGAAGAAACTGGAAGTTTAGATACGGTACTATAAGCGCACAGTCTCTGGAAGCAGATTCTAGGCTAAATTCCAGCTCTACCCTTACTACGTATGTGACCGTGGGCAAATTATTTAATGTCTTTGTGCCTCAGAAGTCGCATCTGTAAAACAAGAATGATAATAGTTTTGTTAAGATTAAATGACTTAATATATATGAGCACATAAAATATTGCCTAGCATATGGGAAGCTATCAATAAATGTGAGCTCTGAGTATAGTGCAGGAGACTTCATCTATACCATCTCTGTGACAGTGCTTTTGTTGACTTAGCCTTATGGCAGTGTCCAGCTTGTTCCCATGTTATCCCACAATCATGAGGTCAATTAAGTTTTAGAAACAAGACCAATCTCTAGTTTTTCCACATTACATCAGGCTATAAGGGGTCAGAGCTGGGAAGGCAAGTTCTTGACAACAGAGTTAGGAAGAGAAAATAGGTAACCAGGTTAAAGCAAGTCAGGGTATATTCATCAGACCCTCCCAAGGCTCCGAGTGTTACACCATGCTTTAGTAAAAGTGGAAAAGATGGAAGGAAAAGCTGTAAGACAGGAAATAAGATGGAGTGGGGAAGGAAACAAATAACTTTGGGGTCCCATTCTAGCTATGTAAATGTCCAAACAATAGGGTCTGTTGGAGGTTGGCTTATAAATTGTAAACTACAGAATTCATTTCAAATCAGTTCAACAAGTACCTACTGAGCATCTTCTATATGGTGGGTACCATGCTAGGCTCTACAGGTATAATCAAATCAAATAAGACAGACGCTATGCCAACACAAATGTACAATGATGACAATGGGATTAATTTTGAGAACAAGGGCATGCACGTTGTGTTTGGTGAAGCCATCCTCTCATGAGACCTGTGGTTATTCCCTCTGCCTGGAGTGCTCATTCTACTTTTTATCACCCAAGTAACTTTTTCTCCCTCTTCAAGGTGCAGCTCAGGTGTCCTCCTGCAGGAAGACTTCCTCCCAACACCCCCAATCTAGGTGAGGTTCCCACCTCTGTGCACGTCTCTATCCTCACACTCACGCATTGTGTCAAACTTTGTTGGATTATAAATCTGTCCCCACAGTAGACTTTGGGTTCAGTATCGTTGTATTCAAGCACAGTGAACAGTGCTTGATACATAGTAGGAGCTCAATAAATATTTACTTAACCAGCCTGTTGAACTGGATGGCAAGAGGAACGGGAAGACAATAAACAGTAGGCCGGCTCCGTGGCTTAGCGGTTAAGTGCGCGCGCTCTGATGCTGGCAGCCCGGGTTCGGATCCCGGGCACGCCCCAAGGCACCATTTCTCCGTCCAACCCGAGGCTGAGTCCCACGTACAGCAACTAGAAGGATGTGAACCTATGACATACAACTATCTACTGGGGCTTTGGGGGGAAAAAAATGAATAAACAAAATCTTTAAAAAAAAAAAAAAAAAAGAAGACAATAAACAGCAGCAATAAACCCTGACTCAAGAGGAGAGCCTGGGGTGGTGGGGGCGGCAGGAAGGCAGTGCACTAAGAGACAGGGAAGAGCAGAGAGGTGGAGAGGAGAGCTACTGCCCGCACAGCCTCTTTCTTCTGAGGCGATGCTCCTGCACCTCTCGTCAGACAGCCTCCTGATGAACAGTCCTTTCTACCAGATGCTTTTGGCAGCAGCAGGAGGCATCCACCTTCAGTGAGCCTGCATTTCAGAGCAGTGCAAACACACACCTCACACTCAGTCCACACCCCCATCCTCCTTGCCCTCCATAACTAGGTGGGAAAACAAGAGCCAGGGGCTATAAGGATTGTGGGTTTCCAGAGTTTATGATATTTTAAATGACAAAAATCATTTCTTCCATTTTGTTTTACTTCCCTTCAGCTTACTCCATCTTTCTGGTCCCCTCGATGTTTCACTATATGCTTCCTCCTACCTTTGACCTCCACAATATGACTGACAGAATAATTTTTAACAAATGAATTCATTCTGAAAGGTTTTTATCATTATAGAACTTAACTATACTATTATATACTCTCATAAATGTGATTTTTAATGGCTGCATGATATCACAACTCATGGAGGAACCTTATTTCACTTACTGTTAGATTTTTTTCAACATTATCTATAATAAATTTTGCTAAGATGAACATTTTTAATACATAAAACTTTGTTCACATTTCTGATTATTTAGTTAGAAGAGATTCCCAAACATGGAACCAGATCAAAGAGTATAAACATTTTTAGAAATTTAATGTACATTACCAAAATGCTCAGTGAAATAATTTTTTGGAGACTTTTACAATATTTCCTGCAGAAGTGAAGACTATGTGGAGTGCAGCAAAGTCAGGGTTGGAAACTGCTGGGTCTGTCTTTACCAGCGTGAGTCAGTACCTCACCAAGAGTGTTCCATCACTGGGCCTTGCCCGGTGGAGTAACAGTTAAGTTCACATGCTCTGCTTTGGAAGCCCGGGATTTGCAGGTTCAGATCTCAGGTGCGGACCAATGCACTGCTTCTCAAGCCGTGCTGTGGCGGCGTCCCATATAAAGCAGAGGAAGATGGGCATGGATGTTAGCCCAGGGCCAATCTTCCTCAGCAAAAAAAAAAAAAAAAGAAAAAGAAAAAGAAGAGGATGGGCAATGGATGTCAGTTAGCTTAGGGCTAATCTTCCTCACACACACAATAAAGTGTTCCATCACATGCTGCAGGGTGAAGATGTGTAGGCAAAATGTGGCTAAAGGAGGGCCATCGAACTAAGTCCTCAGACCATGAAGCTTCCTGAATAAAATATTTGACCTTTCGGTTACTGCATTTTGCTCTAGGTTGAAGTGATGAGTGTTTTTGTAAAGCTAAATGTCCTCTACCTCTAGGCTACACCTTCCTCCTGAGATCCACAAATGGACCTCCAGCTGGCTCCTTGCCATCTCCCCAGGGAGGTCTTTTGGTCATGTTCAGTTGAAAGCACTGTGATATTCTCTCCCAAACCTGCTCTACCTGCAACGTTCCTGGTTTCAGTAAACGGCATCCAGACAGAAACCTGGGAGCCTCTCCTACCCCAATGGCCAAGGACTGCTGACTCCTAATCTCCCAAATAGATCTTGAATCCCTCCTCTCTCCATGCCTACTGCTATCTCTTCAGTCCAAACAAGTGTCACCTTTTCTAGGGACTCAGCAGTAGCCTTCCTTCTAAATGGTCTCTTCACCTCCCTTCTTGTCCTAACTCAGTCTACCACCCACTGCTGCCACAGTGATTTGTTAAAATGGAAACCATGTTACTACACTGCTTAAACTTCATCACTGGTTTCCCACTGCCTGAGAGCAATGTCCGAAGTTCTTAACACTGCCTGGAAGGTCAACCTGTATTCCTCACCCCTGGCTCTCCACACAGGCCATTTGACTTCATTCAGTTGCTCACACTTTCCCACTCCAGGCTTCATACCTGCTTCATACATGCAGGGCCTGGAACGTTCTCACCACTTGGGTAACACTTCTTTCTCCTTAGGGTGTCATTTATACATCACTTCCTTGGAAGCCTCTCTCTAACTCTCTGGACAAGAAGAGGCCCTCTTGTTCTTTGCTCCCAATGCAGCCTACGTGTGGCACCGGGGCTTCACAGCACTAGCTACATTCATAATATTTTGATTAATTATCTGCAATAACTGGCTTAATACTTGCATTCCATGACTGGAAGATGAATAGGCCAAGCATTACGCTTGTTTTATTCACCTACGTAAACCAGCACTCATCATATAGAGAGCTAATGACTTGACTGACTCTTGACGAAAATCCACATCTACTGGTTGCGAAAGCCTCCACTGCAAACAAAAATTAAGTTTTCAATTTAATTATTTAAACTTTCATATTGCATTGAACTATGCTTGTCCTTGTTTTAGTTATTTTTGTTATAGTTACACTGTTACTTTTTTTTTTAATGTTAAACAATGTAGGGTGTTTCTTTTTCTTTTTTGTGAGGAAGATTGGCCCTAAGCTAACATCTGTTGCCAATCTTCCTTTTTTTCCTTTTTTTCTCCCCAAAGCTCCAGTAGATAGTTGTATGTCATAGTTGTACATCCTTCTAGTTGCTCTATGTGGGACGCTGCCTCAGCATGGGTTGATGAGAGGTGCGGAGGTCCAGGCCCAGGATTGGAACTGGTGAACCCAGGGTCACCAAAACAGAGAGCACAAACTTAACTGCTATGCCACTGGGCCAGCCCCACACTGTTACTTTCAATAATTCTCCTAACAGCTAATGAACAAGTCTGTATTTTTCATTAAGTAGTAGCAGATTTCTATGCTGTGGCAGATTTACATCCAAGCCTCCCTGTTTCCAATGTGTTCATACTAACCAAAAAAATTCTTAGAAGTAAAACAAACAAAAAAAAGACTTTATTGACACTATGAATTTCCAGTGGTCAAAATCTGATATTTTTCCCCTTTGTTCAAGTCAGTGTATTACTTTTTGGTAGCAACAGATTCTAATTTCTGCAGAAATAGCAAAGAAATAAAACCAGCAGAGGGAGCAGAAGCACATAAAACTAGTTTCCTAAATCCCTATGGATTAGTAAATGTTATGTTTTGACCTCTGGGTGTGACTATTAGGTTGATCCGATCACTAACCCACATTTTTATAACATCTTCTGTACTATAACAGGGAGCGACTGGCGAATGGCTCTGACTTCATACACATACTGAAGACTTGTCTGCTTCCAAGTTTGGATCTGGACTGCTGAGACTCCCAGGGTCACTCTGTAACGGATCTGGATTCATCTTAAGGTCTTTGGGGCAGAGGGGAGTAAGGAGATTAAACTAATGCTTACAAAACCCCCTTCTCCAGCATTGTCTGGCTGAGTCTGGGACACCCCAGGGTCCAAATGGACCTATTGCATAGGAGGAGCTCAACAACATGTTAGAATCCCTGTGTAATCTCTCAGACATCCTCACTCTAGCTTTAAGTCAATGAGCTGTGCTGTAGCCACAACGGCCATGGCAGATACTACTGTCTACGAACAACAAGTTAAATCTCTGATCTGCTACATTTGCCTTCTGTTAGTTAGTGACCTTCCTGGGCCACATTCTGTCTTCCTCAAAGACATTTCATGATAAAATCATGTGAAAATGCTTTAAACTCTTTGAGAAAGATAAGACACAATGCCAAGGCAACATTTTACATTAGAACTAACCTGGAAGACATGAAACCCTCGGGCCACATCTGGCTCACCATACAGCAGTAAGAAGGAGCTACTTACCTCTTTTCTGACCTGGAGACAATAATACAGAACTCAGAGCACTCCTATCAGCCACCACAGGGCAAATGCCTGACTACTAGAGTCAAAAAGTCAAAAGGCTGAAAGCCACCTCTGCCTACACCAAATCGGGAACTATCCAGTCTGTCCCCAGGCCCGTGAGCTCACTGCCTAAATTTTACTTTGGATCCATCCATTCTACACTTTCCCATTATCACTGCCACATTTCGAGGGACAGCTTCCTACTAGCTTTCCAGATACACTCTCTACTCTATTGCCAGAACACTCTCTACTCTATTGCCAGAACAATCTTTTAAAATCCGATCAGGTTAACTTCGTTGCTTAAAACTCCTTAATTAATTGTTTTTCACTGGTGTCAGGATAATGTTCTCAGTGATGAACTAACATGAACTAACTCTTGCCTCCTTTCTAGCTGCCCCCCACCTCATACTCAGTGTTCCAGCCAAGGAGAATTACTAGGAGTTCCCAAGAGAGCCACATGCTTGCAAATCACCATGCCTTGGACTATGCTGGTTTTCTCTGCCTGGATGGCTCTTCTCACTTTGCTTTCACGAACTCAACACTTACTCATCCCCAAAGATCTTAGGTCAAGCCACATCTCCCCCGGGGAAGCCTTCCCTGACTAACTCTCACTCCTGTTCAAGACAGGTGCCCATTCTGTGTTCTTGGAAGTGCTGGGTGCCTGCTCCCCCCGCTGCTTTTGCCACTGTGCACTATAATTACTGTTTAGCTTCTGTCTCTCTCATTGGGCTGTGAGGAATTTGAGGACAATGACCGTGCCTTTTATTTCTGTGACTGGGAGTAGTGGCTGAGATCAACCAGGGAGAGCACAGAGTGTAAAGAGGGTCCAGGACAGAACCCACAAAGAAGGTCCCAAAGGATATGAGAAAGAGCAGTCAGAGACGCAGAAGAAACTGGGAGAGAATGTGTCATAGAAGCCAGAGCGGGGCAGTTACAAGCAGGAAGGAATGGCCACAATGTAAAATGCTGCTGAAAGGTTAAGTAGGGCACGGTTTAAAACATGTCCACCGGATTTAGCAACCAGCAGGCCACTGGCCACCTCGGAGAGAGCAGTTTAAGTGGAGTGACAAGCCAAATCGCAGGTGGTTGGAAAGCAAATGGGAGGTGAAGAATTTGAAGCAGCTGGGAAAATTATATTCTCTTAAGATTTCCTTTATCCTGCTGTTGTTTGCTACAGCACGAAGATTATACTAAGTGAAATAAGCCAGTCACAAAACAACAAATACTATATGATTCCACTCATATGAGGTACCCAGAGCAGTCAAATTCACAGAGACAGAAAGCAGAATGGTGGTTGCCAGGAGCTGGGGAAGGCGGAGTGGGGAGTCAGTGTTAAATGGGGACAGAGCTCCAGTTTTGCAAGATGGAAAATGTTCTGTAGATGGATGGTGGTGACAGCTGCACAACAATGTAAATGTACTTAATGCCACTGAACTGCACACTTCAAAATGATTAAAATGGTAAATTTTAAATTATGTATATTTTACCACAATTTAAAAAAAGAAAAAAAAAGCATTGCCGTTAAGAAAATAAGATGGAAATTGCTACACCAGGACAGGGGTTTGAGAGGGTTTTTGTTTGTTTTTTAACAGAGAGGCAAGAAACTTAAGCATGTCAATAAACTGACAAGAGTGAGTTCGTCAAAAGAGAGACAAAGGGAATAACTTTTGGTGTGGAGACCCTGAGGAGAATTAGCCTGGGACCAGAGGACAGGAGACTCCTACCTAGGCAGGAGGGCAAGTGATGAAGAGGGGTGTAGAGGAAAAGTTTGTTTGTTGGGAAGGGAATATGGGATGGGCAAGAAATAGAAACTTTTAAAAAGCTTCTATCTGATAACTTCTCTTTTTCTTTGAAGGAAGCGGCTGGGGAACGGGAAGGGGAAGAGGGCTGGGGGAGAGTAGTGAAGGTCTGAGAAAGCTGGTGAGGGGAACGGGAGAAGGAGTGTACCGAGGACTTGCAGAGGGATTCTGTGGAGGCAGTGTGAGGCAACTCCGTGAGTCTGGACTGGAATGAATTTGCAATGATAATGATGGTCTAAGGTTCACGGTGTGACTTGTGGCAGATCCAGGAGGCGAGTGCACAAGGAAAGGGTGTGGATAGTAAGTCTGAATCATGGACAAGTGTTACCCAGAGGAAGAACAAGGGAGCCCTGAACTGAGAATGTTGGGCAGCATGTGGCTGAAGTGACACACCAGTGGGAAGGAAGGGAAGATGGGGCGGAGACACCGGGGAATGAGGGATCAAGGACCAGACTCCTCAACAAGGGCAAGAGCAGGTGGAGTTGGAGTAAGGGTATAGGGAAGTGACAGATTAGGAGACTGAAGTCAGCAGTGAAACACAGAAGTTTAAGATTCCTGCTGTGGGGCAGGTTCTGGGTCCCTGCCAGGCCAGGCTTGGCCAGGGTGTAGGTGGCTAAAAAGAGAAATCCAATCAGGAAAGACCTAGGTCCTATCCACAGGGGATGTTTCTATGTGTTCTTCCTCCCAAAGGCATAGATAATTAAAATGATCTTTTATGAATCTTTTTCCCTGGATTCAATTTTCTCTTTACTGCATTCCTTTTTTTCCCTTTAGGAAATCTCTTATGATCTAGGTACTATCCCATATTACATCCTCATTTACCTACTTTTGTTCTTATATGATGTCTAAACTCAATATTAACCTTGTTCTGTACTAAATCATGGGTTGGTAATCTGCAGAAGACACAAAAGCCCATTAAGATCCATGAAAACAGGCAGTGACTCATTTTCCAGGGTCAACATCACATATTAAAAATACTAGTAAAAAATTAGTGCTCATCATCTATTCAAGTCTTTCAAAGGCTAAGTGTGGATATTTATATTATCTTGCTTAAATAACCCCGAGCAGACCAGTAACATAAAGGGGGCCTCGGGTTTAAACTGAAAAGAGGCCAAAAGGAAGGAAAGTTAAAGAGGAACTTCTGCCTTTTCTGTAGCCCAGCTACCCAGGGTGAACACAGTTTTCATTTCATTTGTTTTGGAAGTGGGAGTCTGTCTTGCACACCATCTTCTTGCTCCAAGGATGGCAAGGACAGACTGAGGCAGCTGTCCTTTTGGCCTTCCAGGGTTTGTGCAGTTGCCACATAGTCTCAAACAATGTCTCATTGACGTGTGCCAACACTGGCCTTCTCCAGTGCCACGTGACAAAGAACCAAATCACTGACATTTCGAATAGATTGGTTCCTCTTTTGTTTGGATTGATGTAGAAAATTTTTGACATTATATCTTACTGAACCATTCTGAAATCAGTTAAGCGTAACATGTGCATCTCTGCACGAGCCCAGCCTGTGCTTTGCCACGTTCACAGCATATCATCTGAACATCGGAACATGCAGCAGGTGTTCTCACTGTGGAGCAGCACAGGGAGACTCTGCGTTCAGTCCCACCTGTATGTCCTCTGAATGTTGTGACCAGAGTGCAGTTTTCTTGCTCCAGTTTGAGGATGGTTACTTGGCCTGAGTGGTCACCAATAAACACATGCCGGGTTTCAACATCAAATCTATCATGTAAGCATTAAGGATTGTTTCTCAAAATTCAGCAGAGGGAGTCACAAAAATAAATAAATAAATAAATGTAACAAGAAATGTGCAGATCCCAGATGAGGAAAACTCGGACACAGTGCTGAAAGACACAAAAGTTGACATAACAAAATGAAAGACACACAGTATTACTGGACAGTAAGACTCAACAGGATAAAGATGTCAATTCTCACAACATGAATTTATAAATTTAACATAATCCCTATAAAAATATCAACATATGTTTTTTCCTAGAGCTAGATATGTTAATTCCAAAGATCATATAGAAAAATAAATAAGCAAGAAGAGCCAAGAATACTCGGAAAGTAAGAGTAATATGGTATGTGATGGGGGAGGTTAGTTCTACCAGATAGTAAAACATGTTATAAAGTTGCTTTAATTAAAAGTGTGGTATCGGTGCATAAATAGACAAATGGAACAATGGAACAGGATAGAAGGTCTAGAAATAGACCCAAAAGCATACAGAAATTTAGTTCATGTCTGCTAAAGGTAGCTCTTCAAATGAATATGGAAAAGATGGATTAAAAAAAAAGATGTTGGCACGAACTAGATACTCATTTGGAAAAATAAAATAGAATCTGAAGTTCACATTATATTCCAGGATAAATTCCAAACGAATTAGGGATCTAAATGTAAAAAATGAAAAATATAAGTTCTAGATGGGAAAGTTCCTTTATAACTTGGAGTGGAAAAAGCTATTACTCCAAATCATAAACAACAAATACCATAAGAAAAGCCAAAAGACAAACTGGAAAAAATATATGCAACTTATGTCACAAAAGGCCCAAATCCCTAATATAAAAAGAACAATCAAGAAGAAAAAGACCACAAACCTAACAGAAAAATAGGTAAAATATATGAATGGATAGTTCAAGAAGAAATGAAAATGGTGCTGTGCAAAAAAGAATTAGGCCTGACTGTCGTCCTTTGAAAGGCTGCTTCCAGGCTGGTGTGGCATCTGGGAACTTGGATTTCAGGAGGGTTCCCACCATTAGCAGACAAGAGTGGCTCACTGTGCCTTAACTGTACAAACAATATGGTTTATGGAATTTTGGTACATTCCAGGAAGAGGCTGCCTACGTGACCAGTCTCCAGTAACCCAAGGCCCTGAGTCTCTAGTGAGCTTTCCTGATTGATAATGACCAGGAACCCTACTCCTAGAGATCTATCCCAGAGATACACCAGCAAAACTACAAAATGACACACGCTTGAGGCTATTTACTCTATTATTTTAATAGCTAAAGTTTGAAAACAACCCAAAGTCCATCACAAGGGGACTTACTGAATTACCTATGATACGTCCATGCAACAGAATACTATACAGCTGGGGAAAAAAAAATGAAGATCTCCATACCATAGCAAACTGAATGGAGTAATTTCCAGGATATATTATTAAGTGGGAAAAAAAGCCAAGGTATATAAGAATTTATATGCTATACTATCTTTGTGTAAGGAAGGGAGGGGAATATAAATATAAGTGTGTGTGTGTGTGTGCTTGTATATACAAAGGGAAGCACTGGAAGGACAAATCAAGAGCTAACAAAATGGCTGCCTAGGGAGAAGGGAGAAACCAGCTGAGGGGACAGGGATGGTTGTGAGACTTCTCTCTTGTTATATAGTTTCTATTTTGGAATCTTGTAATTATTTTACATATTAAAAATATTTATAAAATTAAAAGAAAAAATCTCCCAAATTAACAACCAAGTAAAATGAATGAACCTAACTATTACATTGGTGATATAACCACACAGTTAACAGAATTATTTCAAGTGACTTTAAAGCACAGCATTTGGGCCGGCCCTGTGGCTTGGTGGTTAAGTGCGCGCGCTGCAATGCTGGTGGCCCGGGTTCGGATCCCGGGTGCACATCGAGGCACCACTTCTCCGTCCATCCTGAGGCCGAGTCCCACATACAGCAACTAGAAGGATGTGCAGCTATGACATACAACTATCTACTGGGGCTTTGGGGGGAAAAAATAAAATAAATAAAATCTTTAAAAAAATAAATAAATAAAGCACAGCATTTTGGCTGTACATCCTTGGTAGAATATATGAAAGGACAAAGAAAACTATGAAGAAATCTAAAACCTCATTCAGCGGTCTTATTATAATATTGCTATTATTATTTTGAAACCACTTCAATACACCGTAGGCTAAAGCAAATAAGAAATTATGTTAATGTTTTAAGAACCAAGATTTTCAGCCCAAGATAAAAGAAACCAAACACAAAAATGAAGTAAAAACCCTAAAATGTTAAATTTGAATTAGAAATATTATATGAACTGTTGATTTATTTTCTTTTTAAAAATACACATAGCTATGTCTGAATACTATTCCTCATTAAAGAAATGGCTGATTCCAGGTGCAAGATGAGCTTAAGACATGACAAAAAGCAAGGGAGCTCTCAAAGGCTAGTGGGTTGTACCAAAAAGACATAGAAGCCAATAGGATGGGGCTCTTACTGGCCAAAGATGGGACAACATGAGCCTTAAAAAAAAGTGGCAATTTATTGAAATATACTGAATATTTTTTGGGAGAGAATATTTGCAAAACATACATCTGACAAGGGGTTGATCTCCATAATATATAAAGAACTCACACAACTGAACAACAAAAAAAACAAACAACCCGATCAAAAAATGGGCAGAGGAAATGAACGGACACTTCTCCAAAGAAGATATACAGATGGCCAACAGGCACATGAAAAGATGTTCAACATCATTAATCATCAGGGAAATGCAAATCAAAACAACACTAAGATATCACCTCATGCCCCTTAGAATGGCTATAATCACCAAGACAAAAAAACAACAAATGTCGGAGAGGATGTGGAGAAACAGGAACCCTCATACACAGCTGGTGGGAATGCAAACTGGTGCAGCCTCTATGGAAAGCGGTATGGAGATTCCTCAAAGAATTAAAAATAGAGATGCCCTATGATCCAGCCATCCCACTACTGGGAATCTATCCAACAAACCTGAAATCAACAATCCAAAGAGGCTTATGCAGCCCTATGTTCATTGCAGCACTATTCACCATAGCCAAGAAGTGGAAGCAACCTAAGTGTCCCTCGACTGACGACTGGATCAAGAAGATGTGGTATATATATAATGGAATACTATTCAGCCATAAAAAAAAAAAAAAAAGACAAAATCGTCCCATTTGCAACAACATGGATGGGCCTGGAGGGTATTATGTTAAGTGAAGTAAGGCAGAAGGAGAAAGACAAACACTACAATCTCACTCATATGTGGAATATAAGCCAACACATGGACAGAGAAAACTGTATTGTGGTTACCAGGGGCAATGGGGGTGGGGGTGGGCACAAGGGGTGAAGGGAGTCACATATATGGTGATGGACAAACAAAAATGTACAACCCAAAATTTCACAATGTTAAAAACTATTAAAACATGAACAACAAAAAAAACCAAACAAATTCTAAGAGTTTACAATAATGCTCAAAAAAAAAAAAAAAAAAAGATCCCTATTGGAGTTAACCAGGGCACTAAAGCTCTACTCTGAAAATGAGCAATTAAAGAGAAATAATTAAGAATTTATGTTGCTTTTCCAGTACTCACTATATTTCAGGGTAACCAACCAGCCCTACTTAATGACAGAGTTCTACTTTATAGAAGAATTCCAACTAATACATGTGGAAAAAAGGATAGGATAACAAAATCACCATTTTGCAACCCTAATGAAAGAACTGGTTCAGGCGAGGATCAGCAATGGATGAAACCATTAAATGAAAAGCTGATGGGGAAGACTGGACTGCAGGGACCTGGCTGTCACCACCTGAACCACCGATCAACCTCCTCAACCACTAGAAGCGCGACAACGTGACACTACGTGCTTCCTGCCATGAAGCACCACGAACCACACAGCACAACTACCAAGCGTTCTTACCAAAAGTTGAATCTGAACTGAATCAAGATTTTAGAGGCAACTTTCAGTTTACAGAAGAATTCGGGAGAAGGGTAGGTAGACAAACAACTTAAACGACATTATAAGAAAGCAGAGATCACTTTAGAACTGACTCAGTACCTCCAACTAGTCACAGTGGCACAAAAAAAAAAAACAGTGAAGGGGGGTCACTGCTCTAGATTGAGAGATTAAGGAGATATGACAAACATATCCAATGTGTAGAGCTTGTCTGGACCCAGTTTCAAACATATCCACTGCAAAAAGCCATTTTTGACACAATAAGTGAATTTGAAAATGGATCGATTATTCAACAATATCAAAGAGTGACTACACATTTTTAGGAGTAATAATGGCATTGTGATTATTTTAAAAAGGTCCATCATTTTTACAGTTGCACAATGAAATACGTAAAAATGAAATGACATAAAGTCTAAAATTTGCTTTAAAATACTCCAGCAAAAAGAGAGAGAAAGCAAAAAGGGATAGAAGAATCAACAGTGGACCTGAGTAATGAGTATATGAGTGTCCATTTCACTCTTTTCTCCAATTGGTGCCTGTTTTGAAAATTTTTAGAATAAAACATTAAACAAAAACAAGTAAAAGAGAACAAGTCATAACAAATTCTTCCAGTGTCAAGAACAAGGGAGAAAAGTTATACTCTCCTAACAAGTTATCAGATATATGTAAAATGATATTAAGATTTATATGGAATAAGATCACCTTAAATTTATCTTGATAAATTATAAGAACACAGACAAAAAAACAATCTAATACCCAACATTCTTTACAATTGTAGGTAAATAACAGCATTCACTAAAAAATATACAAATGCAACAAAGGCTATTTAGAAGAGGGCTGAGATAAAATTACAGTACAACCTCAAAGACAGAGTGATTGGCATTAAGTATGATATAAGGAAATATGAAAGCCAAGATAATCTTAATAGCTTTTCAGTACTCTTTCCCTGAATAGGAATAGATCTAAGAAACCACTTGATGGAAAGACATTCCACTGTATAGTGTGACACCTTGGCAATATCTCCAACATGAATAAAATCTTAAAATGAAGAGTACCTGAATTATTTAGTGAAAGCATGAAAAATGTGATCAAAACATGGTCAAATGACAAGACTGAAAGGTGAGCCTAGATAAAGTATTCACAAACTTAAAGACTGGCAAGTGAAGTGGGGAAGGAAAACAGTTCTATTTCCTAACATCAACCTGCCATGGGACCTTTGGGAAATACCTCCATTCTGCTGTATCTAGTGGTGCAGAAGACTAGCTGAAAGATTATAACACCCAAGTTCTAATCCTGGTTCTGCCAGTCACAGGCCCAGGTAGGTTAAGGCCCTTAACCTGTCTGAGCCTCTCTGAACCTTGGTTTCCACACTGTGAAAATTGAGAATTACGTCTTTTTGTTTTTACTTCACATTATTGTTTTGATACTGAACAAAGTAACATTACGTAGAAGCACCATGTAAACTCTCAGGGATTGCAAATGTAAGAAAATCTTTTTCCTCTCCTTTTCTCTCTCCTCTCTTCCTTATTATTATTGTTGTTGTTAGTATTATAGTTCACTTAACATTTGAAGCTTCAGATCTTTAGTGAAAGCAATCAAAGACTCAGGTTATTCAGAAGTTGATAATTCAATTTGTGAACTGGTCACAGTCCCTTTGTCTTCCTTTATTTCTCTACTTGAATTTTGGTTATTTTCATTGCATATTTACTTCTTCACTAAGAGGCCTGAAAGAAGAGAAAAAAGGCTGAATTCAATCTGACTTATTCCATCATTTGAAGGCTTGGAAGAATGACTGCTTGAGGTGGAGATGGGAGAGAATTAGTTCATCTGTAGAAGTCTCCTATCTACATACGTCACCAGTGTCCACTATGAAGAGAAATAGGGGTAATGCCATTATTCTGAACATTTTATGTTGTTTCAACAGATCTTCTTCTTCCTTCCCTTATCCCTAAAAAAAACTCCTGTAAGTATGGAAGGTGGCAGAAAGAAAAGCAGGAGAGAAGTGGGGGTGGAGGGTTCCTATGAAAATATGTTTTTAAAAACTAGATTTTAATGTGAACCCCCACGCTGTATGGGTTGCCTGTTAACATTCTGTGCACCAGGCAGCTCCCAGAAAAAACCCTCCAGCCTTGGGAAAGTCACACGGTTCTTGCTGAAACCCTCTGGCAAAAGCAGCACTGTTACGCCATCAGTGTGCAACACTGGAAAAACGCCAGGGATCTATATGCTTCCTGGAGCAAGGGCTGGCACCGTGGCTCCAAAATTGGAGCTAGAGAGGCAGAGCTGATGGAAATGAAGGAATCTTCTAGAAGAGCCTGTCTGTCTGTAGTATTGCAGATCCCCTCCACCTTAATAGCAAAGTTGGACTGGGTGGTCATTTACACTGGGAAACCACATGGTATGGCCAAAGGAAACAGTTGAAAAATGAAGATGACTTCTGGAGATGCCTGAAGAGAGGAGTCAAAAACTACCACATTCAAGACAAGTTTAATTCTGTGTACTTCTGTTTTGTTTTTCATTTTCAGATAGTTTAAAAAGTAAACTTCTTAAGGGCAAGACCTATATTTTTTCTATACTCCTTGGCTTGGTTAAGTGATAGAGAAGGCAGCATATTTTGAACAAACTGTATGGGTGCCATTAGTTCTGTTCTCAAAGCGGTAATGTAGTATAATGGGAAAAAACAGCAGCCCAAGGCAGAAGACCTGGGTTCTGGTGGTGATTTTCCTATATACCAGATGGGTGGCAGCAGATAAGGCCCATGACCCTTTCTGGGTTTCAGCTGGCTCATCTGTAAAATGAGGAGTTGGACTAGATGATCCCTAAGGACCCTTCCAATCCTAACACTATAAGAAATCATTAATCTATTGGCAAGAGAGTTCATGTATTTCAATTCAAGCATCATGCTCATCTGAAGTGGCTTTTAGTAAACGTTGGAGTTTCTCTTCTTCACAGGTGGTACCACCCTCTCAAAGATAAGTTGATCCTGCTTTCCATTCCTTATGGCCCTTGCTTCTGGTCTTCTTGGTAACTTGCCACTTTCAGAACCTTCCACGATGGATATTCTTAGTTTCTTCATCTTGCCCTTCCAGTGAGGAAAATAAAAGTGGAAAATAAGAGCGACATTAGCCTATACACACACAAAAATATAGCTCCTGCCACACGTCTGCAAGGAAAGAGCAAAGCACTTTGTCAG
Organism: Ceratotherium simum simum; assembly: GCF_057802395.1. Taxonomy (NCBI): domain Eukaryota; kingdom Metazoa; phylum Chordata; class Mammalia; order Perissodactyla; family Rhinocerotidae; genus Ceratotherium; species Ceratotherium simum. Next base: position 62,907,866 of record NC_141909.1, on the reverse strand, counting down.
ATTGTTGAGAATCACTGAATAGGCATTTTATAAATATGAGATGAAAATCTGAAAGCAAGTCTTACTATTTCTTCCTGCTTTTGCTGACAAGTGATCTGTTTCCACCTATTTCCTCATGTGTCAAAAGGTGGAGAGTCAGTCTATGATTTTTAAACTGAAAGCCCAGGGCCTTTATTCCTTAAGATCATCTACACAGGCTTCACACTCGTCAAGCCTGTGCTCGCTGAAGCCCAGTGGGCCAGATGTGAGGATTACCCAGCATCACTGGGTTTTCACACTGAGCACACGGGCCCTGGAGACTTGAGAGATAAGAATTAATATCATTCTACATATCTTAGAAAAGTCTTATAGTTGGAACAAAGTCTATAGCATTACCATGTAGACATCACCTAACCTACTCTGGTTCTGGCATGGGAGCCTCTCAATGAATGTTTTTAAAATGAATAGGAATCCTGTGGTTCTTCTGCCAGGCACCAATGGGAGTGTTCACAATCTTAATATCTATGTGTAAATTACTTCTATACAAAAATAAAAGATTGTATTTTGGTGGTGGTTTTATCTTCATGTTCCATAATTCCTTCTGACAGCGGAGGCTCACAAATCTGGGCTGTGTCTTGTCTAGATGTCAGACCTGTGCCACAGTAGACCCATAACCTGCTCGGCATGGTCTGTTATGTTAGGTGAAATTACCTCACTTTACTCCACCTACATGAGTACGCTTGATGATTTGAAGGTTAAGAAAGTCTATGAGCATCTTAATCAGTAGGGCAATTCAGCAAATAAAACAAAAAATTTTCAAGTTGCACATACCCAAAATTTTCATGAAAGAAAGAAGTCAACAGCTAAGTTCCCACCAAGGGATTTTGTCCAGCAAAGGATACTGCAGGCCTGAGGCCACAGCACTGGTGCGATAACCTCCGAGGCGATGCCCACTCTCGGAGCAGTGCCAGGCAAACTGCTTGTCCTGTCCCGTGCTCAGCACCCACTCCAGTTCCAGGACAAACAGGATCATCGTCACTCTGCTCTGATGCGCTAAAAACCAAGAGACAAGAAAACAACCCATAAAGCATCCTAAAGGAGGTTGGTAAAGCATGATCCACAGAGATGCATCATTCTCTTCTCCCCACCCCAGAATAAGCTGAATAGTATGACAACCACTACAAACACAGGCTAGCACAGTGGTTCTCATCAGGGGTAGAGGTATGCCACTGTGGGACGGCATGTCTAAGTTTCTATATGATTTTTTTAAAAACTATCCATTTCCTCCCACTGCTCTCTTTCTTTCCCGCCAGCACCAATTCAAAGATTACTACCACAGAGAGCTCCCATTACCAAAGGGCCTGCCTCTCTCAGACATGTTAGAGCTGCTAGACTACAGAATGCAAGATTCAGTGTGACCACAAAACACATTAGGAATGATGTTCTTATAATAAAGTCACTGGGGTCAGTTTCTGTAAGCTTAAAAAAAAAGTAAACAGGGGGCTGGCCCAGTGGCCTATGGGTTAAGTTTGGCACACTCCACTTCAGTGGCCTGAGTTCAGTTCCTGGGCATGGACCTACACCACTCGTCAGTGGCCATGCTTTTGCAGCGGCCTATATACAAAAGAGAAGCAGACTGGCCACAGATGGTAGCTCAGGGCAAATCTTCCTCAAGCAAAAAGAGGAAGATTGGTGACAGATGTTAGCTCAGGGTGAAGCTTCCTCAGCCAAAAAAAAAAAAAAGAAAAGTAAACAGCATTCCTGTTCTCTTTTTGATGAAATCTGACTTATAAACCCACAACAAAGTTCTAGATGAACTTTCTATAAGAAATTGAATGCTTGGAAAGGAGGGCAGAATTATCTCCAAGTGCCATATAAAAGAGAATGAAATATCCCTTATGTCAAAGTATACATGTATGTGATAATGAGAGCAAATTTCCCAGGGTTGCTTATATAATTATAGAATTATTGAATCACACGATTTCAGAGTTAGAAGAAATAATTCATGTCATCTATCACATCTCCCTGTTTTACATATAGGCAAGCTGAGGCACAATGAAGTTGAGTAGTTTGGCTAAGTCTCATGGTTTCTCAATTACCAAATAAAATCAATAAAATAATTTGCTTTCTTCTTATTATGCAATTCTAGGGGGTGAGGTAGAGGAGATCTGTGGCCACTAAACAGAGCTGACTGGAATAAACAAAGACTGATATCTTGGAACCTGGACATCACTGGGCCCTGTGCCCAGGAGCTGGCAATCTGGTGGGCGAGAATAGACTTATCACGAATGTGATGAGGTGATAGAGAAGACATCAGTTCCCCATCTTGATCATGAAAACAGAGTTAGACAGTACGGATGGATCAATGCAGCTCTACTGGCAATAACAATATCACCTGCCAATTTTTGAATTTCTAACAAGTGCCAGGTACTTAAATACAATCTCTTACTTAGTCATTGCAATGACCCTGCAAAGTTGGGTGGTTTCCTCATTTTATAGACACAACCTGGCCTTGGCAAGACAGCCCTTTTAGATTGGCTACCAAACAATACAGTCAGAACCATAGTGAGTACCCACAGGACAGTCATTTGACCAATGCCTGATGTTTTAAAATCTGATATTTGAAGCATGGAGAATCTAAAGGGATATAGAAGGGGTATAGAAGCAATAATACTATGACTTCTCTACAGTAAATACCTGCCTTTCAGAGTTATCAGCCACTATTAAAGATCAAAACGTTGTCTTTACAAGGCCAGCATTACCCTGACACCAAAACCAGACAAAGATAGCACAAAAAAAGAAAACTACCAGCCAATATCCCTGATGAACAAAGATGCAAAAATCCTCAAGAAAATATTGGCAAACTGACTTCAACAATACATTAAAAAGATCATACACCATGATCAAGTGGGATTTATTCCAGGGATGCAAAGATGGTTCAATATCCACAAATCACTGTGATACACCACATTAACAAAATGAAGGATAATAATCATATGATCATCTACATAGATGCAGAAAAAGCATTTGACAAAATTTAACATCCATTTATGATAAAAACTCTCAATAAATTGGGTATAGAGGGAATGTACCTCAATATAATAAAGGCCATATATGACAAACCCACAGCTAATATTATATGTTTAATGACACAGACATAACAAGATCTTTAGGAGTTTCTTCAAGAAGTCACATCTTTTAGTTTGTTTTTTTATTGAGGTAAAATTGGTATTTAACATTGTATAAGTTTCAGGTGTACAACATTATAATTTGATATTTGTACACAATACAAAGTGATCATCACCATAAGTGTACTTACCATCCATCACCATACAGCTGATTTCGCCCATGTTGCCCACCCCGCAACCCTTTCCCCTCTAGTAACCATCAATCTGTTCTCTGTATTTATGAATTTGTTTTTGTTTTGTTTTGTTCGTTTGTTTTGTTTTTTAGATTACACGTCTAAGTGATATCACATGGTATCTGTCTTTCTCTATCTGACTTATTTCACTTAGCATGATGTACTCAAGGTCTATCCATGTTGTTGCAAAAGGCAAGATTGCCTTTTTTATGGCAGAGTAGTATTCCATTGTGTGTGTGTGCTCAATGATGAAAACCCAGATTTTTGTGTCATTCTCTATTTTTTCTTTTCTATTTCATGAACTTCTGTTATGATCTCTCTTCTGCTTAGCTTAGGTTTCATTTGTTCTTCTCTTTTTGGTTTCTTGACATAGAAGTCAGGTCACTGATTTGAGACCTTTCTTCTCTTCTAACATAGGTGTTTAGTGCTATAAATTTCCCCTGAAGTACTGCTTTAGCAGTATTCCATAAATTCTGATATGTTGTGTCTTCATTTTCATTCAGTTTAAAATATTTTCTAATTTTTCTTTTGCTTTCTTCTTTGACCCATGGATTATTTAGATGTAGGTTATTTAGCTTCCTAATATTTGGGGATTTTCCAGAGATCTTTCTGTTATTGACTGTAATACCTTGCATGACTTGAATTCTCCCAAATTTACTGAGACTTGTTTTATGGCCCAGAATATGGTCTACCTTGATAAATGTTATGGGTGCATTTGAAAAGAATGTATATTCTGCTTTAGTTGAAAGGAATGTTACACAGACATCAGTTAGAGAAAACTGGCTGTGTACTGTTCAAGTCTTTTATACCTTATCGATTTTCTGTATACTTATTCTATCAATTATTGATGGTTTGATCAATTATTAGAGAGGAAGATTAAAATTTCTGACTATAATTGTGGATGTGTCTATTTTTCCTCCTAAAGTTTCATCAGGTTTTACCTCATGTATTTCAAACTATGTTATTAAGTGCATAAACATTTAGGATTGCTATGCCCTCCTGAAGGATTGACCCCTTTATCATTATGAAATGATTTTCTTTATTCCTGGTAATATTCTTTGCTCTGAAATCTACTTTGACTAATATTAACACAGCCACTCCAACTTTCTCTTGACTAGTATTTGCATGGTATATCTTCTTCTATCCTTTTACTTTTAACCTACTTATGTCTTCATATTTAAAGAGTACTTCTTATGGGTAGTTTATATTTGGGTCTCCCTTTTCACTCAATCTGATGGTCCCTGCCTTTTAACTGACTTTAGACCATATATATTTAATGTAATTATTGATAACTTGTTAGGTTTAAATCTCTCATCTTGCTATTTGTTTTCTATTTTCCCAGGTGTCTTTTTTCCCTTTCCCTCTTACTTTTTTTTTTGGGGGGGGGGGGTTAATTGAGAACAATTTTATGATTCCATTATATCTCCTTAGTTGGCTTATTAGTTGTAACTTTTTGATTTGTTATTTTAATGGTTGCTTTAGGGCTAGTAGCATACATCTTTAACTTACAGTCTTCCTTCAAGTAATATTATACCACTTATGCACAGCATGAGAATCTTACAATAGTATACTTCCATTTCTCCCCACCTCCTGGCCTTTGTGCTAATGTTGTCATAAATTTTAATTTTAAATATGTTATGAACATCAAGCTACTTTGTTATTAATTTTAGTTAAACAGCCAATTATTTTTTAAAGAGATTTAAATAATAAAAAAAATCTTATAGTAATCATGTCTGGTGTTCTTCATTCTTTTGTGTCGATCCCTACTTTCCTTTGCCATCATTTTCCTCCTTCCTGAAAGACTTTCTTTAACATTTCTTTTAGCGCAGGTCTGTGGGTGATAAGTTATTTCAGTTTTCATATATCTGAAAATATTTTTATTTCATCTCCATTTTTGAAATATATTTTCCCTGGGTGTAGAATTCTATGTTGGCAGTTTTTTTCTTTCAGTACTTTAAAGATGTTCCACTGATATCAAATCCATCTACCATTTCACTAATTTATTCTGTGTCTAACAATCTACCTACTGATTTTTTTATTTCAATGACTGTTTTTCATATCTAAAAGTTCTGTTTGATTCTTTTAAAAAATCTGGTTCTTTTTTTATATGCTTTTTATTTCCCCTGGTTTCTACACCTCCTTTGATTTCTTTAATGACTTAAAACATGGTACAGTCTCTTTCAGATTGCTGATCATTATCTAAGATTTTTGGCATTCTAACCCTCCAGTTTGTGATAGCTGATAACACTTATTCATAGTACATTGATTCCTTTTTACTTTTGTAATTTTATTTTTATTATTATGAACTCATCTTAAGCAGGGATTGTTTTTGCTGTGGGACCTTTGTGTAATTTGTCTTGTTGAAAAGAGCTTTTGCATTTATTTCTAGCAGGTACCTACCCCAGGGGTGTCATTGGCCAAGGACCAATTTTTATGTTAAATTCTTAGGTTGAAGCTTCCAGCACCATATTATTGGTTTAAATTTGTAGTCCAAATCCAAAAGTTTTAGGTTGGGATTTTCATTTATCTGGGAGACTTTCTCCTTTATCCAGATTTGAGATCAGGAATAAATTTCCATGTAGTCTTCTGGGCCAATGAGTGGAGAGTTTTGGTCCTCTCCTCTTCATGCAATTATAGCCCTTTATGGATTTCACTTTTACATGGAAATCTCAGTTGCAATTTCCCATCTCACTCAGGCCTCATCTTCTGTCCCCAACTGAATGTTCATACAAAAGCTTCTAGCTATTAGTGGTTCTACTTATCTCCCCAGCAGGACAGCTGCAATGTCAGGTCATATGCATATCACTTAGTTTCAGTTTTAGTTTTCTGTTTGCTTCTGGCACATGGGACTCTTCCTTTTGTTTCTCTTATGAGCTTAGCATGAGCTTAGCTCTCATGAGCTTGTGTTTAAAAAAGCAACAAAAACAACAACAACAAAAAGTGTCATTTTACCATTATCTCTAGGTGTTTGTGGTAAAGGGTTTCTATAGTAGCCTAGTTATCAATTTTTAATAATCCCCTTATAGACAAAATATAAATATGAGTTATATTTTGATACAGCTAAGATGTATATAAAACTGGTTGGATATAAGAGATCCAAAGAATAATGGCATATGAAGCATGGTTTTTAGCTACATGCTCATCATTTATGCATCTGTGAGGCCAACCATTAATTTTAACGAAGACTGCGGGATGACATATTTTATAATAATACATTTAAGGAAAACACAAAACTAAGTGGGAATTAATATATTTAATGACAACTGGGACTTCAAAATATCCTGATAAACTGAGATGATGAATAACAGAATGTGAAGTCTGGCATTTAGGCTAAAAAATTAAAAAAACAAAAAACAAAAAACAAGTTATACTTCAAAACTACAGGAGATATAGCCTAATAACAACTCAAGAGAGAACTCTTGAGGGGTTTGAGCTGAATGTCCCACATAAATCACCACTGTAAAGTGGCTGCCAGAAAGTTCACTAGAAGAACAGTGCCTAGGAGAGGAAGGAAATATGATTTTGTACTTACCATATTACATGTGTGCATTAGTTATCTATTATATAACAAATTACCCCAAAACTTAGTAGCTTAAAACAGTAAACATTATCTCAGAGTTTCTGTAGGTCAGAGACCTTGGTACAGCTTAGCTTCGTGCCTCTGCTGAAAGGTGTCTTACAGAATGAAATCAAGGTGTGGGATGGAACTATGGTCCCATCTGAAAGCTTGACGGAGGGAGGATCTGCTTCCAAGCTCTCTCACGTTGTTGTTGACTGGATTCAGTTCCTCATAGGCTGTTTAACTGAGGGCTTCAGTTCCTTACTGGCTGTTAACATAGCCTCCCTCAGTTCCTCACCACATGGGCTTCTCCACAAGGCAGCTCACAACATGGTAGCTGGCTTCCATCAGAACAAGCAAGAGAGCAGGAGAGGGCAAGCAAGATGGAAGCCCTAGTCTCTTTTTAACCTAATCTGAGAAGTGACATCCATCAGTTGCCATATTTTAGACCCAGTCTACACTCAAGAGGAGGGGCATGAATACCAGGAGGCGAGGATCATTAGGAACCATCTTAGAGGCTGCCTACCACAACGTGTCACATTTTTAAATAGCCCCAAAGGTACACACGATATCCCAAGATCTGTGACCAAGACAATTAAAAAAATTCTTTTAAAGAACAAAAACTCAGGTCATGTAAAGAAGGATGTAAATGTTTAGGCTAGAAACAAAAAGGGATAAAAAGAGAAGAGGACGAAGGAACAGCAGCGAGAACTTTCACGGCTGATTTACTGAAAAGCTGTCATGTATAAGAGAGACTGTATTTAGTTTCTGTAGCTCCAACGGGCTAAACAAAGATCAACAGAAGAACATTCTAGTACTTATCACACAACATTCTAATGGCCTGTTTACTTGTCTGTATCCTCCACATGATTATAAAGTGCTTATTAGCAGTTACTATACATGTCTTGTTCACTATTATAATCCTCAGTTATTGGAACACAGTAGTTAATAAATATTTGGTAAGTGATATGTGAAAAAAATTAAAGAATAAATCCATAGGGAAATGAATTTTGGCTCAAAATCTAGAAATAAAGAACTTAATGCTTAGAATTTTCCAAAATCAAGATGAGTTGCTATGTCTGCGGAGATATCAGAGGAGAGGCTGGATGATCATGCAGGGTGAATGAGGTCAAGAGATCTGGATGAAATGACATCTAAGTGCTAAAAGGTCCACCTATAGTGTTCTAATCTCATGACACTGTTGGACTGCATAAAGAAATCCTTACCGAAAATTGCTCCTGATGTATACATGGGAATGGCCTACGGTATACTGTCCATGTTGTAAACACAACAGAACCATAATTCCTTCCCTTAGACAATATGAACACTCTGAGCCTTTTAAACATTCAACCAAAATGAAACAAGCCCCATGTAAAGCAGCTCACTCCTAACACTGGCCCCACTCTCCGTGCCCGCTGCACTGTTTGGAGGCAGTGTGGTGCAGCAGGAAGACAAAGGACGAAGGCTGTGGGTTCTGGAGTCACACTGACCTGGTCTAGCTCTGCACTTTACCAGCTACAGGACCAAAGGCACGTCACTCAGTCTCTTTGGGCCTCAGCTTCTTAATTTTGAAACTGGGATAACAGTCACCTCACAGGACTGCTCGGTTTTGCTCCCCCTGACCATTGTCAAGTAAGTCCTCTCTCGTGACAGTGGAAGCCATCAAGAAACATTCAGTCTAGGTAAATGAAAACAGTGCTCTCATTCCTACCTTGATAGTCTTTCACAGGAGTCATCTTGTTATAATCTTCTGATAAAATAAACTCCTGTAGGAGAGAAGAAAGATATTAAGCAAAAAGAAGTTCTCTAAGTGAATAATTATGTTTTGGTAAAACCAGACTGTATAAAGCAAACATCATCACAGAATTACATCTAACATTAGTATTTTGCCAATCAACTCAGCATTTTTGTACCTCTTTAAAAGTAACAATTATGATTATGATCCCATGCAATTATAATTTTTACCTTATAACTCTGAAGTTGATTTTTTTTTTGATTATGTGTGAGAAGAAAACTAGATCAAGTTCTGATCCAAGGTCAATTCTGAAGATAAACCCAATTCAAATTACTTTTCTCTCAACAGTGCCACAGCTGAAAATTTGCAAGGCTTTGGCCAGTGAGCAAATGGATGGCAACCCTCTACTACAGAAATAAATTAGATATTTGGATTAAATTAAATTAGATATTAGGATTCTGTTTCCAATATCAGTAGCTTATTTCCCCTTACGACAAGCTTCTCAAGGCTGCATCTTACTCATCCCTGTATCTCTGCAGCACCTAGCACAGTGCCTTGGCACAGTAGATAATCAATAAATACTGATCAAACTGATAAGCGAAAGGTATCTCCCAAACTGATGAGATTAGTTTGAACGTCAAATTCACTAAAAAATATCAGTTTCTATGTAACTCTTTGTGAGGACACATAAAAGGTGAGTGTGTGAGTTTGTGTGTGTGTGTTGTGTGTGCTTCACCTAAACATCTACATATACAATGACCTCTATGTAGAAGCCAAAAAGGGTTTATAAGCCTCAGCCAGGTTTTGAGTTCTTTAGCTTTTTTCAAATGCAAAATATCCATATATTCTTAAAAAGTAAGTTGTCAAACATAAGGAAAGCCGCAAAGCATAATAAATTGATACCTTCATCTGAGCTTAAAAACGAAACAATGAATCTTTTCAAAACATTTGGAGGCTTCCAGAATTCTTCCTTGATGACTTAAAGAAAGGTAGGTGGGAGGACAGATGCATAAAGTCCTTACTTGGTATCTAGGTATTTACTGAGTTCATATACTTAGTATAATTTTTTAGAAAAAAATAATTATTTCATTGTTTCTGTGATAAACGCCACACAGGTAATGTACGAAGTGATGTGAGAAAAGGTACATGGTAACCAAGTTCCTTTGAGTTATTCACTTTTCTACCCCATCCCTCCTTAAGAAAGTTATCTACAAATGGATTTTCTTCACCATGATTTTCTCAGTAAAAACATCATTCAACTTGTCCCTTTTTAAATTTGTATCATTATTCCTTCAAGGAGTGGCACTATATCCACTTCTCGTTTCCGAAGAGTTAGACTCACAATTATAGAGAGCAGACTAATTTTTAAAGAAATCGTTTCCCCAAGGGAGCTTATGGTGTGGGTAAGGAGGCCACGCACATGTCTAAGCAACAATTCACTACCACCCTTAATCCCCGGCAAGGGTAGCTCGACACTGAGCCCCATACTTTAGAGCACCTCAAATTTCCTAACACACATGCAAAATAAATTTATCAAAGAGAATTGTTATTTAGGCAAATATTTACTGAGTTCATATAGTTCATATGTTATTTTGCATTTACTGAAATGGTTCTCTAGGTTGGGCAAAAGGTACCTTGATTCCTTTTGGAAACAAGCAGGGTATAGAATAAAATCTGATGCAGACCTGCACTTAAAGAATTAACATATACACACACAATAAAATTACCAGTTTATTGCATTGGTAAACAATTTTTGTTCGTTTTTCCTATGAGAATAAAAACACACAATCATGGAGAAAATTTGGGAGATTTTGTCAGCATTTTCTTCATTATTATATTTTTGATCAAGGAACAATATGCTATTCTAAGAAATGCATGACAGATAAACATTAAAAAGTCCCTTGTCGGGCCAGCCCCGTGCCTTAGCGGTTAAGTGCGCGCGCTCCGCTGCTGGCGGCCAGGGTTCAGATCCCGCGCGCACAACGACGCACTGCTTCTCCCGCCATGCTGAGGCCGCGTCCCACATACAGCAACTAGAAGAATGTGCAGCTATGACATACAACTATCTGCTGGGGCTTTGGGGGAAAAATAAATAAATAAATAAATAAAATTAAAAAGTCCCTTGTGATACCGTTTCTCAGAGATAACTATTATGGAAAGTATTATTGGAATAATATACAATAAAACATAATACTATTTGACAACGCATTTTTTCTGTTAACAAAGCATGCATATCATTCCACATGAGTACAGGCTTACCAACTTGATTCTTTTTAATGACTGCCTAGGATGTATTGTAATGTTCTTCTATTGGTGAGTGTTTATATTGTTTCCAGTTTTCTTTATTAAAAAAATATTTCATTAAATGTATTGTATCTTTTTATATCTCTAGCAATATTTCAATAAAATAAAGTTCTAGAAGTAGAATTGTTGGATCAGAGGATATCACTATTCAAAATCTGATAGATATTGCCAAATTGACTTTTTAAAAGATTTTATCTATTAACACTCACAAACAATATAATATAAGTCTGACTGCAGCTTAGATTATTTCATTAGGACTGGCCAATCAAAGCTCAGAAGAAATTAGATTTAAAAATGTACACATTTTAAATTATTTTATCCATCTTTCTATCCTCCCTTCTTTATACACATTCAAATGTCCACATATCTGTCATCCAAATTGTTATTTTTTTAATACTTCATTTTTTTAGAGCATTTTTAAATCCACAGCAAAATTGAGAGGAAGGTACAGCGATTTCTCATATACTCTCTACCCCTACACAGGCATATAGCCTCCCCCATTATGAACATCCCACACCAGAGTGGTACATTTGTTACAAATGATGTACAATGGTAATACTGTCAATTACATTGACAGATCATTATCACCCAAAGTCCATAGTTTACCCTAGGGTTCACTCTTGATGGTTTAAGTTCTCTGGATTTTGACACACATGTATCCAACATTATAGTATCATACAGAGTATTTTCACTGCCCTAAAAATCCTCTGTGCTTTGTCTATTCATCTTTCTCTTCCTGCCTAACCCCTGGCACCACTGATCTTTTCACTGTCTCCAAAGTCTGTCATGTAGTTACCATCATATAGTATGCAGCCTTTTCAAATTGGCTTCTTTTACTTAGTAATATGCATTTAAGTTTCCTACATGTCTTTTCATGGCTCGATAGCTCATTTCTTTTTAGCAGTGAATAATATTTCATTGACTGGATGTACCATCATTTATTTATCCATTCATGTACAGAAGGACATCTTGGTTGCTTCCAAGTTTTGGCAATTATCAATAGAGCTGCTATAAACATCTGTGTGCAGGTTTTTGTGTGGACACAGTTTTCAACTCTTTTGGGTAAATCCCAAGGATTGCTGAGGGTTGTATGGTTAGAGCATGTTTAGTTTTGTAAGAACTGCCAAACTGTTTTCCAAATTGGTTGTACCATTTTGCATTTCCACTAGTAATGTAGGACAGTTCCTGTTGCTCCACAACCTTGCCAGCATTTGGTGTTGTGTTCTGGATTTTGGCCATTCTAATAGGTGTGTGGTGGTATTTCATTGTTTTAATTTGCATTTCCCTGATGACATATGACATGGAGCATCTTTTCATATGCTTATTTGCCAACTGTAGATCTTCTTTGGTGAGGAGTCTATTAAAGTCTTTGGCCCATTTTTAATCAGACCAGCTTTCTCCTATTGTTGAGTTTTAAGAGTTCTTTGTATATTTTAGTTAACAGGCCTTTTATCAGATGTATCTTTTTGCAAAAATATTTTCTCTCAGTGTGTGGCTTGTCTTTTTATTCCCTTGATAGTGTGTTTTGCAGAGCAGAAATTTTTAATCTTAATGAAGCACAATTTATCAATTCTTGCTTTCATGGGTCTTTTTTGGTATTGTGTCTAAAAAGTCATTGCCAAACCCAAGGTCATCTAAATTTTCTCCTAAGTTATCTTCTAGGAGTTTTATAGTTTTGTGTTTTACATTTAGGTCTGTGATCCATTTTGAGTTAATTTTTGTGAAAGGTGTGGCGTCTGCGTCTAGAGTGATTTTTTTGCATGTGAATATCCAGTTGTTTCAGCACCGTTTAAAAGTCTATCTTTTCTCTGTTGTACTGCCTTTGCTCCTCTGTCAAAGATCAGTTGACTATATTTATGGGGATCTATTTTGGGGCTCTCTATTCTGTTTCACTGATCTATTTGTCTGTTTTTTCACCTATACCACACTGTCTTGATTACTGTAGCTTTATGGTAAGTCTTGAAGTTGGGTAGTGTCATTTCTCCGACTTTGTTCCTCTTCAATACTGTGTTGGCTATTCTGGGTCTGTTGCCTCGCTATATAAACTTTAGAATAAGTTCATTGATATCTACAAAATAACTTGCTGAGATTTTGACTGGGATTGCACTGAATCTATAGATCAAGTAGGGGAAAACTGATATCTTGACAATATTGAGTCTCCCTATCCATGAACATGAAATCTCTCTCCATTTATTTAGTTCTTTTTTTATTCCATTCATTGCAGTTTTGTAGTTTTCCTCATACAGATCTTGTACATATTTTGTTAGATTTACACCAAAGTACTTCATTTTTTTGGGTGCTGATGTAAATAGTATTGTCTTTTTAATTTCAAATTCCACTTGTTCACTGCTGGTATATACGAAACCATTGACTTTTGTGTATTAACCTTGTATCCTGCAACCTTGATATAATTGCTTATTAGTTCCAGATTTTTTTGTCAGTTCTCATAGATTTTTCTACATAGATGATCATATCATCTGCAAACACAGTTTTATTTCTCCCTTCCCAACCTGCATACCTTTTATTTCCTTTTCTTGACTTATTGTATTAACTAGTACTTCCAGTACAATGTTGAAAAGGAATGATGAGGAGGTTATCCTTGCCTTGAACCTGATTTTAGTGGGAAAGCTTCTGGTTTCTCATCACATCAAATTGTTTTTAATGTTCACTGTAATAGATCAAACAATTCAATATGTATAAGGAAAAAGTTAGTAATTATCTCCGCCCTCTATCTCACTCCTTTGAGGAAACTAGTGTTAATAGTCTAGTATATCCTTCCACATCTTTTTTTTTCTTTACCCTTATATAAACATATAAACGATTTTTTTTGTTTTGTTGCACAAAAATAGGATCATACTATAGACATTACTCTATAACTTGCTGTTTTCATTTATGATATGTCAGAACTATCTTTCCAGGGCAAAACACATGGTTCTAATTCATTCTTTCTGATGGCTGTATAATGCTCCAAAACATGGATATGCCATATTTTATTCAAGTACTCCCCCACTAAACAGACCTTCTGCCTGTCTCCTATTTTTTATTATTACAACAATACGGCAAGAAATGTCTTTGCATGTATAAACATATGAACTAAAGTATATGTTGAGAAGACTCTGGCTCAGAGATTAGGCACACTTAATATTTTAAGAAACTCTGCTTGATCACTTTCCAGAAGTATGCAGCATTTCAACTCCCCACCGTCTGGCCCTCATACAACAGCATATTTCCCCATATTTCATCAGCATTGGATATTACTCACCTTTTCAATTTTTTGCCAAATTGATGTACAATTTAATATGCATTACCCTAACTGCTTATGAGCTAGAGCACTTTTTATATGTTTATTTGCCATACTCATTTCTTGTTCCATGAATCTCCTCTTTAAATCCTGCCATAGCTTGGTTTCCTAAAAAGTAGATCCTGAGGCAAACTTAAGTGCTATTGCTTTATTTGGAGGTGCAATATCAGCAGCATGACTGAGGGAAAAGCAAAGAAAAGCACAAAAAGATGTGTAGTGCATCATCAAGTTGGCCTGTGTTTTATGAGGAAGCACAGCCAGTTCTCCAGCATACAGGAAGTCTCTGGACAGACAGAAATTAAACACCAGGCTTTAGAGGAATCCACTGGAGGAAATAAGGGAGAGAGAATTTATCTGCCAGCTCTCTCCCCCCTTGCTTTGAATTTTGATCATAACTCCATGGGAACTTAGCTTTCCCCTCCTTCTGGAAGCCTGTACTACCTAGCCTTGCTAGCAGCCAGTGAGGAAGTCAGATCTTAAGCCTTGCAAATGCTGTGCTTCATACAACTCAGAAAGCTGCTGAGAAACCAGAGAGCTATTTTCATTAGTTTTGGTTTAAAGATAGCAAAGCACAGGGTCTAAGTGTTAAGAGCTCAGGCATTGGAGCCAAATTGTCTGGTTTAAATCCCAGCTAAAATACACACTAGTTATATGATCTTGAACAAGTTGCTCAAGATCTCTGTACTTCAGTTTCCTTCTCCATAATAATAATAACCTTACTAAGACTGTGGTGAGGATTTGGTTAATAGTCATAAAGCATTTAAAGCAGTGCCTGGCACACAGTAAGTACTCTATGAGAATTAAGTAAACTAAATAAATGCTACCTTTGTAAAATGAATTAAGGAGCTTTCCTTTTTTAAAAAAAAAAATCTTCTGGAATATAGAACAACTCTCATTGAAGAAGTAGAATTTGGCTATAAAATCGTGAACGCCTGGTCCTTTTTTAAATACCAGCTCTTTAACAACTTCTCTAATTTCTCTTACAGTTATTTATCTACCTAAGCTTTCTACCTCTCCTTGAGTCAAATTTATTAATTCATACTTTGTTATAAAATCATCCATTTCCTTTAAATTTTCAAACATATTACCATGGAACTGATGTAATATTGTCCTCTGATTCTTTAACTCTCTTTCTTATTCAGGCAATTCTGCTATAACACTTATTCTGAAAATGTGAATTTGTTTCAACACAGTTGGTATATTAGGGAACAATTTGAGCATAGCTCAGATTTCACATCTACTTATGCATGATTTTGTCCTCCAGAAACACTAGGTGAACACAAAAAACCGAACCTAGCTGAACCAAGCTGCGTAGGAATACACAAAACATACACATATTGGGGCCAGCCTAGTGGTGTAGTGGTTAAGTTTGCGCACACCACTTTGGCGGCCCAAGGTTCACAGGTTCGGATCCTGGGCGCGGACCGACACATCGCTCATCAAGCCATGCTGTAGCAGCACCCCACATACAAAATAGAGGAAAAGTGGCACAGATGTTAGCTCAGAGCCAATCTTCCTCAACAACAACAACAAAAACCACACACACACACACACACACACACACACATCTCAAACATCTACCAGCTACCTCAGTGCACTACTCCTTGAGAGCCTATCCACATCTGGTGTTAAAACTTGGTCTTTTCATCACAATCCCTGACTTCAAAATATACTACAAAGCTATAATAATCAAAACAGCATGGTACTGGTACAAAAACAGACACACAGATCAATGGAACAGAATTGAAAGCCCAGAAATAAAACCACACATCTAAAGACAGCTCATCTTCGACAAAGGAGCTAAGAACATACAACGAAGAAAGGAAAGTCTCTTCAATAAATGGTGCTGGGAAAACTGGACAGCCACATGCAAAAGAATGAAAGTAGACCATTATCTTTTGCCATACACAAAAATTAACTCAAAATGGATCAAAGACTTGAAGGTAAGACCTAAAACTATAAAACTCCTAGAAGAAAATATAGTCAGTATACTCTTTGACATTGGTCATAGAGAGATCTTTTCTCATTCCACGTCTACATGGACAAGGGAAACAAAAGAAAAAATAAACAAGTGGGACTTCATCAGACTAAAGAGCTTCTGCAAGGCAAAGGAAACAAGGATCAAAATGAAAAGAAAACCCATCAGCTGAAAGAAAATATTTGCAAATCACATATCTGACAAGGGGTTAATCTCCATAATATATAAAGAACTCACACAACTGAACAACAAAAAACAAACAACCCGATCAAAAAATGGGCAGAGGATATGAATAGACATTTTTCCAAAGAAGATATATAGATAGCCATAGGCACATGAAAAGATGTTCAACATCACTAATCATCAGGGAAATGCAAATCAAAACTACACTGAGATATCACCCTACACCCGTTAGAATGGCTATAATCACCAAGACAAAAAATAAGAAGTGTTGGAGAGGTTGTGGAGAAAAGGGAACCCTCATACACAGCTGGTGGGAATGCAAACTGGTGCAGCCTCTATGGAAAACAGTATGGAGATTCCTCAAAAAATTAAAAATAAAAATACCATATGACCCAGCTATCCCAATACTGGGTATTTACCCAAAGAACTTGAAATCAACAATCCAAAGAGACTTATGCACCCCTATGTTCACTGCATTATTCACTACAGCCACGAAGTGGAAGCAACCCAAGTGTCCATTCACAGATGATTGGATAAAGAAGATGTGGTGTATATATATGCAATGGAATACTACTCAGCCATAAAGAAGACAAAATCGTCCCATTCGCAACAATATGGATGGACCTGGAGGGTATTATGTTAAGGGAAATAAGCCAGAAAGAGTAAGATAAACACCATATGATTTCACTCATACGTGGAAAATAAACTAATACACAGAGAGAACAGTTTGGTGGTTACCAGGGGGAAGGGGCTTGGGGAGTGGGCACAAGGGGTGAAGGGGCGCATTTATATGGTGATTGACAAATAATAATGTACAACTGAAATTTCACAATGTTATAAGCTATTATGATCTCAAAAAAAAAAAAACAAAAAAACTTGACCTTCTGATTTCAGATAACCTCCTTCCACCACTTCAAAACAACTCACAAGCTGCAACCCTTCTGAGGCTCACTTCCACAGGCAAACTTCAGGTCTTTTTCAAGGTAAAGTGTCATATTTATTGTAATGTTTATGTATTCCCTAACCATTTTACATGTGTGAATGGTCTTATCTTTATTTTTTATGTATCACCAACATAGTTTTTTTTTTGACAAAGTTTTTCAGTATTGTGTCCCTAACCCTGTTAACCCATAAACCCTATGGTTTTCACTGTGCAATTCTGCATAGTGCAGTGATTTAAAAAAACACATATACTACGTTAAATCAGAACTAAGTGCTTATATACATAATGTGGTTATATCTGTTTTTTTATGCTTAATATTATATGCTTCTTATTTCTATCTTTTTTCCTTAATGAGATGTGCCAGGAATTTATCTATTTCATCAGTACTTGCTAAAACCCAGCTTTTGGTTTTATTTACTGTCCTTTTGTTTTCTCTATCTCTAATTTCAGGATTTATTTTTTTAACTCTCTCTTCCAACCTTCTTTTGGTTTATCACTTTTTTATAACTTAAGCTGAATGCTTAGGTTCGCATGTATAAGTCTATTTTAAAGTAACAATATTTTAAAGTAAAATTCTCTAAATACAGATTTGACTGTATTTCATTGGTTTTGATACAAAGTGGTTCCCCTTTAAAACAATTTCTACATTATTTTACGTTACAGAATTATATTATTTATATACTGTTTTCCTCTTTAAATTAGGAATTACTTAGACAAAATTCTTAATTTACAAGCAGTTATGGCTATTTTTTTGTTGATAATTTCTAGTTTTATTGACTTATATTCAGAAAACACAATATTTTTACTGTTTAGAATTTTAGTAAGATTTTATTCACGGTCAAGATATAAATGATTTTGTAAATGTTCTATAGACATGAGAAAAACTGTACTTTATCCAAAGTTTTAGATCTATTTGTATATCTATTCAATGATCCTTGATGATAGTTTTCAAATATTTTTAACTTATTTTTTGTCTACTTGAATTTCACATTCAGAAATAAACGTACTGGGCTGGCCCCGTGGCTTAGCGGTTAAGTGCGTGCGCTCCGATGCTGGCAGCCCGGGTTCGGATCCCGGGCGCGCACCGATGCACCGCTTTTCCGGCCATGCTGGGGCCGTGTCCCACATGCAGCAACTGGAAGGATGTGCAGCTATGAC
Source organism: Ceratotherium simum simum (assembly GCF_057802395.1). NCBI lineage: Eukaryota > Metazoa > Chordata > Mammalia > Perissodactyla > Rhinocerotidae > Ceratotherium > Ceratotherium simum. The sequence goes on along the minus strand of NC_141909.1, from coordinate 62,889,365 downwards.
ATACAACTATCTACTGGGGCTTTGGGGGAAAAATAAATAAATAAAAAAAAAAAAAAAAAAAAAAGAAATAAACGTACTAAAGAAATGTGCTTTTTTTTTAATGTTCGTTATTCTGATTATAAAAGTAATATGTTCACTGTAGATAAACAAAACTATCGAACAACATCAAAAAGGAAATTTAAATTGTCTATAATTCTACCAAATAGTGATAATTACTATTATTTTGCTTTTCAATCTTTTCTCTTGGTTTTTTTTTTTGTGAGATCAGCCCTGTGCTAACATCTGCCAATCCTCCTCTTTTTTTGCTGAGGAAAACTGGCCCTGGGCTAACATCCGTGCCCATCTTCCTCCACTTTATATGGGATACTGCCACAGCATGGCTTGCCAAGCAGTGTGTCGGTGCGCGCCTGGGATCCGAACCGGCGAACCCTGGGCTGCCACAGCGGAGCGCGTGCACTTAACCGCCTGCGCCACCAGGCCGGCCCCTCAATCTTTTCTCTTGTATACATAAAAACATATTAAATCAGAATAGTAGTACTACTGATGCTGTTTTGTAGCTCTTTTTAAATTAACATTATCATATGAGCATGTCCTATGTCATTAAATCTTCTTTGAAAACGTAAGTTTAATGGCTACATAATATTCCATTGGAAGGCTACATAAGATTTTATCTAATTAGTCTCTGACCATTACATTTCTAAGACACCAATGTTTTTATTACTATAAAAATGAGAATATCCTTATCAATAATTTTTGTCTGTGTTTATGATTCTTTTCTCTGGATGGTTTTCCAGAAATGAAACTATCGATATAAAAGTACAAATACTTCTAAAGCTCTAGTTACATATTATCTATATTTTTTTCTAAATAGTTTGTAGCAATTTAAATGTCCCCTCTACCAGTGTACAAGAGAGCCAATTTTATTCAATTCTAGCCAACATGTACATTCTCAAATCAATATTACTTAGGCAAAAATAGAATTAAAAAAAAATTTTAACACTCTGAAATGTTTATTAGCCCTTAGTAATTCCTCTTTTGTGACTTTTTTGCTATCTACAGGATTTTAGTGTTTTTATCTGTTTGTATATGCTTGCCATAGTTTGAGGACATTATCATTTCTCTGTTATATTTTAAGCAACTATTTGCTGTTTTCATTTAAATTGTATTTAAGTAGCTTTCTTTTAAACCAGGAAGTTCTGAATTTTATGCAGTCAAATATTGTATTTTCTTTGTGATTTACATTGTTTTAAGGTTACACATTCTTCCTGATGGAGAGTGTTTATAAATATCCACTCTATTTCTAGTTTTTTGTTTTTCTTTTTTAAGGCTTTATTTTGTACATTTAAAGCTGCTTAAAGCTCCTGGAATTTATTTTGATATAAGACACGCGGTGAGGATTAAAATTGATCTGTTTCTTAAAAGCAAACCAACTGCTTCAGCACCATTTATTTAATAACTTTTCCCATCCACGACTGCCTTGTGATGTCTTCTTTACCATATTTTATGTTCTTACACATAATTGGGTCTGTTTGGGAGTTATCTAACTCTGCTTTTTTGATCTGCTATTCTAGTCTTGTGTCAAATAAAATGATTTAATTACTGCAGATATAAAATATATGTTAACATAGAGACTATGTGTCTCCTAATTTCTCTTCTTAAAAAAATGCAGCTAGAGGCTGGCCCAGTGGTGTAGTGGTTAAGTTCATGTGCTCTGCTTCAGCAGCCCAGGGTTCGCAGGTTCGGATCCTGGGTGCAGACCTACCCACCGCTTGTCAAGCCATGCTGTGGCAGCATCCCCCATATCAAGTGGGGGAAGATTGGCACAGATGTTAGCTCAGCAACAATCTTGCTCAAGCAAAACGAGGAATATTGGCAACACATGTCAGCTCAGGTTCCTCACCAAAAAAAAAAAATGCAGCTAGATATCATTATAATAATCTTTTTTTGTAACAAAAAAGAAAAATAACATTAAGAATTTTGATTGTAATTGCACTAAATCTCTAAATTCAGGAAGAACTGACATTTAAAAGTTTTCTTTTATGTATATTAGTAAATTTTTGTGTGTGTGTGAGGAAGATCAGCCCTGAGCTAACATCCATGCTAATCCTCCTCTTTTTGCTGAGGAAGACCAGCTCTGAGCTAACATCTATTGCCAATCCTCCTCCTTTTTTTTCCCCAAAGCCCCAGTAGATAGTTGTATGTCATAGTTGCACATCCTTCTAGTTGCTGTATGTGGGACGCTGCCTCAGCATGGCTGGAGAAGCAGTGCGTCCGTGCGCGCCCAGGATCCGAACCCAGGCCGCCAGCAGAGGAGCACGCGCACTTAACCGCTAAGCCACGGGGCTGGCCCCTGTATATTAGTAAATTTTTATAATTTTCTTCAACTAAGTTTTACATATTTCTTTTCAGAACCACTTTTAGATTTTCGTTGTTGTTAACTTGTGTAAATAAGATCATTTTTCCATTACTTAGTAAACTGAGTAAAAAAATATAGATTTATAGGTCTACTTTGGGACTAAACTGAAAAACAGTGATATCACAGTTCCTGGGAGACACACTATGGACCCACTAAAAATCTTGATTTGTGGCAGTTATAGTGAGATGATCAGTACTGGATAGGGTACTTGGTTACATGGGACATTTAATACAATCTTAACTCCAAAAGCAGAACAAAGCACTGGTCTATTCCTAAGATTTAGAAGGAAAGGAAAAGGGCATATTTCAGATCAAATTAAGGAAAAGGAAAAAAAAAATGGCAAGACTGGTTAAGCTCCAATGTTAAGAGCTGTGATTAACAGCCAGTGCTTTTGGCTAGGGGAGGAGTAAAGAATAAAAATGGAGTAATGCTATTAAGCTTCTTGATACATTTATCAGCATTTTTTCTACTCTTTCTTGTCTCTCTGAATTCTTACAATACCAGGTCCTATAGAATGAGTCAATCAGATGGTAATATTACTTTATTTGGGAAACATTGTACTGAAAAAAAAAGTTGCCAGCACAACATGTCATTAAAGCATGTGCAAAAAGGCCCATGCTTGTGTATACACATGCCATTCTCAACCCTCTTGTGGCACGTTTCACAAGAACAATAATTATTTTCTATTGGTTTATAAAAATACATATGTCAAGTAGATAACATGTTTGGTAATAGAGGTCATCTTACCTGAGTCATGCTGTTACTCAGCTTTTTTCAGTCTAAATAAGCGGTCAACATGCAGTACTTTCTGTATTCACTCAAATGAAAGATACTGTTTTCTGGTCATCCTTAGACTCCTACACATCACAAGTTCCCAGGAATGTCCTGGATTCTTCTGTGAAATGCAGGAAGTAAGGGAACAGCAGACTAGGATCCACGGTGCCGTGCTGCAGCTTCTGGTTCCATCCAGGGAACCAGGCATGACAGGAGCACAGTAGGCCCTGGTCCCCCAAAAAGGCACCCAAATGTCGTGTACATGTCAAGGCAGCCCCCACCCTGGGCCAAGCACATTTCCTGACAGGCTTCCTTCCTTTCTTTCTTTCTTCTTTCTCTTTCTCTCTGTCTCTCTTTCTTTTTTCAAAGTAATGTTCAATCACTGCAAAATGTAAGAACTTTTAAATAATCAATAATAATTTAATTAGAAAGCAATGAGCTTGGCTCCTTTGCTATTCCCAAGGTCACCCTGACTCTCCACTCTGAGTTTATGGTAAAGGAATGCTACACAGTTCTAAGCACAGCCCACCCGCTCACCTATTAAGGTTCAGTGAAATAGATCCTCAAGAATTCTAATAATAGAACCATGGTACCTTACATTGAAAAATATATACACACACACACACCAATTTTTGGTTTCTTGCTGTATTTGAAAGTTTGTTAGTGATCTCTTACGTCTTAAAATATAGCACTAGTTTAAGGAATAGACATATAGTCTAGGGGGCCGGCCCCGGGGCCTAGTGGTTAAGTTCAGCATGCTCCGCTTCAGTGGCCTGGGTTCCATTCCCGGGCACGGACCTACACCACTCGCTGATGGCCACACTGTGGTGGCAAGCCACACACAAAATAGAGGAAGACAGGCACAGATGTTAGCTCAGGGCAAATCTTCCTCAAGCGGGGGAAAAAAAAAAAGAGGAAGATTGACAACAGATGTTAGGTCAGGGTGAATCTTCCTCAGTTAAAAAAAAAAAAGAAAAGAAAAGAAAAGAAATACAGTCTAAAATTAGATTATTTGCTACTGATTCTTTGTCACATTTGTTTCATTATCAGAGCATATAAGTTGATTTAATACTTGATAAATCTAATTTTTACAACAAAAACTGAATTACAGTCTCTGTATAGGTTTTCCTCTCCTCTCAGAAAAAATACATCTCAAACCAACCAGCAAAGTCATACAAAAAATAAACGGGAACTCTTAATTCAGCCCAAATGTGATAAAGAATGAAGGAAGGAATGATGTCATCTGCTTAAGTACCCAGTAAAAGTGTCACAAAGTGTACAGCTTTGAGGCACACTTATATGCATGCCTATGCAAAGCCATTACTGAAGAGAGGAGACATACACATAAAGTTTCATGAACACAGAGGCACTACATTTCTGTTTGGGAACCAGAGGTGTCTCTCTGCATCTGCCTCCATAAAAGAGAAATTGATCTAAAGCCAAAATCTTGTTAGGAGGCCTGATACTAGTAAATTCCTCATTTTATATTTCCATATAAAATCCATTTCTGCACCTGCTTTAGAAATGTTCAAGATATTATCAAATATATTACTTAATGTCTCAATTATTAATTTACATGAGAGTGATTGATTTTTTATTGTGGTAAAAAATACATAACATTCAATTTACCATTTAATCATTTTTAGTGTACAGTTCAGTAGTGTTAAGTATATTCATAATGCTGTACAACGTATCTCTAGAAACTTTTTCATCTTGCAAAACTGAAACACTATACCCATCAAACACTAAACTCCTCCTCCGACCTCTCAGGTCTTGGGCAACCACTTTTCCACTTTTTGTTTCTATGATTTTGACTTCTTTTAGATACTTCATATAAGTGGACTCATACAGTATCTGTCCTTTTATAACTAGCTTATTTCACTTAACTTAGTGGCCTCAAGGTTCATTGATGTTGTAGCATTTGACAGGATTTCCTTTTTTAAGGCTGTATAATATTCCATTATATGTATATACCACATTTTCTTTATCCAGTCATTGGTCAATGGACATCTGGATTGCTTTCACCTCTTTGCTATTACAAATAATGCTGCAATGAACAGGGCTGGGTGTGCAAATCTCTCTTTCAGATCCTTCTTTGAATTCTTTTGGATATAGACCCAGAAGTAGGATTGCTGGATCACATGGTAATTCTATTTTTAATTTTTTGAGGAACGTCCATATATAATAGGGTGATTGATTTCAAATTCAGTGTTACCAAAGTGTTACTACCTTTAAAACTGCCTTCTTTTTAATTATAGTTTCAAGATTAACAGTGTCTCCTTTTTGCCTTGGCTACCAGGAAGTTCAGAATCAAATTCAAGTCTTAATCACACAAACAATATTAGTCCTTATAATCTGCATACTTGTGTTATTCTAGGTTTTACTCAGGCTCTTTTAGTTGCCAGGAACTCAAGCCACTAAAGAAGAGAGGAGTTACTGCAAAGAGACAGAGGCCATAATGGGAAAGCTACTGGCCAATAAAGATGTACTTGTCACCCTCTGGTCACTCTCTTACAGGCTCAGGGCCTCTCTACCGGTATCTCTGTTTTTTCCCTCCAAGTACAATGTATCATCCTTTCTCAACCAACTGGTCTCTTCTGACAACTCAGCTTCTGTTCCCTCACAACTGGAGCTTGCCTGTGGCCTTCACAGCTCCTCCAGCCCTTCTCTATACCATGACCTTTCAGCTTCACTTTCCACCCACTGGCTTGTTCTCTTAGTTCTCTTGTTCTTTTTGAACTTCCACGTTCAAATTCAAGGCAGGAATCTGACCAGCCCTACACATCTTTTCTCACCAGGACCCTGGCCAGACCACACGAGGCCAATAGCCCATCTCTGGGCCAGGTATCCACTCCCAGTTCAATTAATTGATACTAAAAGAAACTGGGGTCAGGAGATATACAACATGGCCACCTCCATCTTTTCATCAGGGCTTACAGAGGGCCGTTCTTTCACCACAGAAGGGTAAAAGCAAAGCATAAGCAGACACCATGTATTATATATCTGGTCCATCCTTACTTGATCATGACATGTAAAGCACACACACACACTCTCTAACATCCTTATGCCCCTTACTTATGGCTAGCTCCACATTTTAATGCACACACACAGAAATATTTTCCCTGGCCTTGATTCCCAACTTTAATTTTCACTTTTACTTTTATTTCTTATGTATATTCTTGCCAGCTTCTATGAAAACTTTCTGAAATCAGATGAAACATAATAAACAGAATCTACAATGACAAAGTAAATTTAACATTTCATTTTACAGAAGTTGATTCTATTTTGAAGGCCATTTTTATACTATAAAATTGCAGTTTTAAAATTACTGAGAAACTTAGAATTTTGAAAAGAAATTCTAGGAAAGTAATGGCTTCTGCTTAACTATTTAAATGGGGGGGGGGGATACATTCATTTCCTAACCTTTTTATAGATGTGAAATGGCTAAGAGAACCACTCTTTCCACGGTTTCTAGCTGTTCTTTCTATCCATGGAAAGAAGGAGGTCACTAGTCATGGGGTGAGGAAAGAAGGAGTCTATGTCTTACCCATGGGGTTCTCACTTGGTGTTTTCTACCAATACGTCTTGCTTTCTCTTTGGACTTGCTTTCAATATGTGCTCTCATTTTTCCTTTCTATACAAGATCAAAAAAACCTCAAATTCCATAAGGATGATAATAAGAAAGATCCTCAAAGATTCTTGTGTTCTTACTCATAGCTGTCTCCACACTTTAGCAATCAGTGACCTGTAATTTGCACTTCGTAGTTGTCTTTTTGTTTAAATTAGCCATTTCTCATACTTTTTGGTCTCTGGCTCTTTTTTCTCTTAAAAATTATTGAGGACCCCAAAGAGCTTTTATTTATGTGGGTCGTATCTATTGATATTTATCATATTAGAAATTAAAACTGAGAAAATTTAAAAATGTTGTCACTAAAATATCAATAATAAATGTGTTGCATCTTAATATAAATAACATTCTTTGTGAAAAATATATATTATAAAACAAAAAACTAAATAGGAAGAGGGGCATTGTTTTCCATTTTTGTACATCTCATAAATGTCTGGCTTAATAGAAAACAGTGGATGTTCATATCTGCTTCTGCATGTAGTCTGTATACTTGTTAGCAAATGAGAGTAAAAAGGGCAACTAACATCTTAGCATTATTATGAAGATACCTTTGACTTCAAGGACCAGTTTGAGAACTACTGGTTCAGTGATTGACCTGACTTTTGGCTTTGATTAATCTTCATTTAGATTCTGCCAATGTGCCTGCAGATTTCAAAAAATTATTCTTGTTTGTTTATAAATTATGAAAAGAGGCTTCACTGGCTACCAAACAATGGAACATTCTCTCCACCCAGGACCTAGGAGGGCAGGTGCCTTTTCCCCCTCCTGTTAAATGCCTAATGACCCTAATCTTTTCTGACCACACGTATTTTAAGAATGGGAGGAATGCTTTAGCTGCAAACCCCCAGCCTCAGCTCTGAACTTTGTAAGAAACTCCTCGTTATATTTCTAAGAAAACTGACAGATGTCACAATACATGGAAGTATCTGAACCAAGGGAAAAGATAATTGGGTTTTTTTTTAAACAACAGCAGCTGTTGGCCTCTCTAAATTCAAAATATCACCTACAAAGAAATAAATTCAGGTTTATAAATTCTTTCAATAAATTCGTGTTCAAATTCAGATTCATACATAAAAAACAGAAAATACCAGAGCCAGCTCTGATGGCCTAGTGGTTAAGGTTCAGCGCTCACTGCTTCAGCAGCCCGGATTCACTTCCCGGTCGCTGAACCATACCACCCGTCTGTCAGTTGCCATGCTGCAACCGTGGCTCACACAGAAGAATGAGAAGGACTTACAACTAGGATATACAACCATGCACTGGGGCTTTGGGGAGGAAAAAAAACAAAAGAGGAAGATTGGCAACATATGTTAGCTCAGAGCAAATCTTTCCCTGCAAAAAAAAAACCACACACGCACACAAACACAACACCCTTTCAAGGTCTTTCTGCACAGAAACCTCAGGTCTAACAGCTGCCTCTCGAGGTTTGTCTTGGTGGTTAACAGTCTATCTGTCATCATCTTTCTTCACATCAATGGTAACACATTTTTGTGCTTTCCCACCCCCAGTCTCCCAACACTGAATGCAAGTAACCGGATGCAGTTAGTTTTACAATAATATCTCTAACAAGAGGATGGAAGAGAGAAGGTAAAAGAAACAAGATACACAGGTTTGAATACAACCACTTCCAAGACTGCCTCTGGCAAATTTCAGAATCTTAAGGACAAGGGCTCGTGGAAGTTATTCAATGAATGTGGAATATCCTGCTCAAGGCCAAAATCTGAAGCCAGATTATTGATGTATTACACAAAGAAAGCTCTCTAGTATTCTGCGGCCCTGTTACCCATCTTGGTTAGAGAAAGAGATCGTATATTTTAAATAACATCAACACATAATAAAAATTCTGCTGTAATATTAAACAGCAAATTACATGAGAAATCAGTTTACATAAAGTCTAGTTGCTAATACTTATTTTTTCAACAAAAAAGCAAAACTTTTGACAAAATTATTCAGAACAAAAAGCTGCCTGCTGAAACTGAAAATAGCATGCTTATAGCTGCTATCATGAAATTGAGACTGATAGTCAAGGCTGGCAACTACTGTTCCTACGTATGAAAGTACCTGGTGAAAGAAGTTTGGATCTTTGGTTGTTAAGTTTTGAATTTCCTGGAATTTTAGAGTTTGTAAGAGGTCTTAGAGATCGCCTAGCACTATGACTCATTCTTCAGATAGAGACACTGAAGTCCAGAGATACTAAGGGACTTGTCCAAGGTCACAGGCTTACTTGGTTGCACAGTCAGGCTTAACACTTGGGTCTGTCTCTTGATTTCTTATCTACTGATCTTTTGACTCACACAAACCTCAGAGCCTCTTCAAAAGGATATTGATACCACAGTGAATGTCTCACTGAATTTCCACGGACACAGGAAAATATTACAGTGCAAATTCTGAAATCACTCTGCTCTTAGAGAATCCAGATGACAATACATTACAACAAACAACCACTAATGCCTCTGTTATTATCCCTGTTACCCAAGTCTGACACCTGGAAGCAGGACCCACTGGTATAGAAATTGATCAATCAAGACAGACGCTGGCTGTAGACAGCAGCAACTGATGTCTACTGGCTGAACACAAGCTTGCCCTGGGAGCTATTCTGCCAACTACGCTTTCTCTCCACTCAATTTCTCCTACACATTTAGTCATCAGATCCTTACCATCCTTGAACCCATGCCCCTTCCAATGCATTCCCAACTAAACCACATTTGTCCTTGACAGTGGCCTGCAAACCCACACTACCTAGCCTTTGTACTAGGCTCTTCTTTCCCAGGAAACTGTTCCCTTTCACCAATATTCATCACTTTCAAACCTATCCTTTATGCAAGGTTGAATGGTCTGCATTCATATGATCACCTAGGCAGAATGGATCTTCCCTCAGCTGAAATTCAAGAGACTCTATAGCTCTTTTATGCTAGTGATCACAATCTGCATAAAATTAGAGCTACCTATGATCAGATTATTTTACCTTTCCTTATAGATTTTAAGTTGAAAGGACTGGAGTTTTTGTTTTCTTAACAAGTGTCTCTCCCATATGTTCAGCATTTTTCCCGATATACCATGTATGAGAAGTAATCAATAAATATTTATAAACAACGGAATGATCATTCCTTTTTTAAAAAAAAAAAAGAAGTTAAGATTTTAATTGTCCTAATATTATAAACACTCCTGTCTCAGGGCCTTTGCACTGTCTGTGCCTGTTTTAAACACTCTTTTCCCGGATATCAGTGTGACTCACTACTCCAACCTTTAAGTCCTCTGCTCAAACGACACCTTCACAAAGAGGCCTAACATGTCCATCCTTTTAAAAACCGCCGTCTGTCTCCTCTACCCCACCTGTACATTCCCAATCCTCCTTACTCTGCTCTATTCTTCCCATAGCATCTACTACTTTCTAACATACATGATTATATTTCTTGTTTACTAAATGGGACATACACAAGGAGAGGGATTTTTTGGGGGCCCACGGGGGTTCATTGATATATCTCAAGCACCTAGAACACTGACTGGCACATAGTAGCTACTCAACATAATTTGTTAAAAGAATTGAATAAAATAATTAAAATGCTATTTTAAGTAATATATTACTTTACATATAGTAGCTCTCTATTAGTATACTTTTGAAATATGTGAAAATAATACATAATATGCTATGCAAACATATGAAGTATAATATTTTTTTCAGTGATGGCTGCAGTATATAAGTACGACATTAGTTTATGTTTTCATTTAGAGAAAACATTAGAAAAGGATTAAACGATTTGCTCATCAATAGTAGGCTTGGAAGTAGGAACTAGACTTCTCAATTTGGGGGTTCAATGCTACCCACAGGTTTGAATGAAAATATGTACAATTACCAGACATTCAAATAATAAAAGAAAAAAGGAAGAGAGCCTAGTTGCTAAGCTATTACTTTTTGTAATCAATGCCAAAAATAGAGGAACATATACTTTTGACTCAAATTTCAGGACTAATCAATGTTTTACTTCCTGGGTCAACAGGGAAACACAATCATGTGTTGCTTTTTTTTAAATTGAGATATAATTGACATATAACATTATATTAGTTTCAGGTATACAACATAATTCGATATTTGTATATATTTGGATGTGTTGCTTTACAAAGTTAACTGTTTCTAAGCATGGTCTCTGTGCTAAAATGTTAAGTCATCTTTTTCTGGATCTAAATTTACAAATTTTAAGCCCTGAAAATTATTCAAACCAATAAATATGCAGATAGCAAGAAATGAGCAAAAATAGAAAGCAAATATTACATTTAAGGCCCAGTTTTACAAGCCAAATTGGTGTTCACAAGAAACAAACTGGTTTAAAAATTATGAGTTTTTAAAAATTATCTTTAAACTTGAGGTGGCAAATAACTGCATAAAAATAATACTCTTTAATTTCAGATAAAATTATTAACCTTATCAAAAAGTAAATTTCAGTTCATCTTCTTGAAATGAACAGAATCTCTGCTATAAAAATAATAATTACCATTTATTGAAGCCTTTATATAAACTACCTTATGTAACCCTCACACAATCCCACGAGGCACATATTATCCCCAATCTACAAGAAGTAAATTGAGGTCGATGTGAAGTTGACCAACTTGTCCATGATGATCCATCTACAAGAGGTGGTAGAGCTGAAATTAACGTGCAGATCTCTCTGGAAGCAAAGCTCATACCTCAACCACCAGGATGTCTGCCCCTGCTATATGAAGGCAAAGTGTGTTAACAGTGATTTCTCCACAAAGTGAGTAAGCTCTACCTGATGAAGGGAGGGAAGAGAATAAAACAATGGCTTCCTCCATATCAGAGAGTCGGTGGGAAACAAGGGCTTCTATAAGGATAACTAAAACACAACAATAAAAGTGAAAGGAGAAAGAACTTCTGGATGGAAACACAGATGAAACTGGTTTGGTTTTTTTTCATTTGAAAACTATTATTGAGCTTCCAATTTGTACACGGCTCTCCACTGGGTACTAGAAATGGCAAATGTTTCCTGCCTTCAAGTTGCTCAGGCTAACGGAGGTCAAGAAAACAAGGAAATTAGCATTTAAGGAGACTTAAATGTCTCCTATTTACTAGACACTTTCAGGAACTACATATGTGTTATCTTATTTAATACACAATTATATAAATTAAACATACATGCAAACTAATAATTATCACATAAATACTAAAGTAGAAATTTGAACTAAGTGCTATGACAACCCTTAAGGAGAGCCTTTTAACCCTGCCCTGGAGTAGTGCAGGCTTCTCATAAGAGTGGGTTTCGGACTTTAGGCTAATTCTTAAAGGTAGGACGTGAGTTCCTCAGAGGGAAGAAAGCAGATGGTCAGCAAGGGGTAACATCTCTTCTTAGCAAGGGGACTCCATGTACATGGGCATGGATATGTGAATCAAACAACAAGTGTGATATTTGGGTAGGAGAACTGTGATAGATGAGAGGCTGACAAAGTGGGCAAGAATTAAGGAATCTGTATTTTATCCTTCTGGAAGTTGTCAAGAGTCTATACACAGAGGAGTGGCCTAATTACACTTCAATTTTGGATGTCTGGTGGCAGAGTAGCTGGAAAAAACCAGCGACAACAGACAGCAGGACCAGTCTGGAGCTTATTGCAACAGTCCAAGCAAAAGCTGTAAAGGACAGAAATTTTAAAAGTACTAGTGGGAACAGACAAAAAGGGAGAGTCTGGAGACCGTTCTGAGGTTAAGTCTGTAGACCAGGGCACTGACTACTGTGAGGTTTGAGGGAAAATGTGGATCTACAATAACTCCTATTTCTGTTGGTGCTACTTAATGATGCCATATACTGAAGGAATAAGGAGAAAGCATATCTTGGGGAAAAGAGAACTATTTCTATTTAGAATACGCTAATTTGGAGAGGCCGTGGAGACTCCCAGGTAGGAAATGCCAAGTAAGCAGCTGGAGTCTGAGTTCAGGCTCAGAGGACAGAACAGGCCAGAATCTTGAGCACTGTGGGTGTAGGATAATTAAGCCACAGGAAGAGATCACCAAGAAAGACTATGCAGCACAGGGCAGAACATTAGGGAGCTTCAACATTTACAGCTCTGCCAGGGAAGGAAGAACAGCAGGAAAATGTGGAAAGAACTTGGGGTTTACTAAATTTAAAACACCATGCCAAATACCCCCCCTGATACCACGCAACCCACTGGAAGCTTATTTCCAGCTCCACTTGGAGCTGGAAAATTCCACTTGGAATTTTCATAAGAAATGGCTCATAGTATGTTCATAGTCTATGTTAATCATCTTACTGACAGAAAAAAATGAATTTCCATTCTTTTTTTAAAAAAAAAACGACAGTGACGTGAGAACCGTGGCCTGACTCTATAGTTTGTATAAAAGATGAACTCAAAGTAAAAATTAGCAAAATATTTGTACACACAGAAAATATTATTCTCACAATTCTAGATGGACACGGTTAAGAAGAGACTTGTGGGGGCTGGCCCCGTGGCATAGTGGTTAAGTTCGGCGCGCTCTGCTTCGGTGGCCTGGGGTTCACAGGTTTGGATTCCGGGCGCGGACCTACACCACTCATCAGCCATGCTGTGGTGTGACCCACATACAAAAAATAGAGGAAGACTGGCACAGATGTTAGCTCAGGGCTAATCTTCCTCAAGCAAAGAAAAAGGAAGATGGGCAACAGATGTTAGCTTAGGGTGAATCTTCCTCATCAAAAAAAAAAAAGAAAGAAAAGAAAAAACTTGTGATATAAGATTGATTCCTAGTGTTGAAAAAAATTTGTAGGACCACAGCTAGCTCTCTGGACATTGGCCTATAAAATCTAGATTCCTAAATGAATCAAAAGTGATATAGGCCTTGATGGCTGGTAACCTTCCCTCCTCCCATACTCTCAAATCCACTAGAGTAAGAATGTCTCTTGTGATGAGAAATTGGCTACATCTTCACCAATTGTCCACTCAGAGCATCTTCAATAACCTGCACAACTCTCTGAGCTCAACCTTTTCTTGAGGGTGATGAAGATTAAAATGGTAACAACTTGGATAAGAAACTTTTTTGAGGAAAAAATAGTATTTGTCCATGTTTTGCAAATCACTGGTGAAGTACTGTGATGAGGTAGCAAAGATCGAAGATGAGACCAGAAGTAAGTTCAGCCATCCTAAGGAGTAAGCCACCACTAAGATACTTCCCTCCCCTCACAACTGGCCAACTAAGTCCACACAACACAGACTTTAAACTGAGGCACAGAAAGTAAAGCAACTTGTCCAGGGTGACACAACTTGTGAGCCTAGAGCTGTGATTTGACTTAGGCAGACTCCAGAGCCTGTGTCTTAACCTCTATATACTGTCAACTAGATAGAATATGTTAATTCATTTACTCACTCATTATAATTCATTCTATAAATATTTACAAAGCACTTACAATTCATGGGCATTGTACTGGATGTCAGGGATGTAACAGACTCAAGCAGACACAGTCACTGCCTTGTGGAGCATATGCTGAATATATGCATTAATCAAATAATCACACAAATGAGTATAAAATGGCAACTATGACAAATGTACCGAGGAGGGGCACTCAGTGTTGTGAACACATAAACCAGGATGTGAACTGTTGCAAGATCAGGGAAGACTTCTCTAAGGAAATGAAAATTAAACTGAGACCTGAAGGATGAGAGTTAAGTTGGCGAAGACAGGAAGGAAGCACATTCAAGGCAGAGGCTCTGTGAAGGGAGGAACACGGAGAACACAAGGACTGAAAGTGGGCTTCTAAGGCTGAAACTCCAAGAAGAAAGGTATTGTGCAGAGGGCAGGGTCACACAGGCCATGTGAAGAATTTTGGCCTGTGTCCTAAGAGCAAGGGGAAGCCACTGGAGAGGCTTGGCAGGGGATATAATAAGATAAAATGTGTATTTTGAAAAGATCCTTCTAGCTCCAATATGGAAGGAGGAGGCAGAATGCATATGGGAGGACCAGCGAGGGGGTCAACTGAGGCGTCCAAGGAGATGATGGAGCAGGGTAACAGTGGTGGTGGTGATGATGACGATGAAGAGGGGTGGAAGCAGAGGGGTATTTAGGAGGTAAAAATCAATAAGTGATGGACTGGATAGAGTAGAGGGAAGAGGAGGGAAGATTACTCCTAAGAGCCCTGGCTCCTGCAACAGGGAAGACAGTAGTTACCGTCACTAAAATAGGCAACACCGAGAAAGACCAGGTGTGTGCGGAAGAACATGAGTCTGATTCTAACCTGGTGAATCTGAGGTTCCTTTGAGATATTCAATAAGAAATATTAAAAAGGAAGTTGGAATCTCAGAGAAAAGATTTGGATAGAGATAAAAAGTTAAGAGTTACCATCATATGGGTGGTAAATGAAGCCATGACATGGGTGAGACAGCCCAGAGAGAGAAGTTAGGGCTCAGGAGCAAATGCTGAGAAACTCCAACACTGAACCAAAGCTGGTTAGAGGACATCCTACAATGGAAACAGGCAAAACAGCCAGAGAAGAGGAGGAAAACCAGGGGAGTATTGTGTCATCGATGTACATAAAAAGAATATTTCAGGAAGAAATAGCAGAGCTAAATGCTGCAGGGAGATCAAACACAATAAGGACTTAACAATGTCAGTTGGACAGATCCACATGGAGACCTTTTGTGACCACAGCCAGAGCTGTTTGGATAACCTGATGGGACTGGAAGCGAGATAGATGGCAGTGGTTTGAGTAGAGAGGAGGAAGTAAGGAATGTAGAAAGTGATTACAGACAACTCTTTTGAGAAGTTTAATTACTAGGAGAGAAGAGAGAGAGAACATTAGGTAGACAGGAAAGAGAGCTGTGATGTTTTAGTCTTTGTTTTTAATAAAAAGAAACTTGAGTATGTTTAAAAGCCAATGGGAAGAATCCAGAGGGGAAGGAGAGATTATTAGGGTGTAGGACAAAAGGAAAGTAACTTGGAACATAACACACTCATCAACTCCTAGCCATTGCCTTTCTGAAGCATAGATACGCTGCTTGACATGGCCAAGATAAGAAGATGACCACCTTTTGAAATAGTAATACAATGTCCCTATATGGGCCATCCTTTGTGGCAGAAAACTCCTGTAGATAGTGTATAAATGATTTCAGTCCACCATGCACTCAACTGGATCTTCGCAGTACCCAATTTAAAACACAGGGCATGGGCCGGCCCTGTGGCTTGGTGGTTAAGTGCGCGCGCTGCGATGCTGGTGGCCCGGGTTCGGATCCCGGGTGCGCATCGAGGCACCACTTCTCCATTCATCCTGAGGCCGAGTCCCACATACAGCAACTAGAAGGATGTGCAGCTACGACATACAACTATCCACTGGGGCTTTGGGGGGAAAAAATAAAATAAATAAAATCTTTAAAACACAGGGCAATCTGGGTGCTTCTACAGCTATTCATGCTCCAGAATCAGTCTAAAAGAGGGCCTTCAAAAATTCATAATTGCAATGGAAATACCACACAATAATCTTGGGCCATGGCATGTGCATTCACCACTACTTGATCAAGTTTTTAGATAACATGCAGGTACTGAATAAAAGACAACAGGGCTACATGTACAATGACATAATTGGATGAGACGGGCTGTCCATGAGAGGTTCTAAGAAGGTCTGTGAGCCACACAAATATTGAAGGCACAATAACTCCCACAACAACAATGTTTTCCTTGACGAAACCACCTTCAATGAATTATACTATATGAATAAATAGTAAGTAACTGGCATGTGAGCATTCTAGGAGGGTTTCTGCTAAACAGAAACAAACATAAATATATATATATGCATGTGTGAATATATATTTTTTTATATTTAAGTTCATTGTAACTTATTAGTACAAGCTCAGAAGAGAATAACTACCTAACGGTCTATAAAAAGAACTCCTCATGCTAAAAGTCCAGTGCCACAGAATGATGAAATAACTCAGAAATGGTGGTATTTTGTGGTAGAAACCATGGTAGAATGAGAGAATCATAAGCTAGAGTAAGTAATAGTGAGGTTATGAAACAGTTTAAAGAAGGAGGCCCTATAGATTCCGGGTCCACATTTCTCTGAACACAGGACCTCTTGAAACTTTCTTCAAATCCATTCTGTCGACCTCATGATTAGACTATTATTCATTATGGTATCACACCAGAAATCCTGGAAAGCAGGGCAATTCCAGAAGCAACATCAATTTTTCTATAACAACAAAATTTGGAATGCATCATGATGATTGACAAGTGGGAATCTGCTGTAGCACTGCTGTCTCTGAGCTGAACAGGGTGAAAGTTTTCAAAAGACTTTCTCTCCAGCAGGAGTGGCCTGACCGTACACTCAACTTGGGTCCAGTTGAAGTGCTTTATTCATAGGTTACTTGTCACCACTGTAGAACGTGACCTCATCATTTTTTTTTTTTCCCCAAAGCCCCAGTAGATAGTTGTACGTCATAGCTGCACATCCTTCTAGTTGCCGTATGTGGGATGCGGCCTCAGCATGGCCAGAGAGGCGGTGCGTCAGTTCATGCCCAGGATTGAACCCGGGCCGCCAGCAGCTGAGCACGCGCACCCAACCACTAAGCCACGGGGCCGGCCCGACCTCATCATTTGAGTTCAGTCCCTGTGGGCTCATTATCATCCATGGTAATAAACAACTCAGCCAAAAGACCTTGTTACATTAAATGCCCAAATTCTTTTTTTGAAAATTTTTTTAGCAATAGCTAGATGCATATAATAACACAAGCCTCCAATTCATTAGTGACCATCCTAGGGCAATATCTTGCAATTGGGCTGTCCTAGTTGTGTGAAGAAATCAACCTGGTATTATAAGAAGAAAATCTGTGCAGGGGTCAGGGAAGTCCTAGCTCTGCCACCACTATCTTGACATGTGACCTACCCAACATATCACTTAATCTAGGGGAGGGTGGTATTAGATGTATACGAATTAAAGTCCCTTTCAATTAAAATCTTTTCTTATTTCCCCCAAAGGGATTCTGAATCATCCTCTTTTAATATCTTTGGATATCTCTTCCTGAAGGCACCATACTGCACATTCACAAAATTATTTCCTAATCAACTGTTAAAACACTATTAGGGAAATACTACCAGGTATCCTAAGTTGAATAGTGTCTTCCCAAAATTCAGGTCCACCTGGAACCTTAGAATGTGACCTTATTTGGAACTAAGGTCTTTGCAGGTGTAATTAGTTAAAATGAGATTAGGATTAGGATTAGGGTGAGTCCATGATCCAATGACTGGCATCTTTATATAAGAAGGTCATGTGAAGACACAGAGACAGAGAGGAAGGTGATGTAAAGATGGAGGCAGGGATTGGAGTGACACATCTACAAGCCAAGGAATGCCAAGGATTTCCAGCAACCACCAGAAAGTAGAAAAAGGCAAAGAAAGATTCTCCCCGAGAGCCTTGAGAAGGAGCACGGCCCTGCTGACTCTTTGATTTCGGACTTAGAGCCCCCAAAACTGTGAGAGAACAAATTCTGTTGTTTTAAGCCACGCAGTTTGTAGTACTTTTTTATGGCAGCCCTAAGAAAGTAATATACCAGGTATTGATATTCTGCAACTGGCAATGACTTATCTTGCTCTCATGGCAATATATAAGGACTGTTACAAATACTACAATATCTTGGGACCTTCTAAATATAATAAAACACTTGGAGTTCAAGATTCTGTTTACGGTGATAAAAACAGCTCTGATGATTCTTGAATTTCCTTCTAGTGGATGCTAAGTACTATACTTTCAAAGAGGTAATTTCTCCTTTTATTTGAAAAAGTAATATCCTCTCTTATGGAAACTACATTCCTCTCCCTTGAAGCTGGCTAGGCCTTCTGGAAGGGGGATATTTTTTGCTTCCCGGTTACAGTAAGAACTCTGCCTGAGTGATTATTGTGACCTGTGATACAGATTCCCTACCTATGAGATTCTGCCAAGACATACACCATTGTGAAATGCACCACGTGAAGCAATTTCAGAACACACCATCTAAGGAATACTGCTGATGAAACAGATGAAAACAGTGATGCTCTTGTAAAGTTGTTAATTTAATTGCAAAATACAAATCTCTAAATAATGATAAATGATGTGAGAAGGCATATTCCTTCAATAATCCCAAATGTTCCTCAGATTTCTAGTCTTAGATGAAAAAGAGGAATGAAAGACTTATTAACAGCATATTTTAGGGTCCCACAAACTGTCAGGAACACATTATATTTCTTCTAAGGTTTCTTAGATGCTTGCTTAATGTATCTCTGTTTATGAATTTCAGGAAGAAGAGTACAGACGTCAAATTCTTCTATGTGCCCAAACCACTTAAACATAGGATTCACTCATATTGTATCAACCATTGAGAGCAATTTACCCCACCAGCTAAGCGCCCAACTTTGGTTTTACCATCCTGATAACATGAATTGAAATGCCTTTTGTCTCTCATTCAACAGACATCAAAGCTTCTACAGTCGTCTAGGAACTCTGTTAGGACACAGACTGAAGCAGACACGTCTCTGTCCTCCAGTATTTCACAGTCTAGTGAAGGAGACAGACCCATAAACAAATGAGGCAACATGCCCAGGGGTACTCTAGAAGCACAGTGATATAACCACATATCAGAAGAGGCAACAGGTAGGCAATGGAACGTCTTGAACAGGAATTTTTTTACTGACTCAGGAGTGGCTCCTGGATAGCAGCATGGGGCGAGGAGAAAGCCTGGGCTTCAAGGCACACAGACAGAGTTCCCCTCTCCACTGAGAGCTGCTTCCTGGCTAAATAAGCTGGAAAAGCCATGTGAACTCTCCAGACCTTAGTCTCCTTATCTCAGAAATGTCAGTAACACCACATACATCATAAGATTATTGAGAAGCTGGTATGTAAAGCAGAGTGCCTGGTACATAGTGGATGCTCAATGAATGTTCAGTTCTTTCCTTTTTCATTTGCTTGGATAACCTACGGGAACTAACAGTAATATATGCTATAAGAATATAATAACCACAAGACCTACCAAAACAACAACAGCAAAATCCATACATGGTCAATACTATTTATTTTTCTACAATAATCGCTATCCTGAATGCTTACTATTATATAGATCAATCTTCTCATCCCAAACTTCCCATAATACATACATGAAATTAATCTTCAGAGAACAGAGATTTTATCATTTTGAGGCCTTGTTCAAAAAATCTTCAATGACTATGCATTTATCTTGACGAGATTTTAATAAAAACTTTGACTCTCTAACAGTTTTGATGAAGAAGAAAAAATATATATATTTATAAAGATCAGCATAAATCATCTTTAAGCTCTATGACTATGACTATCTCTATAACTGTCCTACAGCCATTATTCAGTAGGGTTGGTGAAAATTAGTTTAATGGAAATTCTTTAATTTCTATGTTGACATTTCCTCACCAGTCAATTACCTGCTTTGAATACCTTAGAAAGTCTTCCTGTGGTGGTGGGGGAGATTTTCCCTGTTAGGGATCCAGCTCCTTTACATAATGCTGACTACTCATCCTGAGTCAGGCCTTTCAAAATCAAACCCCAACTACCTTTTATACTTTATATCCCATTAATCCACTTCTCAAACTGGTTCATTTCTCTCCAAACATTTCTTGTCCTTTTTTACCTCCATGTTTCTTTTTTTTCCTATGCCATTCATTTGCCTAAAATACTTTACCTTCCTATCTTGATTATCTTCCTAATCAAATCCTAGCCCTCTCTAAACCCAGCTCACATCCAGTCTCCACAGAGCTGACCAGGCCATTGTTTCCCACTTTCCTCTGACCTCACTGCCTTGCCAACATCACACTCATTGGTGTACTGCTCCTTCTGCTATTGTTTTTTTTACTTTGTGTTACTTATTTCATAACTTCATTTTTCATTTTTCCCCAACTGAGCTCTTTGAAACCAGGAACCACATGTTAGAATTGAGCATAATCTTTTGCACATAGTTGATATTTAAATATTTGTTGGTTAGCTAGAAAACATGAGGCACTACGACAGAAAATTTTAATTTTCTACTTTAGCATGAATAGCAGTTACCACAATCTGACTAACTTCTTTAAATATTAAAACAGAACACATTTCTGAAAACTCAAATGAATTAAACTATTGGCACAACTTCTCCCCTGCAGAAGGTAATTCCATTGTAAAAAACATTTTGAAAAGCAACAGAATTATACAAATAAATTATCTCAGGATTTAAGCAGGTCCTTATTACAACCAGCTATACTAAATAATGATAGTGTTTGTACTTTAGTCAACAACTTATTTAACAAATTATTCATTGAGTCCCTAATTTGTACAAGGAACCACACTAAGATCTGCTGGGAGAAGAGATGGAAAAAAGACTGGCCAAGTCCTGAACACTCAACACTCAACACTTTAATGGAGGAGACAGACTTAAAAACTTTTTACAAAACAAAAGTAGACAATACAACATAGCTAACATACTGAGTACTGTGTGTGATTAATTTCTATTGGTAGGGCTCAGGAACCACTTGCCAAAAAAAAAAAAAAAAAAAAAGTGTGTGTGAGGGGAGAGAGAACATTCGAAGGAGGCTTTGAAAGATATTTGGGACTTCGTAGACCAAGATGGCAGAAGGGAGTTCTGAGCTATAAGATGAGAAAGAGCAAAAGATATAGACATGAAAATATACCCTCACCCCATTTTAGCTTCTCTTAGTAGATGACCTAACTTGCTACTTCATGAGAAAAATAAAAGGCTATTCCTTTCCTACGACTTAAAACTGTCTCTGTCTTTCCCTCTATCTCAAAAGTTTCCCCATTCTTTCCCAAAGCTAAATTCTCCAAATTGTTCTCAATCCTCTTGCTGCTTGTCTACTATCACATCTTGTTCCAACGCTCACCCTCTCTCTCCTTCCCTTAGGCCAGATTTTTGAAAGAATGGTCTATATTTGTTATCTCTGCTTCATCTCTAATTCACTACTCAGTTACATAAGGTTAACAGACTCTTAAATCTGTTTTATTCAGTAAAATAAAGTGAAATAAGGATATAATTTCTGATTTCATCCTTTGTTTTAAAATAAGTTAACCAGTATTTCTTTTTAAAATTTATTTGCTATATTCGGGGAACAGAGACTGTATAGTCTCTGAACAGGATTTCTCATGTCCAGAAAGGAAACTATTAAACAGCTGAGACTCTAAGTATTCTCAGTAAAGAGCTTGTTATTGTAGTGATCAATGAAAATTCTGAACCTTAAACATGCTGTTCTCTCAATGTATCTTTCCCTAACTCAGAGCTCTTTATAATTCTTCAGATGAGAACGGGTGGAGTATACAATTCATTTTCTTCAGCAACAAAAAAGAGGAAATTTTAAGGAAATTATTTCATACAAGCCAGGTCCTTCATCTTTTTTAGAAGATCAGGGTAAGGTAAGGTTTGATATCGCCACACTGTAATGACATACCTAGAGAAGCATCTCAGTCCAGTCCCTGATTTTATGTTCCAGTTCTCCGGCAGTTTCATTTATTAGAGGAATAATGGCTAAGATAGTTTCTCCTCTTATACATAATAAATAGCCAGAACTCTCCATAACTTACTTTGCTCACCTTTCTTGTCTTCAAAGCCAAATTTATCAGCACCCATTAACAACCTACGTTGATTTTAAAAATGCAAAGCATCACCCATATGTTATATACACATAAGTCTTTTCATGAACAGTGAGTGTTATACATACTATTCCATGAACTGTTGGGTAATATATGGATCTCAGCTCATCTTTTCAGATTTCCTTTGTAATGAAGACCTCAGTTCACTGAACAATCCAATTATTTCCCTTTATCTTTCAAAAATAAATTTATCTCCCACACACACTCCTTTTTTAAAACAGCTTTCCTTAAAGTAGACAAAGATCTATATCATAAACTTCCCTTTTGTCCTCCTAAGGAAAAGAGTGTACAGACCTACTAAATGCACTGGATATTATAGAAACTCCATAAAGATTTGTCAATAGGCTGATTGATATGTCATGCACTGTATAACAACGATCGGTCAATGACCGCATATACGACTGTGGTCCCATAAGATTAGTACCATATACTATAGGTGTGTAGTAGGCTATACCACCTAGATTTGTGTAAGTATGCTCTATGATGTTCACACAACGATGAAATCGCCTAACAATGCACTTTTCAGAATGTAACCCCGCCGTTAAGCGATGAATGACTGTATTTAACAATACTGTTAAAATTTCCATAAAGGTCACCAAAAAAATGTTTTGACTAAAGATCAAATGGAAAATTTCAGGCCCACCTCTAACATTTGTAGGGGTTAGGTTAAGACTACAAATGGAGACCCACATTCCATATATATAAATCTTTAAAAGTTATAAATCAAGTTAAACTGTTAAATAAAATAGGGTCTCTTCCTCTGATCTTGATAAATATACCTTCAACCATCTGGAGGAACAGGCACCAATTTAGAATGCTTAGACTCCTTCAAGTTCCACACCATAGTGTGGTGACATGAGAGGGCCAGCCCACACCATCCTATTCCCCAGTTCCATCGACATCTTGAGAGGCCTTGCACACCTCAAACCACTGCGCCTTAGCCACCCCTCAGGCCTAAGGGTACATTTACAGGTTTTATCATCCTCAAGACAGACTCAGAGAAAAGGCCCATGCAGGCCCTGGAAGCAGGCTCTAAGCTGTTTGGGGGGAGAAAACTCCAGACTCGAGCACCCAGAGCATGGAGGTGGGCAGAGTGAGGGCTTAAGCTGGGCCCACCCATTGGCCCCTCAGATTCTTCATCCTGTGGAGAAGTGTGGCCAGAGTAGGGTTCTCTAATTCACGGCTCCCAAAGCAGGGTCTCTCTTGCCCAGGGCTAAAGGCAATACTGGATAATTTACCAGATCAGTCTTATTACTGGTTAATATACCAGTTGAAAATAAATATGTAAAAAGATGATTAAGTAAGTAGTAAAACCTGAAATTCCGATTTCTAATCACTTTGGTTCCCTCAAGATCTATAATCAAAGGGTCTAATAATTATCTGGATCTACCCTACAGACTAAATCTAGATTCTATGCTTTCTTTACAAATTCATATGAATTTACAGAATTCTGTTTATACTAGAGGGAATTAAGAAGACAACGAGGAGGAGAAAAGAGGGGGAAGGAGGAGAACATTGAGTATCAAAGACAAGCTCAGACATGCAGGTCTAAGAGAAGACATTTCCCTCATGTCTGTCACTTGTGTGGGGAAGCATATGACACCATGACTAACCATCTGATCAAAGCTGCTAGTATCACAGCTTGCTCTCACTAATGCACAGATTCATGTAGTTCACTCATTGGCCTCATAATGGCCCTATTCTAGCAACTGTGTACATGGTAAGTCAAGCTGAATCGTGTCAGCATTTATGTTGAGACTGATGATACTTCGTCCTACACCTCACCATAATTTGCTGCACTCCAATTTCCACTTTATTTAGTAATAAAATTAATTTGTTAATTTGAAAAAAACTAATCAATAATTCTCATCACAATACATATATACATACTCCACAGGAAGGGAAGTATTTCAACTGGAAATCTTATTTATGTGTACTTACTGAGATTGTACCATTGTCTAGACCTATGGACAGTCTTCTTGTTTCCGGGTTAAAAGACATGCATGAACATGGAGCTGAAAGAAATGAACATGTTGATGAAATTAACAAAACGATGATAACTAGCTAAAAGCGTGTGGCTATTTTTTCCCCACCATTTCCTGAAAAAACAGTTCAACTCCCACTCACCAAAAAATAAAAACAGTAATTTTACAACTAACCCCTAGTTTTTCAGTTATCCTTTTAAGGAATATAACAAATAAGATATTCTCAAACTGGACAAGTTCCAAGGGGCTTGGTCTCAGCTGTTCTGTCAGTATTGAGTCTAAATTTGCTTGACTAGATTAACAATACTTTGTGCTGTGTAATCCTTCCATCACCAATCTCTTTCTTCCACGCAAACCCCATCTTTAGTAGAAATAACTATCTTTTCTGAACTAGGGAAACAAAAGAAAGATCTTATTACCCCTTCTCTCCTCCCACACACAAATACACACCAGTATAGAAATCTATTTTTTGATTCAGAATTGATTTGGGGCATGTAGACTATGAGAAGTCTTTTACTCTCAGGCTGCTGATTGAAAAAAGACAGAGGATTTGTCTCTATCTGAAGAGAACCAACTTGACACAGGGCCAGGCTCTACTGGAAAGAATCAGGTGAGTCAGTTCACCCAGTCCTGGACAGGGCCTCCCTATCTGCAAGACTGGCTACTACCTGAGTTCACCTGAGCCTAAGTAAATTCAGCGTGCTTGGAAGCCACGTATGGCCAAGAAGTGCTTGCTAAACAGTCAGCTTCTGAGTCCCTGCCTTCTCTATCTATGCTTGCTTGTAGGAATGGGGGCCTTTTGACAATTTATCCTGTACTGAAATAGCTGTTCTAAAGAGTCCAACACAATTTTTAAATTTCTCCCCCCATCTTCACAGTAGCCCTATAGATCACAAACTACCCATCATCATAATCACAATCAGTATCAAGTATTTTTATTCTTACTTTTCACAGTTATGATTAGACGTCTTACACAAGGTCACACAGGGAAAAAGAGTTGGAGAAAGTTCAAAGACATAATTCAAATACACAGTCCTATTTTCAAACATCCAACATAGATTATCTTTAAACTCTAAAATAACTTCAAGTTCTACTAAGAGAATCATTGCAAAAACACATCATTTAGTAACATTTTTTCATTCTCTATAAAGGGCCCTGAACAACAACAACAAAAAGACCTTCTGAACTGCATAAAGTATTTACTTGTTTCTAATTTTCAATCATGATATATTCAGAAAATAGAAACATACAAAAAATAATTTTTCCCTATAACTTCCACCAGTACAGCAGAATATCTTCTTTCAGTTTAGCCACAAAATTAAACTAGATTCCCAAAAGTACACTGATGAAAAAAGCAGTCAAACGATATTTAATGCAGTGCCCTAAGAAAGTCAGTCTTGCTCGCCCTTGGTTTATACACTATGTTGGCACACTTTCTACACAGATGCTAAGATGCCGGCTTTCATAATCCCTTAACATGTGCAGAATTAAAATCTGATGATTTCATGGAAAATTATCAGGTCAGCTGAAAAAAGCAAAAGAAAAAAATACATTGTAATTACAACTACATAAAGTACATACACATAAAAATATACATGGAAAATCTAACCACAGTTCTTGTGTTCAAGTGACAAGATTATTTCTATAACATTGTCTTTACTCTTATTATCTTGCTATTCCTGTTAAAAAGTGTAAATATCTAATGATTTATTAAGATATAAGCATGAGCATGTGAAGCAAAACTTGATTGCAGCCCAAAGGGCTACAGACTTGTCAAGAATAACCTTATCACTGAGCTCCCTGCCTGACCACATAATAGTATTTTCTGTTTTCCTTCAAAGTTCATATCTGGTTATGTAATAGTTACAAAACCCACTGATCTTTGAATGATTTAAAAGACTTTTTTACAATACTATATAGGCTACCCTTAAATCTACATTGCTATTTCTTTATTCCTTGCTTTTTCCTTCATTTACTAAATTTCTTGTTATTCTTTCAACGAAAATTTAGAATGCCCTCTATGTTCCAGGCATGTGATACAATGATATATAAAGTATTATAGCTGCCATTAAGGAATTTATAGATTGTGACACCAACTATATATAGGAACTATAGGACTCGTCCCCAATGTCACCTCCCTAGTTCAAATCACGTTATGTTGATAGTAAGAAACACCACCAGAATTCAAGAAGAAAAGACCTTTCCTATAAAGGACCACAAACAAAAGAAATTTGAACAGAAATTCTGTTGTTCTAGAACCCATATGCTTGAACCTAAGATGATTCTAGATAGAGGAATGCCAGAGCTAGAGAGCATTAGCTCCCAGGTGCCCCCAAAGGCACAACCACCCCTTCAAAGAGGCATTATGGTAAAACCTCAAGCAAACCTGTGTGTGTGTGTGTGTGTGTGTGTGTGTGTGTGTGTATGTGTGTAGGGAAAGACTTTTGGTAGGTGAGCCTTATGATGCTCCTCAAACCATTTCCCAACTGTGACATTCCCATAGGAACAGGCCCTGCAGGGCCAAGGAGGCAGAGAGTGAACTGAGAAGAATATTGATGTCCATATTTGTTGTTGTAGTAAATGTCTTTCTTCTTGGGGTTCGGGGGAGTATACAGACTGACAACAGAGATCCTTCTAACCTTAACGCACCAGAAATTAACAAAAAAGCAACCTCTTAAAGCCTAGTGTCGTGGCACATACAAAATGGGCTCCTAGCCATGCGAGAAAGTATCGAAGGGGCAAAACTGTCAGGGAAGGGTAATAAGACACAGTAAATTAATGGTAATTCTGGCCAAATGGTAAAAGGGATCCTTTGGCAAGAAGAATAAAGGAGGAAACAAACAAAATATGACAAGAGCAATATTTGTAGCTAGGTTGCAAAAATGTGACGTTTCACAAGAATTCAGCTTTCAAATGCTGTAAAACTAATAATTCACAAGTCAATAAAGAATATTGGTCTCTCTGACGGCTGAAAGTTCAGGTTAGAGATAAACTGGCTGAGAGACCGTTCTATTCTTCTACCTTAAAATTGCTTTCTCCAAAGGCCGAGCGAAGCGGCTGACCAGAACTATAAAATTACAATACAGCTCCCCTCTACTGACTTCCTCTATCAAAACTGCATCCCTGAACTATAGATGAAATAAATACAGCAAGATACAAAACCTAAAGATATATTTATTCCCCTCACATTTAACTCTTTCCCATGAGAAAGGATAAGCACACCAAGTAAGCTTGGTGGGGTGACCCCCCACTGCTAAGGCCTCCCACATATATTACATTATATGTAACTTGCCTGAGTCGGCTCCTAGACAAACCCAATAACTGAAATTCAAGGTCTTTCAACTAGTCTTATTGATGTTATATCCTAGCTTTCTATTTTTTTCTTCCCAACATGTTTATTAAAACCTGGAAAAAACCTGACCACATTTTCTCAATAAAATAGTATAAAAACTCATTTTCCATACTATCTGATTAAA
The DNA here is from genome assembly GCF_057802395.1 of Ceratotherium simum simum. Lineage (NCBI taxonomy): Eukaryota > Metazoa > Chordata > Mammalia > Perissodactyla > Rhinocerotidae > Ceratotherium > Ceratotherium simum. The sequence goes on along the minus strand of NC_141909.1, from coordinate 62,861,466 downwards.
ATTTTCCATCTCCCTTTTCTGTCTCAGTCTCATGACAGTCAAAAGAAGTGTATTTGGCAAAATTTTAGGAAGCAAGATAACAAAAGGTACAACTCAGAAAAGAAATTTGTGCTAGTATGGGTAATGGCAAATAATATTCTCTTATATTAGTATCAGGACTTTAGAACTTTAGGCCCTGTCAAAATTTTATTTTTAAAATTAAACACTTTCATAACATTGGGGTTTTTTTTGTTTTGTTTTTTTTTTAATGAAATCTTTGTAGTTTCAGCCAGGTATTCACCTTAAAGTTTAGGAAAAACTAAAATAAAGAGAAGCCCCAGTCTGGGTGATTATATTAATGACCATATAATGTAAAGGAGGAAAAGCTCAAGAGATATAAGCCCCAGACAAAGGAAACTCAAGAGACAACACCAACCTCAAGAGTCAATAATTAAATGGATTAGAAGGAAATTGGCTACTTGTATTTCTTTGTCCATAGGTAGTCAAAAAAATATTGCTCTTGCTTTTTTAAAAAATGTAGCTGAGAGGAGGCATTCTCAAAATACTTCTATTTGGGGGAAAGTTTCCTCATTTCTATTATTTACATCTATAACTCTTTCATTTTATGACTAATTTATTTTCTGTCCTTTGCTGAACGGTTAAACTTTGCTCAAATAAACACGACTTTCATTGAACATTAAGCCATGGATTTCAATCACACTGACTGCTTTACAATGTTAAAGGCATTAATTGGCAGGAGACGCTAATCTTTGTAAGATGTTCTGGTGGGAACTTTAAAACTACGTAAACAATGGTACTTCTGTGAATAAAATTTCAGGTGTTAAAGGCATCCTGGTAAAGTTAAATGTAGGATCCTATGATAAAAGGGCCTTGAATAGAGCTCCTTGAATAGTGCTTCAAGGTGCACCACAAAGCAAAGATTTAATTCATTTACTTCATGGACGCTATTTCATTCAGCCCTGTTTGTCACAAGATAATATTTATTAGGTTTACAATATTCAACCCATGCTTTACTTATTAAGAACACTTATATTTAGGACTTCAATTGTCTAGCGTTAAAAAACATTTTTTGTTTAAATAAAACATTTTATGTATTCTACTAATCATTTGTTTTCTTTTACTCTAGTCTGAGTAACAGCAGCAAAATTACAGTGAATTAGCAGTGGTCACTTTTTCTCCCAGACAAATTTTAAGTTATAACTACAAGTTTCAGATCTAAGAACAGTAAATTTTAGGGCCGGCCCATGGCTTAGCGGTTAAGTGCGCGCGCTCCGCTGCTGGCGGCCCCGGTTCGGATCCCGGGCGCGCACCGACGCGCCACTTCTCCGGCCATGCTGAGGCCGCGTCCCACATACAGCAACATAGGCTGCGCAACTATGACATACAACTATCTACTGGGGCTTTGGGGGAAAAAATAAATAAATTAACAAAAAAAAAAGAACAGTAAATTTTAAAATACTCTGTCATATGAAAATCAAACATGAGTATGCTAAGGAAATCCTGTAATTACTCAGAATAATTAATATCTGTTACCTTTAGTTTGGATAATCTATATTTTCCTTCATTTCTGTCAAAAATCAAAAGTTTCTTGCCATCTTTTCCTCTTAGTAAATACAGAAGATCAGATTATGTTATTATTTTTGAAAATGTAAACAGTAAAAACAAATTGTTTTTATAATGGTTCCATAAAATAACCTATACCAAAAAGAAACCAACAAAGGAGCAATATACTTCACAATTAGGAACAAGGAGTTATTTGAAATAAGGTATAAATTAAAACAATAAGATAAGCATTTCCCAATTATACACATATCCCCCAGTATGCCAAGAAACTCTCCCAATTGATGTTGTCTAAAAGTCACCAAAACAATCACTACCTCATGAAAACAGAACTGCCAAATTCATTATTTTAAATATCTTTCTATCACTAATCTATTCACAGGAATTTCCCCCCAAACTTCAATAAACCCAGCAGAAGAGGTGAGAACACAAGAAGCAGCTCCACAGTCTTAGATTATCGAAAGGTCTCCTTTGACCTCACTAATAGGAAAATTAATGTTTGTAATTTGCATACAAAATAACTCATTTCCATCCCAGATATAAAGCATATGAACATATTAATCATTTTTGTGTGTGTGTATGAGGAAGATTAGCCCTGAGCTAACATCTGTTGCCAATCATCCTCTTTTTGCTGAGGAAGATTGGCCCTGGGCCAACATCCGTGCCCATCTTCCTCTACTTTATATGTGGAGCGCCTGCCACAGCACGGCTTGATAAGCGGTGCGTAGGTCCGCGCCTGGGATCCAAACCAGAGAACTCTGGGCCACCGAAGCAGAGCATGTGAACTTAACCACTACGCCACCAGGCCGGCCTCTTTATTAATCATTTTAATTTTCTAAATCCTCAATTTCAAGTTATCTGTTGCTGTAAGATAACAGTCCCCCAAAATCGGAAAAGGAAATCAATCCAGCCACAACCTTAGAAATTAGCCAATCTTTCCTAATCCCTCTGGGTTAGGATCAGCAATGACAGTATATATTGCTAAACACCAAGAACCTGAGAGTACTTTACAAATACTTATTTGATACATCTCATGACCAAAATATTTTTGCAAATTTGAGATCAAAGAGAATGAACAGTTTATCTGTCAGGATTCAGAGCAGGGAAATGTAAAGGACTTGCCCGAAGAGATTCAGCAAATTGGTAGCAAAAATGAAAATCAAAATCCAGTTTCCCACCCAGGCACAGATTCTAATCTACAATTTTGAGAACTCCAATCTTAAACAATGCATATTTTTGGGTGACTCTAATGTAAACAGTAAGATTATGTTCAAATTTCATCTCTATTTGTCTTAACTAAGATAATTTATTTAATGCATTCCCTACCTCATTTCACAAAGAATTTGTAATGGCTAAAAAGCAGATACAATAAAACCAAACAACAGAAATAAACAAAAAGTCACGACTAAGAAAAATATATATAAGAACAGAGAGAAAACTAGAATAAAGATTTGTTGGGAAATGTAATAGTTTCCATGTTTCACGTTATCCATAAGGACCAAGTCCTAGGTCCTTAGGGCTGTTCCTCCCAACCTTATTCGTCTCATGATACATATAGAAAATTTGATTTGAACAGCGCCTGGAGTAAATGGAAGAGATTGCTAGGGCCCAGATGACTGGATCTCCCCAGCCCAGCTACAGGGATCAGTTCTCGGGGCCTGTAATCCATTTGGATCATCCCAGTATACTGTAGGCACAAAGGTTGGGCAGTTCTGCCTTAGAGAAAGCCAAGGGTTTCTGGCCCTCAGATCTTAAAAATATTCCCCCTTAGTGCCTCTTCAAAGGGGCAGTGAGCATTATGGTAGACAATTACTTCAAAACCAGCCATAAACTATTTCACATTGGTACACGTCGGTATGAGCTGAGGGCACAATGAGTGAAGGCTTTCTGCAGAGGGCTAACACAAAGTGGGAAAACTCAGAATACAGATGAATAATTGGATTGCATATCCTTCACGCTGCCCACTATAAACAGCCTTTCTCTCAAATAGGCTTTTGATAAAAACCGGGAAGCAGACAGTTCAAAGCTACGTTTTTCAGTGAGGGCTAGAGTTCCTGTGCTTTAAAAGTCAGCTAAGCAGATGGTAAAGTGGCCACACTTGTATGAAAACTGAGCGGCCCAACCACAACGTCAGAGTGGGCAAATGCCATCCCACAAGGCCAAAGCAGAGAGCTGGAAATATGACAAAATAGGTCATTTTATTACTATGTTAGTGTGCTTTTTATTTGTAATTATCTCTGAAAAACTGTCTTCTGTTTTGCTTTAAGGACAAATTCATAAACACCTAGCAGCCAAAGTAAATTCCACCCGCCTGCCCTGCAACAAGAGAACCCACAGAGGTTTTCCAATTGTCTAACACACCCTCAATCCTGAGGCTCTGGATCTCTCAGCCTCCTATTCACTTCATCTTTGGCAGCCAAGTTGTTTTACCTATTCTCCACACTCAAGAGGAAAAGTTGGCAATAAAGGCCCAGACATGATACCCAATACATTAATAGAGTAATAAAAATCTCCAACACCTGCTACCCTGGCTCCTGCTTGAGATCTCTCTCCTCCATTCCTTTATCTGATGCCATGAATGGCAAGCCTAGTTGGTAAAGTAAATCTAAAATAACTCAACCATGAACATAGGAATGCCTGTGCTTTTCATGTGTGTGTTTTTTCTTTCTCTGTAATATAATGCAAATGTGGTGGTTGAAATGGTATCTATTAGAAGCCTGGAACAAATAATCACATTTATGGCTACAACTGAAACCTCAACTCTGTACTCTCAGGAAGGCAGCTCTCTGGTTTCAAGTTCAGGCAGGTCTCAGTGGGGTAGGTTGTAACTTGATCTTGTCATAGACAATAAGCAGCCACTACGTAAGATAAGTCAAGAGGGTATTATTTTTTAAAAGAATATTTGATAAGAAAATGCTCTTATTTCTCACTCATCCATAAAAATCAGCCTATAGGAAACTACAAAACAAGTCATCAGTCACCTCACATTCTCTATAGACAGTAGGGGTTTAAAATGGGCTTTCCTCCGGGAGCCTTTGTGACCATGTTCCCATTATGCCTACTTCCCATGTTATAACACTCCCCACACATCATGAGCGGTACTTATTTAGGTCTGTCTTCCCCACCAGACTGTACACACCATGCAGCCAGGAATCAACTGCCATATTTAACCAGTATATCCTTAGCACATTGCACAGTGTTTGGTACAGAAGAAACACTTAAAATTTGTTGAACTGTCAAAAGAAATTAAAGAAAACAGGATAAATATGTCTTGCCGCTTTCCTTCTTTACTTGCTCTCACTTTTCCAGACTATTTTCGGCTCAACACCCCAGTGGCACCAATAGGGACAAGGCTCAGTTCTTTTTCTTTAAAGATCACAGATATCCAGGAGAAACTAAACAGAGAGGAATCAGGAGGTGTACAATCAGGGCTAGGCTGAGTCAGATACTTGCAGTTATCAGTAACAGCAACCCACTGGAGTGAACTTCAGCACCAATGGACATATCCAGTACAAGAGGGGGTATCTCCTGAACTCAAAGGCAAGATCACAGCCAGGCTTCTGGGTGTCAGGAGGAAGGGGAGGACAACATTCAGGCATCACTTGCTCAGACTTCTCTCCCTCTGGAAAGAAGTGGTCCTTCCTCCCTGATTCACACTTCCTTTTAAGTGGATCAGCTTTCACTGTTTCTTTATGCGCAGGAATGCCTCACAGCTGTAGGGTTTACATGTTCCCAGCTCAAGGGACCAGCCTCGCATTTCCTACTCCAAATTCTACATTCCTGGGAGAATCAGGTTGGCTCAGGGGCAAACAGCCTTAACCAGGAAAGTCTGGTTTCTCCTGGCTCCCTCCTAGAGGGGAAGCAGGAGCTTCTCAGAAAAGACAGAGTATGAGCACACCCCCAAAGCAGCGGTCATGTTTTTGATCATGATGTGTCTGCTCCTCATCTCTCTCTCGTCTGCCACTCCCCCAAGCTCACACAGCCTCACCACACTCTGCCTTTCAGGCTCACTCCCTGCCTTCAAACTTAGCCTTCACTATTTATTCTTTCTCATCTAATGCCTTCCACTCACTTCCCTCCATTAAACTTCAAATTCTTCTCAATATTACAGAACATTACTATCCTACCCAGAACATGACAAATACTATATTAAAAGGTATTTTAATTGACAAAATAAACAAATAAGCCAAATATTACATGTACAAGATATTTTCTTCTAGATTTGGAATACTACTTATTATATACCACTATAAATACACAATATAGTCATGTCTGTCTTGTGGTGTCGACATTATAGCCTCCAGATATACTGCACCTTTTCACTTATTTTGTAACTAATACCACATAACAGTTATTTAAGGATAATACTAGTAACCTCTTAACAAAACACTTTTCAATAGAAAGGACTGGAAAACATCTCCTTGGAAACTCACATCTACTTCAGGTTATCTAACTGACCAAAAATGTAGCTTATTTCCTTATGCAATAAGACTCTGCCTTTCTCAAATTAAACAAAACTTAAATTCTTGCTCAGAGATCAGTTAATATATCACCCGAATGCATACAATTCCTAGGAACACAAAAGCCAATTTCTAACCAATTATGACAAACATAGCCTTTTGTTCTTTTACCTCTCCATGGTGATGGAATAATCCAACAATGAAAGAGTACAGAAACCCTCTTGACTTATGCACCTTGTTCATCTGCAAATGCCGGCACCTAGCTCAATGGCCTGTACACAGCAGGTGCACAGTAAATGTTTGACTGACTAGAATGTGTACTTATATCTATGTATTTACAAATAAATACTATATATGCATGAGGCTTTGCATGTATTCATATAAGCATGTGTAAATAGATTGGCATGTTGCCTATAATGCCACAAGACAATTTTCTCAAACTTTAAAGCACATTCAAATCATCTAGGGATCTTATTAAAATGCAGATTCTGATTCAGTAGATCTGGGGTAGAACCCAATATTTGCATTTCTAATAAGTTCTCAGGCGTCTCTGATGCTGCTGATCCACAGACCACATTTTAATAGCAAAGTAATCCCTTTTTACTCCCTTTAGTAGAAGGCCAAAGGCAAAGTATGCAAATAATTAGAGGGTCCTCCTTCTCAAAGTTGTGTTCAGTCATTAGGAAAATGGATGATAATGTTCTTAGAGAAACTCATCTTTATTATCGGATTCAAAGTCTTCAATAAGTATTTATTTATTGAGCACCAATGCCAGGTGCAGGAGCTACGGCAGCCTTTAGTCACTTTTGCCTACAGATTAATAACTGATGAAAATGAAACTACAGGCTTTTCTGTATTCTCAGTGATATTTATTATTAATGTTCATCTCAAGATGATTCCTTGCCCACCATCCTCAAGCCCTCATCATGCTGGCCAGGTCTGCCTCTCCTCCATCTTCACAGTCATGGGAGTTACAGGTCTCTGGGGTCAACTTTAACTTGCTGGGCTACAGACGTTCCCCATCTCTTCTAGCTGGATATTGTGTCAAGTTTGATGAAAAAGCAAGACCATAGGTAAGACTGGCTAGACCACTTAAAAATCAGGAAGAAAATCAATCAGAGAATTCCTTTCCCTTTCCATTTACCTAAGCCCTTATCACTGCCACAGCTTAAAAAGAAAGTTCACCTAGGGCCTTTGCTGTATAATGGTGTCTGCTGGAGACACAACACATAAGGGGAGAATATAAGTACTCAGAATTACAAGAAGTTTCTTCTTCCTTAATGTAGGGTTGAATACTTGGTTCAGCTTCGTGGTTATCTATTTACCACAAAATTCTAAAGACATGCAAAACCTCAAAGATAATTTGAAAATCACAGAAAACCATTACATCCTTAATAATTCATTTTTTCATAAACAGGCAAAATTGTTGTTTAAGTTAGTACAGTATTCTTTGCCAGAGGCATAAACTTAATCACATCTACAATTTAGCATGAATTTATTTTGGTCGTACATTGTGGCAATATTTCTCAAACCGGGATAGTTGTATCAAGGGAAGAGGTATACATTGCAGGAAGCCAGAGGGTATGTGAGCCCAAACAACAAACCTGAGGGATTTTTCTAGGGTGTCAATTTTAATTAAGATTTGAAGGAAGGGGAGTAAAGGAAATGTTTAATAATATAACTTATAATGAATTTAAATAATTATTTTATACTAAAATAAACATGGAATTGGATGCCCAAACTTCATTAATTTTAAAGATAAAAACAGTAGACTAAAAAGAAATTTCCTATTTTGGAGAGCCAGCTCTTCTCTCCCTGCAGGGGAACTTCTGCCAGTGCCAGAGTCTAAGAATCAGTCACGTCATTTTTTAAAAAATTATTTGAAAGATTCACTATCAGTGCAAGCATGTATTTCTCACATAAGATCTTGGGGAAATGAGACTGACTTCCAATTAGAATGTTTCAATCCTAAGCAAATCCTTTTGAGAACTGAATGTTCAACATTGAATGTCTTGAATTTGAATAAATAATATAATAATAATGCAAGAACAAATTTACTTCACAAATGTAATCACTAGACAAAATTTTGAATTATCTAAGGAAGTACTTGACAGAAAAGTTAAACAAAAAGTTGGAAAAGAAAGAGAGATTGGGGCCAGCAACATGGCTTGGTGGTTGAGTGCTTGTGCTCCGCTGCTGGCCGCCCGGGTTCGGATCCCGGGCGTGCACCGACGCACCACTTGTCCGGCCATGCTGAGGCGGCGTCCCACACACAGCAGCTAAGAGGGGTGGTGCAACTATGACATACGGCTGTCTGCTGGGGCTTTGGGGAGAAAAAGGGGAAAAAAAAGGAGGAGGATTGGTGGTGGATGGTGGCTCAGGGCTGGTCTTCCTCAGCAAAAAGAGAAGGATTGGCATGGATGTTAGCTCAGGGCTGATCGTCCTCACCAAAAAAAAAAAAAAAAAAAGAGAGAGAGAGACTGCTGTAATCAGAGAGTTTATGTGCTATAGTTCTTCTTCCATTAATCTTATTCAGAAACTGAATATATAGCCAATTTGGGAACAATTTTCTTATTTTACATACTGAGAGCTAAAATGACTTAATATGGTACTTCCCATTATAATGATAATCCCAATCCTCAGGCATCCCTACTCAAGAAGGAAATACAGAGAAGGCAATCTGGGAAGAAAGGGGAGTTGGGGTCCATGTCTGATTTTTAAAGACAGAGATCCAGATACTTACAAGGCATCGCATGGTATATGCTTGGCCAATATTGTCCGCTATCTCTCTTTAACCATACACGAACTGTCCTACAACAGAAAAAAAGGTTTGTGTTAAATCACAGTAATTCTAGTCACGGGAAAATGTTAATAAAAAGAAACCAAACCTGTTAATGATATATGTCTTTATGTTTATATATCACATATATTAATTACATATAATATATATATCTTAACTATATATATTACATATACATATATACACACATCACTTATGTCTCTCTAAAGATCCTGTATTCCTTAAATTTAAGGTTTATGTACATTTAGAATTACATATGACTCTTTAAATATTATCATTATATATGTCTATATACACAAGTATAATAGTGATAGTGTTTGAAAATTATTATTTTCGTTGTTATTTTGCCTCTCCAAGTATATGACTGTGCCCTAGTCTGCTAGAAGCATTCATCTGCCTGGGGGGTTATTTGGCTTTACTAGTAAAGGAAGTGTTAAGAGATAAAATGAAGCAATACGCAGCATCTGACACGCACAGAAGGATTACATAGTAAGTCCATAGTTTTACAGGCTATGCCATTGTCTTGAGAGAGTTTTTCCAAACGTGGTCAGGCAATGGTAAGCTCCCAGACTCAGATTTCCTGAGTTAGAGGGTTGGCCCTGGGGCACATAGACTATGGAACAGGGTAATACTGCAGCAAAGGCTATGAGTGAAGTTCTGGGCCAGCAGGCCCGATAGAGATGTGGCAGATACTCAGGAGAGCTCAGAGAGGAGGAGCCAAAGAGAGAATAAACTAGTCCAGGCGCACCACTATGTTCTTACCAACCAGAAAGGACCCACTATGAGTTACACCAGCCATGACATCATCTGCACATGCCAGCAAGGAAAACACAAGCAGGAGGTTATGGGACATTGCCCCAGGGACCAGAGGAAGTAGTGGACATCAAACCAAGGGGAATGAGCAGGTCTCCACTGCTAGGAGATCATATATGCCATACCTCTCACTCCATACCCTTTAACAATCCCAGGGTAAAAAGTAGACAAAGACTGAGCATTTTTATCTCAATGGGAGTTGGACACCACCTAAACAGACTATTTAAGTCATCATACTAGACTAAGTTTTAAATTGTGTTAACTTTTTTCCCCAGCTAATCAGTGGGTCTCCCACATGGAGTAGCAGGAAAAAGACTAGACCAACTACAGACACAGTAAAGAAATACCATTTTCTCTGCACAGCCACAGATACAATGTAGTGATATATAGTGACACCACTACATATACATGCAAAATTCCATCTTTTTGGTCAACTATCCTAATTTGTGAGATGGATAAGTACAATGGTAAATAATTTCTAAGAAGTAATTCGATACACACACTATTTATACACATATTAACCGTCACCTAACCAAATTCTTTTAAAATATATGGCAGTACAACATTTTAATATGGAGATTATCTCAACAAGAATAAACACAGGAGTGACATCACAAAAAATGGCAACGTAGGAAGCTCCAGAATCAATCCCTATACCGAATCAATTATTGAGCTGGCAAGAACTGTCAGAACCACTATTTCAGAACTCTAAAGTCTAGTTGGACACTTGCAGCATCCACGGGAGTGCTTGATGAAGACAGAAGCTGGTATATGTCAGTGAATTTCACATTTTGCTAACAGCTACCATTATGCATGCCCCAACCTCGTAGCAGGCAGCTATGAGGACAGTGGCCCATGTTCATGGAGTGGCTTGCTGGTACCACGGCGAGAACCTCATCCTCCAAAATTTGGGGATGTGTATTTTGATTTGCCTGGCACTTCACTGAAAGACTAGCGAAAAGACTGGCCATTTTTCAATCCCTAGGGCTCTAGGGCTTCCATGGAAATGTCTGTCAAAAGAATTTAAAGAGACAGAAGACCTTTTTTTCCTTTATTAAATTCAGGCATTAAAAGAAATCACTGGTGGACCTCAAGGATAACAGAACAGAGACTTCAGTGATCACATACAACAAGGAATATAGTCTTTACAAAAATAGTTTGGAAAAGTCACTAAACAGACAACTGCAGCATTCAGCAAGTAACAACGGCAGCTGCTGAAGAGGAAGAAGAAAGTGTTTTTCAGAGTTATTGCATTACAATATTTAAAATATCCAGATTTAGGGCCGGCCCCGTGGCTTAGTGGTTAAGTGCGCGTGCTCTGCTACTGACGGCCAGGGTTCGGATCCTGGGTGCGCACCGATGCACCGCTTCTCCGGCCATGCTGAGGCTGCGTCCCACATACAGCAACTAGAAGCATGTGCAACTCTGACATACAACTATCTACTGGGGCTGTGGGGAAAAAAAAGGAGGAGGATTGGCAATAGATGTTAGCTCAGAGCCAGTCTTCCTCAGCAAAAAGAGGAGGATTAGCATGGATGTTAGCTCAGGGCTGATCTTCCCCACAAAATAAAATAAAATAAAATATCCAGATTTAAACAAAAAGTTACAAAGTATACAAATAAACAGGAAATGACCCATTCGTACAAAAAAAAGAAAGTGACAGAAACCACTGATGAAGAAGCCCAAACATTGATTGCCCTCACTAAACAAAGACTTTAAATTAACTGTCTAAATATGCTCCAAGAGCTGAATGGAAACATAGACAAAGAACTAAAGGAAATCAGGACAAGGAAGTATGAACAAGTAGGGAATATAAATATAGAGACAGAAATTATAAAAGGGAATCAAATAGACATTCTGGAGCTGAAAAGTACAATAGCTGAAATAAATTCATTAGAGAGGTTCAACAGCAAGTTAGAGAAGACAGATGAATCAGCAAACCTCAAGATAGGACAACTGAAATTACCTAGTCTGAGTAGAAGAAAGAAAAAAGAATGAAGAAAAATAGACAGAGCCTAAGGGACCTATGGGACACCATTAAGAGTACCAACATATGGAGAAGAGAGAGAGAAAGAGGCAGAAAAATATTTGAAGAAAAATGGCTGAAAACTTCCCAAATCTGATGAAAGGTAAGAATCTATACATCCAAGAAACTCAATGACCTCCAAGGAGGATGAATTCAAAGAGATTTATAAGAAACACATCATAATCTAACTGTTCAAAGCCAAAGAGAAAATCCTGAAAGCAGCAAATTTTTCCTCAGAAGCCTTGGAGGCTAGAAGGCAGTGAGATGATAATGTGTTAAAAGAAAAAAACCGTCAACCAAGAATTCTATATCTGGCTGAACTACGCACAAAGACTTCTATATCTGGCTGAACTATTCTTCAAAAATGAAGAAGAAATTAAGACATTTCTAGATAAACAAAAGCTAATGAAGTTCATTGCTAGTAAACCTTTTCTACAAGAAATGCTAAAAAGAATTGTTCAGGCTGAAACAAGAGGACAGTACTTGAAGCCATACAAAGAAATTAAGATCATTGGTAAGGCAATTACAGAGGTAAATATAAAAGCCAGTATTATTGTGTGTTTTGTTTGTAACTCCTCTTTTTGTTTCCTATGTGAATTAAAAGGCATATGCATAAATAAGAATTTTAAGCCTATGTTAACAGGCACACAACATGTAAGGGTATAATTTGCAACAATAACAACAAAAGGGGGGGGGGACAGAGCTAAATAGGAGCAGAGTTAATGTATGCTATTGAAACTAAGTAGGTATCAATTCAAACTAGATTGCTATAAGTTTAGGATGTTAAAAATTGTTACCCCTTGGTAACCAGTAAGAAAATAACTAAAAAATATACAGCAGAGAAAAGGAAAGAATCAAAATAGTACGCAAGAAAAAAATCAAACATAAAAGAAGGCAATAGTGGGAGAATTGAGGAACAAAAAAGATATGACATACAAAAAAAACAGCAAAATGGTAGAAGTACTTTACTTACTAGTAATTACTTTAAATGTAAATAGATTAACAAATTAAAAGACAAGTACTGGCAGAATGGATTAAAAAAACATTCAAATTTATGTTGCTTAAAAGAGACTCTCTTTAGATCTTCAAACACAATTAAGTTGAGAGTGAAAGGATGGAAAAAAGATATTCCAAAGAAACAGTAACCAAAAGAGAGCTGGGGCAGCTATACTAATAACAGACAAAATTGATTTTTAAGTCGAAATTTTTGCAAGAGACAAAGAAGGACACTATGTATTGACAAAAGGGTCAAATCACCAAGATAAAACAATTTTGAATATATATGCACCAAATAACAGATCCTCGAAAGATATATCAAGTAAACATTGACAGAGTCGAAAGGAGAAAAGTTCTACAATAATAATTAGAGACTTCAATACACTACTTTCAATAATGGGTAGAATATCTAGACAGAAGATCAAAAAGAAAATAGAAGACTTGAACACTATAAACCAACTAGACCTAACAGATATTTAGAGAACCCTCTACTCAACAGCAGAACACACTTTCTTCGGAAGTGCACATGGAACATTCTCCAAGATAGACCATATGTTAGGCCATAAGACAATTCTCAATATATTTTAATAGACTGAAATCATACAAACTATTTTCTCCAACCACAATGAAATGAAACTAAAATCAATAACAGAAGAAAAACTGGAAAAATCGCAAGTATGTGGAAATTAAACAACATAACCTTAAACAACCAATGGCTCAAAGAAGAAATCACTAGGAAAATCAGAAAATACTTTGAGATGAGTGAAAATAAAAACACAACATACCAAAACTTATGAGGGACAGTGAAAACAGTACTCAGAGGAAAATTTATAGCTGTAAATGCCTACATTAAAACAGAAGAGATGCACCCCTATGTTCATTGCAGCATTATTCACTATAGCCAGGAAGTGGAAGCAACTCAAGTGTCCCTCGATTGATGACTGGATACAGAAGATGTGGCATATATATATATACAAACACAATGGAATACTACTCAGCCAAAGACAATATTGTCCCATTTGCAACAACATGGATGGACCTGGAGGATATTATGTTAAGCAAAATAAGCCAGAGAGAGAAAGACAAACACCACATGATTTCACTCACACGTGGAATATAAACCAACACACGGATAGAGAGAACTGTATGGTGGTTACCAGGGGCAAGGGGGTTTGGGGGTAGGCACAAAGGGTGAAGGGAGGCACTTAAATAGTGACTGACAAAATTATGTACAACCAAAATTTCACAATGTTATAAACTATTAAGATATCAATTTAAAAAAAAACAAAAAACAGAAGAGAGATCTCAAATCAACAACTTAACTTCACACTTTATGGAACTGGAAAAAGAAAAGCAAACTAAACCCAAAGCCAGCAGAAGGAAGAAAATAATAAAGATTTGAGCAGAGAAAAACAAAATAGAGAATAGAAAACCAATAATCAGTGAAACCAAAAGTTGGTTCTTTGAAAAGATCACCAAAATCAACAAACCTTTAGCTAAACTGATTACAAAAAACAAAAAGAGAATGTAAATAATTAAAATCAGAAATGAACATGGAAACATTACTACCTACCTTAAAGAAATTAAAAGGATTACGAGAGAATACCATGAACAATTGTATGCCAGCAAATTTGATAATCTAGATTAAATGGGAAAATCCTCAGAAACATACAATCTATCAAAACTGACTCAAAAAGAAATAGATAATCTCAACAGATTTATAACAAGTAAAGAGACTGAATCAGCATCAAAAACGTCCTCAAAAACAAAAGTGCAAGACCAGGAGCCTTCACTAAATTCAACTAAACATTTAAAGAAGAATGAACAACAATCCAATTTAACCTTCCAAAAAATAGAAGGACTACTTCCTAACATATTTTATGAGGCCAGCGTTATCTGACACCAAAGTCAGACAAAGATACCACAGGAAAATTATACTGATATCCCTTATGAATACAGATGAAAAAATTCCTCAAGAAAATTCTAGCAAACCAAATCCAACAGCACACTAAAAGGATTACACACCATGACCAAGGGGAATTTGTCACAGGAATGCAAGGGTGGTTCAACATAAGAAAATCAATCAATGTAACACAACACACATCAATAGAATGAAGGAAAAAAACACACATGATCATTTCAATAAACACAGAAAAGCATCTGACAAAATGCAATAACCTTTCATGATAAATAACACTCAGCAAACTAGGAAGAGAAGAAAATTTTCTTAACCTGATAAAAGGTGTTAAAAAACTCACAGCTAACATCATACTCAATGGCAAAAGACTGAAGCTTTCTCCTAAAGTCAAGTACAAGACAAGGATGCCCACTTTCACACTGCTATTAAACATTGCTGGAAGTCCTGGACAGAGTAATTAGGCAAATAGAAGAAATAAAAGGCATTCAAATTAGAAAACAAGAAGTAAAACAATCTCTATTTGCAAATAACATGATTCTACACATAGAAAATCCCAAAGAATCCACAAAAACAGTACTAAAACTAAAACACAAATTAAGCAAAATTGCAAAGTACAAGATCAACACACAAAAATCAGTTGTGTTTCTATATATCAGCTATGAACAATGTGAAAAGGAAATTAAGAAAACAAGTCCATTTATAACAGCATCCAAAAGAATAAAACATTTAAGAACAAATTTAACCAAGGAAGTGAAAGATTTGTACACTGACAACTACAAAACATTGCTGAAAGAAATTAAAGACGACACAAATAAATGGAAAGACATCCCATGCTCATCAACTGGGAGATTTAATATTAAGATGACAATACTCCCCAAAGCGAACTACAGATTCAACGTAATCTCTATGAAAATTCCAGTGGCCTTTGTTGCAGAAATGGAAATATCAATCTTCAAATTCATATGGAATTGCAAAGGGCCCCAAATAGCCACAAACAATATTGAAAAAGAAAAACAAGGTGGAGGACTCCCATTTCCTTATTTCAAAACTTACTACAAAGCTACAGTAATCAAAAGAGTATAGTACTAGCTTAACGATAGACATGTGAACCAACAGAGTTGAGAACCAGGGATAGGCCCCAACATTTATGGCCAATAAATTTTTGACAAGAGTGCCAGGACACTTCAATGGGAAAAGAATAGTCTCGTCAATAAATGGTGCTGGGACAATTGGATAAGCACATACAGAAGAATGATCTTGGACCCCAACCTCACTTCACAGACAAAAATTAACTCAGAATGAATCAAGACCTAAATATTACAGCTAAAACTATAAACTATTAGAGGAGAACATAGAGGTAAATCTTCATGACCTTGATTCAGCAGTGGATTCTTGGCTTTGATATCAAAACACAACCACAAATGAAAAAATAAATTGGACTTCATAAAAACTAAAATCTTTTGTACAATAAGGAACATCATCAAGAGAGTGAGAGGACAACCTACAGAATGGGAGAACATGTTTGCAAATTACATCTGATGGGGGTTTAGTGCCCATAACATTATAAGGGACTCTTGCGACGCAACACATAAGGACAACCCTATTATCAAAGAGGGGCAGAGGACTTGAGTGGACATTTCTCCAAAGAAGATAAACCAAATGGCCAACAAGCACGTGAACAGATGTTCAACATCACTGGTCAATGAAGAAATGCAAATCAAAACCACAAAGAGATACCATTTCACACTCACTAGAAAGGCTATAATAATAATTTTTTCTTAATATTTATTTATTTATTGCTAGGAAAGATTCACCCTGAGCTAATATCTGTTGCCAATCTTCTTCTTTTTTTCTTTTCCTCCCCAAAGTCCCAGCACATAGTCGTATATTCTAGTTGTAAGTCCTTCTAGTTCTTCTACGTGAGCCACCGCCACAGCATGGCTACTGACAGATGAGTGGTGTGGTTCTGCGCCCATGTATAATAGTAATTTTTTTAAGAAGAAAAATAACAAGTGTTGTAGAGGCTGTAGAGAAATGGGAACACTTGTACGTTGCTGGTAGGAATGTAAAAGGTGCAGCCACTCTTGAAAATAGTTTGACAGTTCCTCAAAAAGTTAAACAGAATACTATATGACCCATCAATTCCACTCCTAGGTATCTGTCCAAAAGAACTGAAAACCAGTATTCAAACAGATACTTGTTCATGTATGTTCATAACAGCACAATTCACAACAGCCAAAAGGTGGAAACAATCCAAATGTCTATCAGCAGATGACTGGATAAACAAATTGTGGTATATTATATACAATGGAATATTATTCAGCCATCAAAAGGAATAAAGTACTGATACATACCAAACTTGAATGAACCTCAAAAACACTATGCTAAGTAAAAAAAAGCCAGACAAAAATGGTCACATATTGTATGACTCCACTGATATGAAATGTCCAGAATAGATAAACCCATAGGGATAGAAAGCAAATTAGAGGTTGCCAAGGGATGAGGGTAGAGGAGAATGGGGGAGTGATTACTTAATGGGTGATGGAGTGCTCTTCTGGAGTGATGAAAAAGTTCTGAAACTAGAGAGAGGTGGTGGTTGCACAACACTGTGAAAGCACTAAATGCCATTGAACTGTGCACTTTAAAGTGGCTAATTGTATGTGAATTTCACCACAATAAAAATAAAAAAAGAAGAAGAAACAATACAGACTTGGCCTGGAGTTGAGGCAATCATCTTTGATCATGAGATAATAAGTCTGAGGACAAAAGCTGACATACTTAGGACCACAGAGATGAAGGCCAGAAAGAGCCTGGAGCCTCAATAAACCTGTTGATCCACCAACCCTCTAGACTAACTTCACACTTGTTTGTGAGATGATTTACTCTCTTTTTACCTTAAGCTACTGTTAGACGGATTTTGTTACCAGGATCTGAACACATGTTAACTGACAGAGAAGATGAAGGAAAGGAACGTCTTTCCTTAGATTTTGGTTTGTCAAACTGCATGGATGATGCTGTCATGCACTGGGATGAGGAATACCAGAAAAGGACCAGATTTGGGGTGAGAATCATGAGATCAGTTTAGACTATTTTGAGTCAGTTAGCCAAGAGTTCCTAATTAGTGAAAAATGAGAATTATAATTAGACCCTATTGCACGAAGTTGTTGTGAAGATTAACTGTAAAGTTCTTGACACAGTGCTTGGCACATAAGCAAGCACTCAATAATTGCCAACAATTATTATTATTGTCACCATCATCACTATTATTTAAAACTGCATTAATCAACCACAGCTTGGGAGAGTTCAAGATCCAAAACCTTTCCTGCCTTGCCAATATCAAACACTTTAATCCTTGATGTAAGGGACTTCACAGTCCATCTACAAAGGTGTTCTGTCAGTGATTTATCAGTTCCTTTATGCATTTCTTTAACATGTAGTGAGAATTTGCCATGTACCAGGCATTGTGCAGGAGCTCCATGTGGACAGACAAGTAAATACACCATTAAAACGGCATGTAATAAGAGCTGTGAGCTATTTTCTATCTACGTAAGGTGTAGGAAAGGTATCTAATCCATGTAGGGAAGGGTGACAGGTTCAGGAAGTGTTGATTGTAGAAAGATGGTATTATCTATTACTTCATTTATTTCTTTCATGGCATCGGACACAATCTGTTATTTGATCTACCTACTTGTGAATGTATTTATTATCTGATTCTCCCACTAGAAAATAAGCTTCATGAGGATAAAGAACACTCTTTTCTTGCTCACTACTGTCTACCCAGAGCCTGGCGGAATGCATGGCACACGGCAAATATATGATAAATATCTGTTAGATGAATGAAAGTATGCATTAGTCCTATGTGGCAGAAACTGCTAGGTGCCTACGCTAGATTCATTCTTCTCTTCTTAGCAGCAGTTATACTGACCTGAGAGGGAAGGGCAGAGCACAAAGCCCAATAAATAGAAGACAACAGACTTCAAGGAAGACTAGATGCTTGGCAGAGTTCATTTGCTTATGGATACTACTACAAGCGAACAAAAAGAAGTCTACTGGGCTTTTGAGGGAACTGTTTTGCCAACAAAATCCCAAATGTGGCCACCCAACAATCCCACAAGGCAGGTATGACTATTAATCTCACATTACAGATGAGGGCTCTGAGGCACAGACAGGGCCCAGGTTATGCAGAGCCACAATTTGAGCCCAGACAATCTAACTTCAGAGCTTTCTCTCTCAACCAGTACACTCTGCAGAACTGCTTCCCTAATATGGGAGGGAGAGAAAGGCAGGAAAGCACAGTGGGTTTCATTTTCGACATGCTGAGTTTAAAATCACTGTAGATCAACTGAATGGCAATTACCTGTGGAGCAACTTCTTACGAGAGGGTTGAGGGCTAACGGTGGCACTTGAGCCCTGTGCACACGGGTTGTCATTACTACTGGAATGTCAGCTGAATCAACGCTTTTCTTTCAGAGGCATAAATTATAAAGTGATATATATAGTTAAGTAATAGTGTTTCTAAAAATCCCAGTAAAAAAGGCACATACCTGTACAGCTAGTACAGGTTTGTTTTAAGACTTTCTACTTTTTCTGTGTGTGTGTGTGAGGAAGATCAGCCCTGAGCTAACATCTGTTGCCAATCCTCCTCTTTTTGCTGAGGAAGACTGGCCCCAGGCTAACGTCCGTGCCCATCTTCCTCTACTTTATATGGGACGCCGCCACAGCATGGCTTGACAAGCGGTGCGTCGGTCCGTGCTCAGGATCCAAACCTGCAAACCCAGGGCCACCGCAGCAGAGTGCGCGCACTTAACCGCTGCGCCACCGGCTGGCCCCAAGACTTGCTATTTTTTTAAGTACCTACACAGTCAAAAGGGTGGCAGGATAATATTAGTTTTAATTTTAATAATAGTAACAAACATTTCTACAGAAATAACAGCCCCCGGGATACTTTGCATATACATTTAATCCTTACAACAGGCCTATGAAACAGAAACCATGCTTTAGAGATGAAAATCTAAGGCCCAGAGAGCTTAAGCGATTTGCCTGAACTAATAAGTGGATGCAGTTATTTTAAATTCTGTGCTCTCTTCACTAAACATACTGCCTTCCTTACACCAACATGTATTAAGGGCAACTGACAAATTTTACAATCTAACAATAAAATTATATAAAAATATTTGTTCCCTTATCTTCAGAGGTATAACAGCAGTTTAAAAAAGAAAAAAAGTACTGCATCCTAGAGGTCAAATGTACAATTTGGACGGCTAGGAATTCTCTACATAAATGTAAATTCCACTACACAAAGTCCATAAGTTAGTATTGTTATGCAAATTATATTTTAAAAGTAACACAAACAGCTTTTAATAGTAAGTGAAAATCTTTTTCCTTGAAAAAAAATCTAAGAAAAAACCCAGCTGTGATTAAGAGTCATAGTTAAGCCAGTAGAGGTCAGTGTATTAGAGAAGAAAAACGCATGACCCTGCTGAAATGCAGGGAAACTGCATTCACCCAGCACACAGAGCCCTGGGAGGCAGAAAGCCCACAGGGCCACATGCACTGCACCGTCCACCTTGCTGCATCCTGTTTTCTTCTCTCCCTACCTCTTCCTCTCCCCCAAGCTCTCAGCCCCACGCAGAAACAGGCACTGGGAGAGGTGGGAGAGAGAAGCAATGCTCATCTCAAAAATAGAAAGACAAGGTACCCTCAGTGGGCCTCAGTCAGTTCAGCTGCTGGGCTATTTTGAAAACAGCATAATTTTATTCTATGCTGGACACACTGACCACACTTCAACAGGTAAAAATTACTTTTAACTATTAGCCTTAAATATTATTACTTAAACCTAAAAAAGTTTTTCCTTTTTTTGGTTAAGGTTAAAACAGATGTTAGATAAATTGTAGCATTTATCAAAACTCCACTGTGATCAGTGCTGGTTTGCTCCTTGACTGAGCTCTAAATACAACCAGAGAAGGAACCACATTTTATCATACTTGGCCTCTACCCCAGGGCCAAGCCTCACACCAGGTCCAAAACTGGTGCTCATTGTTGCGACAGATCAAAAATTCCTCCCAACAGCCCCCACCTGTCCACCATCAGGAAGCTCTGTCATTACACCTGCACAGAGCACCTGCACAGAGCACCTGCGCAGAATGGATGCAAAGCAGCTGGGCTGACACAGAGAAATCTGTACACTGTGCTGGGTGAGATGATGGGAAGGAACTATAAATCCTTAATTTTATAGTCCAGTGTCTACTAATACTCTAAACAAATAAGAAAAGGAAGAGCATTCCCATCCTGTCTCCCATTCCACTCCAACTCCCTCCAAAGAACCAAAGCCAGTGCGTGCCTCAGCTACAACCTTAACCAGGATGGGTATGACCTCCTCAAGGGCAGCCCTCAGCTCAGTAGCCAATATGATCACACACAGGGGTGTGACTCAAACAGGGGTCTGGACTCAAACATTCAGTCAAGCAAGGGAGTCAAATGCTCCCTTTGTGAGATCCCCTGAATGTTAGTTTGTTTTGAACTGTGCTGACACACATAAGCTGGCAGTAGTTCAGTTGAACACAGTTGCTGAACTGTGTGTATGCGTGTGTCTCTATGTGTGTACGCATATATACAAACATATATGGCCAAGCACCACACCAGGTCCAGCCCCCCCATCCTATCCAGGAAAAATATACTCTTTGTTCTATATTCTAGGAATCTCTAGTCTGCTTATACTGATGGGGACAATAAACTACAGGGACTGGAACTTGGATTTTCCAAGACTATTAAAATCTAGAAGTTAAGGGCCGGCCCCGTGGCTTGGCGGTTAAGTGCGCGCGCTCTGATGCTGGCGGCCCGGGTTCGGATCCCGGGAGTGCCCCGAGGCACCACTTCTCCGTCCAACGCGAGGCCGAGTCCCACGTACAGCAACTAGAAGGATGTGAACCTATGACGTACAACTATCTACTGGGGCTTTGGGGGGAAAAACTGAATAAATAAAATCTTTAAAAAAAAAAAAAAAAAAAATCTAGAAGTTAGGAATTCTGCCCCACTGCCCCACAAGTGCACATATATATTCAATCACTGACTTGTTGATCATTAATTCAGTTGACTAACATTTATTAAACACCTAATAGGTACTAGTACGTGAAAAGCACAAAGACAAACAAGCGCCACTTCTAGTCTCAGAAGCTCACCATGCGCTGTGGGGGACAGGTCATAGAGCATTACAACACAGCAGGTAAGAGCTAAGGTAGAAACAAGCCCATGCTATTATAAGAGCATGTGGGGGCATCTAACTCTGACAACGGAGCCCGGGTTAGGTGATGTTAGAGAGAGCTTCCCAGAGATGATGGTGTCTGAAATGCAGGCTGAGGAGGCATTTGCCAAAGGAAAAGGGAAGGGGGAGTGGGAGCATGTTCCTGGCAGGGGCAACAGCGCATGAGCACAGGGATGCAAGAGCAGGCAGGGGAGTGGGCAAGGTGGGAGTAATGAGAAACAAGCCTGGACAAAGAGCAGGCAGGAGGACACCAAGGGCTTTGTATGCCATGCTGAAGAGTCTGGGTTTTACTTCGAAGACAATGGGGAGCCACTGGAGGATAAGCAGCCAGTCACAAAATCATAATTTTTTTGTTTGTTTGAGGGAAGCCTCGAAGAAGTCTAGTTTCCCTGAAGTAATCAGTTTGGAGGATATGGGCAATAAACCAGGCAAAAAAAGATGAGGCCCTAGAAGAGAGAAGAGGACAGATTTTAGAGCATTTAAGAAGTAGAAGCATCCGGACTTGGGGGCTGACTGGATGTGGGGTGCTGTGAGAATGGTGATGCCATTCATTAGTAAGTCCTTTTTGTAGATGCCAACGCTAACTTCATCTTGAACTTGCTGAGTTTTGGGACAATCCAGATAGGGCTGTCGAGGAGTGAACTGCCTGCCTACTTGGAGTTCAGGGACAAGACATGAGCTAAAATTAAGATTTGGGAGTCACCAGCACATAGGAGTAGCAAAGCCACTGGTGAATAAGAAGAAAAGAGGGCCAAAGACAAATCCCTGAATAATACTAACAGTTAAAGAGTACAGAACAAAAAAGATCTGTGAAGACCGTAGTGTGGACCGCCAAGAAAGTGGAAGAAACATCCTTTACTTCTCAGACACAGCACGCATCCTAATTTTTGATCCAGAAATTAAGGTCATTATAAACAGACCTAAGAACTGAACCAAATTCACAGTGAAAATGTGCCCACAATAAAAAACTATCTATATAGGTCACTTTTCTGAGAGAAGAGGGAAGATTGGGGGTGGTGACAAACAGTATACCACAGGTTGCTAAGCTACTGAATAAAATAAGATGGGGCGTCTACCCATGTTGAAATCCAGGCTTTTAAAATGTGCCCTAGAATGATGCAACCTTCATTAGTTACCATAGCAATGAGCTTCATTTCCCAGGGGACAATTGTTATTTTTGCCACCACTGAAGTAACTGGGGGGGGGGGGGGTAGTGAATCCTACTGTGTTTTGAAGACCCTGAATTTTCAGAGAATACTTTTCTAATAGATCCCACACTGCAACCGCAATACAAACAGAAGGCAGCCCCTAGCGATCTGCAAACTAATAGAAAAACTTTGAGCACAGGATGTCAGTCAATGTCTTCTTGTAGTTTTTAGAGTGACTTGTTTAAAAGGGAAAAAATGCCTCTAATGCAGAAAATGTTGCAGAAATTCTTGGAAAACATACCTGGAAGATTAAAAAAAAGGCCTATTTCTCTATGATTATTTGTAATAAGAACAAACTGTCACATTCTCATTATATGCATTCAGATCACATGTAGTAAAATAAACTAAACCCAGTCTTCTACAAAATACTGTGTATCTCTGTACTGAGGTTTTCTCCACGGATACACAAAGGCTGCTATGTGGAGTGAACTAAGGCGGCCAAGGGTTTAAGATGCAGGGGCTCACGCTGGGTGCTGTCCAGCTTCTAGACCCCTCTGCCAAGCAGCTCAGTTCCAAGCATTAACCATCCCGCTACATCAGACCTAAACAACTTTGCTGAATCACAGACACCTGGATTTTTTTCCTCCTAGCTGTAGCAACCTAACACTCAGCAGCTGGCTGGAGAAGAGGTGTGGCTGCTTCAACACCTGAGCTTTTAATGGCATTCTTGCTTTAAAAACAACAGCCATTCTGGTCATTTGCAATCATGTGCTTCAGTGAGGTGTGCTTATTACAGCCCTTGTCACTCCTCTTGCCATTTTAACCAGCAGGGTCATTTCTCTCAAATCAACGGCTGTGGAAGTCTTTGCCATTTAGAATTTTTTAAATCATAATCAAATGGCAATATCTTCACTGCTTTTTAAATCTATAAAATGAAGTCTCAAAATGAGGTTAAATGGACCTGTATGTCTGGTGAGAAATTATAAACACACACAAGTATATGGAATTGTTGTCTTTCTCAGTCAGAAGTAAGGGCTTTGAGAGAAAGAAGCCCCCACAAGGCCTTAATTCTGAGAAGTTTTATTACTAATAAGCACTATTCTGTGTCTGCAAATAGTTTCCTTGTATTCTAGACTTCTTTTGTATACTTTGTTTTCTTTGTGATTTAACTCTTAGAGGTTGTTTAAGCACAGCTTCCTGTCCTTGCACAGTTGTGGGCTTTGGAGTTCCCAGACTCCCTCCCTCTCACCAGTGTTACCTACATATCTGCTGTCCCATATTAGCATAACTCCCTTAGAAGCCTTCGGGACTTCCCAGGCAAAATTAAGCTCCAGGATCACAGTGTATCTTGCACATGTTAGGACAGTCACATTAGCTGTCAATGCTAGTTAGCAAGTCCATATACCCAACAAATGATGAATTCCTTGAGGACTTTTAAAATTTTTATCTTTGAATATTTTTATCCTTGATTTGTTTAATACCTGCAATACTTTTACTCTGAATAATGCTACAGTCTCTGTAGCATAGAGGAGGTGATTGAAAAAGGTCATATAAATACATAAAAGAAACAAAAAAGAACGAGAAATGAAAGAGAAAAGAGAAGAGAAAAATGAACACATTTCTAGTGCAACAGTGAAGAGTAACCCATGGGGAAGCACTAGGAATGCACCAGATCAGCACCGGGTTACTAGCATCAGCAATGCCATCTGCTCTTCAGCCAGAGTCCCTCACAGGCAAGAGAAATGTGACTACAAGGCTTGAACTGTCAGTCTGAGCAATTCAACAATATGAGAGTGTTCATCAATATCACCCATTAGGAGGAATATGGACGGAACCACTAGAGGAACAACATAGATTTAAACATAGTTCTTGGCTCTGTCCACAGTGGGAAGGCATGGTCTGTGTCATCCCACTCACCACTATATTCCTACAGCCTGCTGCAGTCACAAACACATGATAAATGCTCAACAGGGACTTAATGAAATAATAAACTGAAAGAGCAGTGATTCAGATGATGCCCCTGGCTGCCACTGTTCTGAATCTGTAGATAGATGAACTGCTCTCTTCTAGGTTAGCCACGTGTAACAAAATGGCCAAGAATTTTACACCTTAAAAACACAGTAGAGGGGGTCGGCCCAGTAGCATAGCAGTTAAGTTCGCAAGCTCCGCTTCAGCGGCCCGGGGTTCGCAGGTTCGGATCCCAGGTGCGCACCGACACACCGCTTGTCAAGCCATGCTGTGGCAGCGTCCCATATAAAGTAGAGGAAGATAGGTATGGATGTTGGCCCAGGGCTGATCTTCTTCAGCAAAAAGAGGAGGACTGGCAACGTTTGTTAGCTCAGGGCTAGTCTTCCTCACAAAAAAACAAAAAAAACAAACACAGTAGAGACGGGAGGAGGCAAGAATGGGGAGTTATTGTTTAGTGGGCATGGAGTTTCCGTTTGGGAAACGGATGGTGGTGTTGGTTGCACAACATTGTGAATATACTTAATGCCACTGAATTATACACTTAAAAATGGTTACAATGGTAAATTTTGTTATGTCTATTTTACCAAAATAAAAAAAAATTAAAAAAGAAACAGCAGAATGACTCTCTCTCTAAAACTGTAATCTTCATAGAGTTGCCCAAAACGCAGCAATTAGAAGATAGCTGTGGATATACTGGCCCTGGATCAGGTCAGTAAAGGGCATCCTGGCTGAGAATGTGTAAAAGAATTCACTTGCCCACTGCAGCACGGTAGGGCAGCAGGGTACCAATACAGCACTCAAATCCAACTTGAATTTAAGAGTTTGGAGGAATTAGACTTGATAGCCTATGGAAACAGGAACAAAGGAGAGTTTCTAAACCATGTGTAAGCCGGTAAGGTTACATAATGAAAGAGGATATTTTAAAGACTACTTTGGCAGTAGTGAGCAACTTGGATTAGACAGGAGTAAACTTAAAGGCTGCAAGACTAGTTGAGAGCCTACTACAGTGATCAACATGTTAGAATACAGTAGAAGCAGGTGAATAAGGAGGAAGAATCAAACCGTAGATACATTTTTTTGTGTGTGTGAGGAAGATCAGCTCTGAGCTAACATCCAATGCCAATCCTCCTCTTTGTCGCTAAAGAAGACTGGCCCTGGGCTAACATCCATGCCCATCTTCCTCTACTTTATATGCGACACCGCCACAGCATGGCTTGACAAGCGGTACGACGGTCCACACCCAGGATCCGAACCTGTGAACCCCGGACCACCGAAACGGAGCACGTGCACTGAACCACCGCGCCACCAGGCCAGCCCCTCGTAGATACATTTTTAAGAAGGAATCGGGAAGGAGAAGGAGCCAAAGGCGGCTACAACATTGCTAGTCTGGAGAGCCATACTGATGATGAAGGCAGATTGTGACAGAGGCCATTAGCCCATGTTTTAAAAACAAGACAAGGCCTCACAAAGTCAAATCAGGTTTCCCAGAGAGACAAACTGGAAAATCTCACTGATTTCCAGCAGTGTGACAGAACAGACACTCTGAAAGACTTTCTGGATTAAAAAAAATCAAAACACTAGGTAAAATTTAGTAGAATTTGGCTTTTTTTTAATTGTTATTTTAAAACATTGCCAACTTGTTTGAAAGTGAGGAATCTGCAGATCCCCAAAACTCTAAGTAATAAGGGAGTTTTTAACAGTTTTTAACCTTAAGAGCTTCTGTTGGACCCTGGAGATCTTAAGTATCCATTTTAATGCCACATGGGGCATGGGATATAGGAGAAAAGGCCTAGGGCCTGACCAACATGGGGAGTCCAATCAGAGATCCTATTTAAGCTGGGATTCCAAATGCTACACCCTTAGTGTAAGAGTTTATAAGAAATAAATCCCTCCCATGCAGATATGAGACAGCAAGGAAGCTTGTCTGGATAAAAGGAAAAAAAAATTTTTTAAATCAAGCTGACCCTCATGAGAGATTCAGTACAACTTTAATCTACTTGTGTCATCTGAAAAACTTCAAGTGGAGAATTTAATTTTAAGTGGTTCTAGATTTATAACGTCCTCAGGCAACCAGTAAAAGCAAAAGCAAACCCAATCTTATGGAGAAGCTCAACTTCAAGACCTTAAAAAATTTCCCCAGATGAAGTTCTAAGGAAAATGAGTGGATCACAGTAAAACAAATGACAAATCCCACAAGGAAACTAGGTATCACAGAGTGAGAACCAGCAAAAACAAAAGAGCAAAAAGAGACCAACAAAGAGTTCAGATACTAAAATCATCAGAAATAGAATATAAAATAACTACATTTAATGTGGTTCAAGAATAAAAGAGAAGGCTTAAAAATGAACAGAGAGTAAGCAGATTGGAAAAAGAACCAAACAGAACTTCTCAAAACGAAAAATACAATATTACTGCAATTAAAATTTCAATGGACAAACAGAACAGATTAGACACAACTGAAGTGAAGATTTATAAACTAGAAGATAAATGAAAAACAATCTACAATACAGTCCTCACAAAGATATGGAAAACATTAAAAGTTAGAAAATATGAAAGACTGAGCAAAAAAGATTAGAATGAGAAGGTCTAAGATATGTATAATTGTTAAGAATAATAGAGAGAATGGGGAAGGAGGCAATAGTCGAGAGATAATGGCTCACTGTTATAGAAATTTTGAAAGATGCCAGTTCTAAGATGAAGACAATCAATAACAAGAAATCAGGCCAGAACAGATCAAAAGTTATCATTTCCTTTCCTAGATAAACTGATCATACTATGATGGTGACTGTAACTCAGCTACACTCATATTTTCCTGATATCCTAGAAGCTCAAAGAAAATATTCTCTAAGAATGCATGTGGGCCTTGTTAGAGATAATAGGAATCCGGTCATGCATCATTAGATCATAACCACTTTTCTTTGCTGTCCATGTTCTCATAAGAAATATGTCATATATATTTTTCATTACCACCTCTTATATTTCAATGATGACTAGAAATGCTCCATGAATAAGATGGACCCAAGTTAGGCCAGCCCTAGTTGTCTAGTGGTTAAGATTCGGCACTCTCACTGCCTCAGCCCAGGTTCATATCCCAGTCAGGGAACCACACCACTCGTCTGTTGGTTTCACACTGGGGCAGCTGCATGTTGCTGTGATACTGAAAGCTATGCCATCGATATTTCAGACAATACCAGGCACACTCAGGGTGGTATGGCCGTAGACCCATCGATATTTCAAATACCAGCAGGGTCACCCATGGTGGACAGGTTTCAGCAGAGCTTCCAGACTAAGACAGACTAAGAAGAAGGACCTGGCCACCCACTTCTGAAAAAATTGGCCATGAAAACCCTGTGAAACACAGTGGAGCATTGTCTGATACAGGACCAGAAGGTGAGAGGATAGCACGAAAAGACCAGGCAGGGTTCCACTCTGCTGTACTCAGGGTCACTAGGAGTTGGAATCGACTCAAGGTCACTAACAACGCAGTTAGCCAGAACATTATTTTGGGAAATAACTTCCACTAACGAAATTAAATAGAGTAGGGCAGAAAATATCAAGTCCATCCATTTTGCCTGCCCTCCTCTAATTCTTTGTCCTTTATAAAACACCCTAAAGTGAGTAAAGCAAAGACATAATCATTCCCAGTGGATGTGTGAAGGTGCAAGGACTCTAGAGGAATTAAATGATTTGACGAAAGTTAAAGATGGTGTGAAAATTCACATCAAAACCCTATTCTCTTAAGTAGAGTGTGCGAACTTTGTCTGATACTGCTCTGAATAAACCAACCATAAAAAATATATGTTCAAATTACAGAAATTTGAACATGCTACACAATATTAAGAAATTATTGTTAATTTAATTCTGCATGATAATAGCATTGTGGAATGCAGAACAAATTATTATTTATAGTATTAACAGGTGAAATGATATAGTAATCTAAAATTCATTTAAAGTGAATCCTAGCATACCAACCCAACAAAGGATGGAGTGGGGAGATACATGAAACAAAATTGGAAAAAGGTTGATCACTGAAGCTGGGTAACGGGTACATCCCTATTTTCGTGTGTTGATATGTCTGAAATTGTCCACAGTAAATTGTTTTTAAAAATCTTGTGGTCTTGACTCATACCAACAACTATATATAACTCTATATAACAGAAAGGCACTGCCTCCTTTGGGAGTACAGAGAGATTATGAATAGAGAAATACTAATGGATATTAATTCAAATAGTACTAAACACTTTTGTCATCCATCTGGCAATCTGAATTGGTTTAATATCCGTTGTTGGTATCGCGAAAGAAGACATGAGTGGAGCCATACTAAAATAGAGCCGGAGCAGCCATGTCAGAGCAATTGCCTTGCACATCTTGTTTTCTTTATCTTCCAAATGACCAAACTGCCAACATTCCAAGAAGTCAGTAAGGACAAGAAAATCCTGGTTGTAAGGACTGATAAAATTGGACTTTGCTGAAGACCACACTGCTAACCAATCAATGAAGTACATGTCTAGCCTTTTGCCTGATGACCTAATCTCAAGCCAATCTATGAAGTACAAACCTAGCCTTACTTCACCTAGCACCAATGAACTCTTCTTTAATACAACTCACCTCATCTTCCTTTTCCCCATAAAAACCCTGAGCCTTTCTCCTGTAATTGGGATACTATTTGGGTTTCTATCCGAATCTGTGCTCCCTGGATTGCAGTTCTTTGATCCCAAATAAACACTTTGCCTCTTAAGCTGGTTTCTGTTTTTGCAGCTTGACAATATTAACAGTTCACAGAAGAAACACTCTTTATTTCGAGAGAATAGATAACAATTTCTGGGTCTCTAAAATGAATGAACAACCTTGAAAAAGTTATGCTTCAAAAGGTGTAAAGAGTTGAGGCGAAGTATCTAGGATATACACCCAAAAGAAAGTGGCACAGCAACTAGAAGAATGTGCAACTATGACATACAACTATCTACTGGGGCTTCTGGGGAAAAAAAAAAAGTGGCACAAATTATCATAGTAACCCTGCTAGAAAATTTCTTAAAGTTTTCGTGTTAAATAGTCTCAATATATAAATTACAGTAGCATATGTCAATGATAAAGAAGACAATAGCATATGGGCTGATTTGAAGTTAGCAGAGTGGATGAAAATGTTTTTTGCAGTGCTTAAATGTATTTCATTAGGACATTAAATTCTCTTCACTACTGGAAAACACTAAATGACATAAAAGAATTCAGATTCCACATTAAATAATCTACATTATCTCAAATATCCATCCATCTGCTCTCTTTTATGACAAAGAGACAAGTGTTGAGTTTCTAGATGGAATCATAAAAGCCCTTACAGGGCCGGCCCCGTGGCTTAGCGGTTAAGTGCACGTGCTCCGCTGCTGGCGGCCCGGGTTCGGATCCCGGGCGCGCACTGACTCACTGCTTCTCTGGCCATGATGAGGCCGCGTCCCACATACAGCAACTAGAAGGATGTGCAGCTGTGACATACAACTATCTACTGGGGCTTTGGGGGAAAAATAAATAAATTTTAAAAAAAATTTTAAAAAAGCCCTTATAATCCAGCCTATTTTATAAAGTAACTAAGACTGATCATATTTCTCACAAATTTTAAATGCATCTGACATGCTTTGTAGTAGTACAAAGAGGTATAAAACAGGAAAATCAAAAAGACAATGATACTACATCTTTACTCTGCCAGGTCAAATAAACATATAACAGTAGCTACTGCCTTTATAATTTTGCTTGATATAAAGTGATGATTTAGCATGAATGGTTGAAAAATCTCATGTTATCTTGAAAAATGACAGTATACAAATATCCTCTCCTCTTATAATCAACCTTTCTTCCTGCCCGTTTTTGAGACACATAATACATACTCATGAAGCTAATAAATCCCATAAATCAAAATCACATTAACTTTCCTTCCATATCGAAGCCTCCCCATAAGCTTCCATAGAATTTTCTTGATGTATCAAAGTACATGGCGTAAAAAAGTGCAGATGAACCTACAACAGCAAAATTTTTTTATATGCTGGTTGAAGAAAAGCCTATTACTAGAAATAATTTACTATATCTTGACCTCCTTTGGAAAACATGCTTGATTTAAGCCATGCCAACAGAAAAACTTACACGTAAACTCAAAATGCACAGAGAAGCCAGAGAAACTGCTGCTTATTAATCAACCTTCATTTATGTTTTTGTGGGAGAAATCAGGTACAAGTAATAGCTGAAACTAAATTATTTTTAAAATTCTTTTCAAGAATTCATTAACTTGCAAAAAGATTCTGAAATTCATAAGAATCTTGAGCTAAGGCTGACATACCACACAGCCTCTCCA
Source organism: Ceratotherium simum simum (assembly GCF_057802395.1). Lineage (NCBI taxonomy): Eukaryota > Metazoa > Chordata > Mammalia > Perissodactyla > Rhinocerotidae > Ceratotherium > Ceratotherium simum. The sequence continues at coordinate 62,830,176 of NC_141909.1, read as the reverse complement.
TCAAAAGCCATTCTGTAAAGCAAGTATATAAATTACTGCTCTACACAATATGCAGCAGCATTGAGTTAATCCCTGCAAAAATAAAAATCCAAGAAGCTTGGCAGTACCCAATATTTTTACTAGCCAGCATTCTCCCAAGGAGTTATATATGTCATAAAATGAATGAAATCACCATTTTCTGACTCACACAGTGTAGCTTTTCATGAATGGGTACTTAAGTATGAAGATGGATTAACTCTCTGATCTCATTTTAATGAGTTTCTCTTTGTCTTTGAGGGACTACACTGCACAGATGCTCAATCACTCTACTCTATAGTCATTTAAATCAATCCATTTAAGAGCTTTGAGAACTGTGCTGACTTGCACTTATTTGGGCAGACTAAATTCGCCAAAATTTAAGGTTGGAGAATAATTTAAATAATGTAAAGTTACCTCTTCCATCCAATAGGTTGCTAAACCCTGTCAATCCTACCTCCTTAACACAACTAAAATCTCTGCTGTCTACACCGCCTTAGTCACTCTCATTGATACCCGCCAGAGCCTCCTAGCTGGTCTCCTGCCTCCTATTTCACCCTTCTCTGATCCCTTCATCCAGCCACTGAAGTCATCTTTCTCAAATGCAAATCCGATTATGTCACGACCTTTAAAGATGTGGGGATCAAGTCCAAGCCCACGGTCTAGCAGGTCCTCCAGGATCTGACTCCTGCCTGCTTCTCTGGCCCCACCCATCCCAGCTGCCCAATAGTCTACCAAACTACTCTTAGTTCTCTAACTCAGGAACAGCCAAACTTTTGGCTGGATTTCACAGGTCAGGAAAAAATCAAAAACAAAAACTAAACGGGTGGTGAGTTAAACATAGAGTTGCCAGTTTTTTATCTTGCCAAGAAAAAAAAATATTTCCAACAAAAACAAAATCTACAATTTGCTAGCAAGTTCATTTTACAAAAAGTTAACAAGGACATGATCTTAGAATTCTACAACTTGAATTAATTTAATTTTAGATATAAAAGCTATAAAATATATACAAGTATAAAAATAAATATACATAAAATATACAAATTATATTGTTCTCTTTTTTTTTTTTTACTTCACTGCACATTGGTGAAAACTCTTGCATGAACTTGTTCAATGAAACCATTGCCCTCACTCATCATACTTTTACGCCACTGCACGTGCTGACCCTCTGCTGAAGCATCTGTTTCTCTCCTACCTCTCTTTTCACCCGCATAACTAGCACTCATCCTTCAACATTCACCTTGTAGGGTGTAATATGGTGATTTATAACAAGAAATACATATTTGGTCTTCAACCTGGGTCCTGGCACAGAGCTTCTGAAACCCTTGGAATTTCCTGAGTGTTGAGAGTAATACATTCTTTTATTATGTTAATGAGGTGACTTTTGGAAAGCACCTGAGGGTGGGGGCTGCTTTTCGGGAGAACCCGCCATGGGATCAGAGTATTGGAACTTTCAGTCCCATCCCGATTTCCAGGGAGGGGAGTGGGACTTGAGGTTGAATTGATTGCCAAAGGCCAATGATTTAGTCAATCAGGACTGTGTAATGAAGCCTCCATAAAAACCAAAAAAGGACAGCTTGTAGGCCCCTTTTTTGGAGAGCTTCCACAGTGGGGAACCAGAATGCTTCCAAGTGCCACCATGCTGCCACAAGCTCCACGAGGACAGAAGCGCCTTTGTTTGGGATCTCGCCCTATGTATCTCTTCATCTGGTTGTTGATTCCTATCCTTTGTAATAAATCAGTAATCTAGTAACTAAAATGTTTCTTGAGTTCTGTGAGCCATTCTAGCAAATTAGTCAGTCAGAAGCATAGGTAACAACCTGGCCATGCAGCTGGTGTCTGGAGTGGAGGGTGGTCTTGTGCGACTGAGCTCTTTACTTGTGAAATATGATTCTATCTCCAGGTAGACAGTGTCAGAATTGAGTTGAATTCTCAGACACCCTGCTGGTGTCTGAGAACTGCCTGTTGGTGTGGGGAAGTTGGAATTGAATCCAGGAACCCCTTTGTACAGGGCAGGCCTTTTCAAATTTTAATGTGTGTAAGAACAACCTGGGGATTTTGTAAAATGCAGATTCTGGTCACAAAGATTTTTCTCCTATGTTTCTTCCAGAAGCTTTATCATTTTAAGTTTTATATTTAAGTCCATGATCCATTTTGTATTCATTTTTGTATATGTATGAGGCAGGGACTGAAATTCATTTTTTTATATGTGGATATCCAATTGTTCCAGCACCATTTGTTGAAAAGACAATCCTTTTTCCACCGAACTGCCTTTGTTCCTTGGTGAAAATCAGTTGACCATATATATGTGTGGGTCTCTTTCTGGACTCTATTCTGTTCCATTGATCTATTTGTCTAGGCCAAGCTATCTCACACATATCTTGAAGGCTCATGATCCAAAGACAAAAAGTAATCTGAGCAAATGAGAAAGAATCTGGAATGTTCCAGACCTCTTTGATGTTTGCCTATGTTTGCTTCCTCCTGTTGTATTGTATCCAATGTCTTTACTAAAGCCTTAGGTAAGTACACTTTGTGAAGTCTTGTGAATCCCCTCAATTAACTGACCCTGGGTAACTACTGCAATGATTTTGCTTTCTGTGATTAAAAAGACAGAACACAAAGCCAAAGAACTGGCTGTTTTCCATCCTGCCTAAATGGATCAAGGTCAATTCCCTCTTTGCGCTCTCGCTAGGATTGGCACTTCCCAAATTATACTGATCATGGCCTACGGGTCTGTTTTGATAATAACCAGTTAACCAAGGCCAAGATCACTAAGATAATTGTAATGTGGGGAATTTTTTAGTCTAAAGCATGTTTACAAATCAGAGTATGTGAGTTCAAGTGCGCATGCATGAATGGGAGCTACCGAAGGTAGCTGACGCTAACTGACACACTGACCTGAAAATGAGCAAAACCCAGCAAAGCTAAAATCTTTAAAGCAATATCACCAACTGCCCAACAGACAATTGTCGGGCTTCCTGATATACAAAAGAAGACAAAGGTGGGCATCCAGCACATTATAAAAAAGAAGAAACTTCTGGTAGGCATATCTACCATTAAGAGAGTTAAGCAAGATCAAAGTGTATGCAGGTGCTTCCAGAATATGAGAAGGGAGTTACATTCTGGCACTGCCCAGCTTTGGGGACACCAGAAGAGACATACAGAGTGGTGGTATGGTTAGAATAAAGCTTCCATCTCTCCTTCTATTAGTTGAGAAAGTTAAATAATAGTAGTAGAAGGAATAATAACTGTTAAGGACTGAATGTTTATGTGCCCTCAAAATTCATAGATTGAAATCCTAATCCCCAATGTGATGGTATTAGGAAGTGGGGCCTTTGGGATGTAATTAGGTCATGAAAGTGGAGCCCTCATGAATGGGATTAGTGCCCTTACAAGAAGAAACACCAGAGGAGAGGAGTCAAGATGGCGGCATAGGCAGACTCTGAACTCACCTCCTCCCGTGGACACAGCCAATTTACAACTACTCGTGGAAAAATTACCCCTGAGACAGAACTGAAAACTGGATAAGAGGAACTCCTGCAACAACAGACAGTCCTAACTGAGGTAGGAGAGGCAGAGACTCCCTTCTGGAGAGGAAAAACGCTGCCTTCACAAGCCGCCAGCGTCACGGCCGCAGGGAGCAGCGCACAGGTACGCAGCCTCCCTGGAGACGCGGGGCCCTGAGCCGGGGAGCGCCCCTGCTGTGGGCATATTGTGGACCCAGCACAATCGAGACCAGCGGCATAATATCTGACTGTGCCTGCAACTAAAGCATTGGGGAGCACCCCCAGAAAACCCGGTTCACAAAGAAACTAAAACTGGCTCTTAAAGGGTCCGCACGCAAACTCACCCATTTCAGGAAGCACCCTAAAATCACCAGAAAGAAAGGTGTACAGTGCTTTGGTGACAAGAGACTCACCTAATAGGCCCTGAGTGCATCTCGGTGAGGGGTGAGACCTCTCCAGGGACTGGGACATTGGTGGCGGCCATTGTTGTGGCCTGGTGTGGGCGTGCTGACACAGACACCATTGGAGTTCTCCCTGAGGCCTGCTAGCCCAGGGTCTGCCCCACCCACTAGAGCACCGATTTAATCCAGCTCAGCCAGGGCAGGCAGCCCACCCTAGAGACTGGCCCCACTCAACAACAAGCCCTCAGCCAACTTGTGGGCCTGCATAGATTGGTGACTGGATTCTCTGCAGCCTGGGAACTGAGCCTACTTGAGCAGAGCAGGTTGTGCACAAGGAGGGGGTGGAGAGTGTGGGGTGGTGGCAGAGTGTGTGGGGCTCCCGCCGTGGAGAGACTGGGTCCGCTTGGGGAGGTCGGGGCACTCACACGGGGCAGGACTGTGTTGACTGTGTGTGTGGACCTGTGGGCGGCAGGGCTTCTCAGCCGCAGAAGACTTGTACTTCTCAAAGACCCACATAGGAGGTTTGCTCCACCTTCCAAAACCTGAAACAATTGGGTGCTCCTGTGCCTGAGGCCAGCCCCACCCAGCTGCAATCCTCAGAGAGCTGACAAGAGACCTAATAGGCTAGAGGCTTACAGCAATTGTAAGGCCCTGAGCCTAACAACCTGCCACGGTGGGGGCCTACTCACTTAAAAGAAATACTGCAACACAAATGTGGTATTAGAACTTGCAGCCAACTGTGCTGGGGATCCCCACACCTGATAAAGAGACTGAAGGGCCCACAACAACTACAAGCAGCTGAGCATTACAACAGCTGGCCAGGAGCATAACTCAGCCTCCCTGGGCGCCTACAGGGAGAGCAAACAGGCCACAGCAGAAGGACACACGTGGCCCACATAGGTGTCACCCCTGGAACTTTGAGAACTGAGGGAAGCACACTGGAAGCCTCCTAAGCCATCACTTACATAAGGTCACCTATCCAAGAGCAGGAGACGTAGCTGACCTACCTAATACGTAGTCACAAGCACAGGGAAAGAGGCAAAATGAAGAGGCAAAAGAATACATTACAAGTAAGGGAACAGGACAAAACCCCAGAAAAGGAACCAAGTGAAACAGAAATGAGCAACCTACCTGACAGAGAGTTCAAACTAAGAGTGTTAAGGATGCTCACAGATCTGGGGAGAAGAATAGATGAACTCAGTGAGAATGTCAACAAAGAAATGGAAGATATAAAAAAGAACCAATCAGAAATGAAGAATACAATACTGGAAATGAAAAATTCATTAGAGGGACTCAAAAGCAGAGTAGAGGATACAGAAGAACGGATCTGTGAGCTGGACGAAAGACTAGAAGAAATTACCCGAGGTGAACAGGTAAAAGAGAAAAGAATTAAAAAGACTGAGGACAGTCTAAGGGACCTCTGGGACAACATCAAGCGCACTAACATCCGTGTTATAGGTGTCCTGGAAGGAGAAGAGCGAGACAAGGGGTCAGAGAATCTATTTCAAGAAATAATAGATGAAAACTTCCCTAACCTAAGGAAGGAAACAGACATCCAGGTACAGGAAGCACAGAGAGCCCCAAACAAGATAAACCCAAAGAGGCCCACACCAAGACACATCATAATCAAAATGTCCAGAATTAAAGATAAAGAGAGAATCCTAAAAGCCGCAAGAGAATGTCAAGTTACTTACAAAGGAAACCCCATAAGGCTATCAGCTGACTTCTCTGCAGAAACCTTACAGGCTAGAAGAGAATGGCACGATATATTTAAAGTGCTAAAAGGAAAAAACTTAGCCAAGAATACTCTACCCAGCAAGGTTATCATTCAAAATGGAAGGAGAGATCAAAATTTTCCCAGATAAGCAAAAATTAAAGGAGTTTGTCACCAAGAAACCAGTGCTACAAGAAATGTTAAAGGGACTGATTTAAGGGGAAAAAAAAAGACCACAAATAGGAAAAATTATCTATTTCCATGATTAGAACGTAATGGATACAAATGCACAACAAAGAGGTTAGATATGATATCAAAAACATGAGGGAGGAGGGGAGTTAAAGAGTACAGCTTTCAGACAGAGGTCAAACTAAAGTGACCATCAATTCTGTATAGAAGAAGAAAGGAACAGAGAAGGACTACTAAAACACTGAGAAAAAAAAAAAAAAGTTAAAAAATGGCAGTAAGTACATACTTATCAATAGCTACTTTAAACGTCAATGGACTAAATGCTCCAATTAAAAGGCATAGGGTGGCTGACTGGATAAAAAAACAAGACCCATATATATGCTGCATACAAGAGACGCACTTCAGACCTAAAGACACTCACAAACTGAAAGTGAAGGGATGGAAAAAGATACTCCATGCAAATGGCAATGAAAAGAAAGCTGGGGTAGCAGTACTCATATCAGACAAAATAGACTTTAAAACAAAAACTGTAAAAAGAGACAAAGAAGGGCATTACATAATGATCAAGGGAACAATCCAACAAGAGGATATAACACTTGTAAATATCTACGCACCCAATGTAGGTGCACCTAAATATATAAAGCAATTATTAACAGACATAAAAACAGAAATAGACAGTAACACAATAATAGTAGGGGACTTTAACACTCTACTTACACCAACGGATAGATCATCCAAACAGAAGATCAATAAGGAAACATTGGCCTTAAACGACACACTAGAACAGATGGACCTAGTAGATATATACAGAGCATTCCATCCAAAAACCGAAGAATACACGTTCTTTTCAAATGCACATGGAACATTCTCCAGGAGTGATCACATATTAGGCCACAAAACAAGTCTCCATAAATTTAAGAAGACTGAAATAATACCAAGCATCTTTTCTGACCACAACGGTATGAAACTAGAAATCAACTATAGGAAGAAAATCAGAAAAGCCACAAATACGTGGAGATTAAACAAAATGCTACTGAACAACGACTGGGTTAACGAAGAAATCAAAGAAGAAATCAAAAAATACCTGGAGACAAATGAAAATGAAGATACGACATGCCAGAATTTATGGGATACAGCAAAAGCAGTTCTAAGAGGGAAGTTTATAGCGATACAGGCCTATCTCAACAAACAAGAAAAATCTCAAATAAACAATCTAACAATGCACCTGAAGGAACTGGAAAAAGAAGAACAAACAAGGCCCAAAATCAGTAGAAGGGAAATAATAAAAATCAGAGCAGAAATAAATGAAATAGAGACCAAAAAAACAATAGAAAAAATTAATAAAACCAAGAGCTGGTTCTTTGAAAAGATCAACAAAATTGACAAACCTTTAGCTAGACTCACCAAGAAAAAAAGAGAGAAGGCACAAATAAGTAAAATGAGAAATGAAAGAGGAGAGGTTACAACAGACACCTCAGAAATACAAAAGATTATAAGAGAATACTATGAAAAGCTATATGCCAACCAATTCGACAATCTGAAAGAAATGGATAAATTCTTAGAATCATACAACCTTCCAAAACTGAATCAAGAAGAAGTAGAGAATTTGAATAGACCAATCACCAGTAAGGAGATCGAAACAGTAATCACAAACCTCCCCAAAAATAAAAGTCCAGGACCAGACGGCTTCCCTGGTGAATTCTACCAAACATTCAAAGAAGACTTAATACCTATCCTTCTCAAACTCTTCCAAAAAATTGAGGAGGGGGAAGCTCCTAACTCATTCTCTGAAGCTGACATTACCCTGATACCAAAACCAGACAAGGACAACACAAAAAAAGAAAATTACAGGCCAATATCACTGATGAACATCGATGCAAAAATCCTCAATAAAATACTAGCAAATCACATACAACAATACGTTAAAAAGATTATACACCATGATCAAGTGGGATTTATTCCAGGGATGCAGGGATGGTTTAACATTCGCAAATCAATCAACGTGATACACCACATTAATAAAATGAAGAATAAAAATCACATGATCATCTCAATAGATGCAGAGAAAGCATTTGACAAGATACAGCATCCATTTATGATAAAAACTCTGAATAAAATGGGTATAGAAGGAAAGCACCTCAACATAATAAAGACCATATATGAGAAACCCACAGCTAATATCATCCTCAATGGTGAAAAACTGAAAGCCATCCCTCTAAGAACAGGAACCAGACAAGGATGCCCACTGTCACCACTCCTATTTAACATATAGTACTGGAAGTCCTAGCCAGAGCAATCAGGCAAGAGAAAGAAATAAAAGGGATCCAAATTGGAAAGGAAGAAGTGAAACTGTCACTATTTGCAGATGACATGATTTTATATATAGAAAACCCCAAAGAATCCACCAGACAACTTTTAGAAGTAATAAACGAATATGGTAAAGTTGCAGGATACAAAATCAACATACAAAAATCAGTTGCATTTCTGTACACTAACAACGAAGCAGCAGAAAGAGAAATTAAGAATACCATCCCATTTACAATTGCAACAAAAAGAATAAAATACCTAGGAATAAACTTAACCAAAGAGGTGAAAGATCTGTACACCGAAAACTATAAAACATTTCTGAAAGAAACTGAAGAAGACACAAAGAAATGGAAAGATATTCCGTGCTCTTGGATTGGAAGAATTAACATAGTTAAGACGTCCATACTTTCTAAAGCCATCTATAGATTCAATGCAATCCCTATCAAAGTTCCAACAACATTTTTCACAGAAATAGAACAAAGAATCCTAAAATTTATATGGAACAACAAAAGACCCCGAATAGCTAAAGGAATCCTAAGAAAAAAGAACAAAGCTGGAGGTATCACACTCCCTGATTTCAAAATATACTACAAAGCTATAGTAACCAAAACAGCATGGTACTGGCACAAAAACAGACACACAGATCAATGGAATAGAATCGAAAGCCCAGAAATAAACCCACACATCTTGGACAGCTAATATTTGACAAAGGAGCCAAGAGCATACAATGGGGAAAAGAAAGTCTCTTCAACAAATGGTGTTGGGAAAACTGGATAGCCACATGCAAAAAAATGAAAGTAGACCCTTACCTTACACCATACACAAAAATTAACTCCAAATGGATTAAAGACTTGAATGTAAGACCTGAAACTGTGAAACTTCTAGAAGAAAACATAGGCAGTACGCTCTTCGACATCAGTCTTAGCAACATCTTCTCAAACACCACGTCTGACCGGGCAAGAGAAACAATAGAAAAAATAAACAAATGGGACTACATCAAACTAAAAAGCTTCTGCACAGCAAAGGAAACCATCAACAAAACGAAAAGACAACCTAACAATTGGGAGAAGATATTTGCAAACCATACTTCTGATAAGGGCTTAATCTCCAAAATATATAAAGAACTCATGCATCTTACCAACAAAAAAACTACCAACTCAATTAAAAAATGGGCAAAGGACCTGAACAGACATTTCTCCAAAGAAGATATACAGATGGCCAACAGACACATGAAAAGATGTTCAAAATCATTAACTATCAGGGAAATGCAAATCAAAACTACAATGAGATATCACCTGACGCCCGTCAGAATGGCTATAATTAACAAGACAGGAAACAACATGTGTTGGAGAGGATGTGGAGAGAAGGGAACTCTCATACACTGCTGGTGGGAGTGCAAACTGGTGCAGCCACTATGGAAAACAGTATGGAGATTCCTCAAAAAATCAAGGATAGAACTACCATATGATCCAGCCATCCCACTGCTGGGTATTTACCCAAAGAACTTGAAAACACCAATTTGTAAAGGCACATGCACCCCTGTGTTCATTGCAGCGTTATTCACAATAGCCAAGACTTGGAAGCAACCTAAGTGCCCATCAAGGGACGAATGGATAAAGAAGCTGTGGTATATATACACAATGGAATACTACTCAGCCATAAGAAATGATGAAATCCAGCCATTTGTGACATCATGGATGGACATTGAGGGTATAATGCAAAGTGAAATAAGTCAGAGGGAGAAGGTCAAATACCGCATGATTTCCTTCATTAAGTAGTAGATAATAACAACAATAAACAAACACATAGGGACAGAGATTGGATTGGTGGTTACCAGAGGGGAAGGGGGGAGGGAGGAGGGTGAAAGGGATAATTCGGTACATGTGTGTGGTGATGGGTTGTAATTAGTATTTTGGTGGTGAACATGATGTAATCTACGCAGAAATAGAAGTACAATGATGTACACCTGAAATTTTTACAATGTTATAAACCAATGTTACTGCAATAAAAAAAAAAAGAAAAAAAAAAAAAAAAAAAAGAGACTCTTCTAGCTAAAGTATAGGTGATCTTACTCCTGAAATCCTAATTGGATAACTCCCACTCCACCCAGCTTCTAGATATGGTAAGAAGAGAACGGAGGTGGAGAAATGTAATACCCAAGGAGTCCTCCTATGAACTTTTGGAAAAGGGAAATGTGCCTTTCCAGCTCTATCAACCTAACATATCTGGAGGGCCACATCTAAGGTGATGTTTGCTCCTCTCTCCCTGACCCTCTCTTCAAGCATGTGTCTTCTTCGCTTTAGACAAAGAACTTAATCACTCATTCATTCAACAAATATTTATGGAATGTAGAAAAAAAAAAAAAAAAAGAAACACCAGAGAGATGCTCCCTCTCTCTGCCATGTGGGGATACAACGAGAAGACTGCCATCTGTAAACCAGGAAGAGGGCTCTCACCAAGAACCAGACAATGCTGGCACCTAGATGTCAGACTTCCAGCCTCCCGAACTATGAGAAAACCATCCAATCTATAGTAATTTGTTAGAGCACCACAAACTAAGACAACAACATTTTGAGCATTTGTTATATAAGACATATTGTGTTTTACTTCCTTTCCTTCATTTAATCCTCACAAAAGTTCTAGGAAGGAGATCCTGTTTTCATTTCCATTTTAGAAGTGAGGAACTAAGGTGTACAGACTCTAATCCGCCTGTGGTCCCCAGGCCAGTAAGAGGAAGAATCAGGAATTAGCCCCAGGCAGTCTCACTCTGGTGGTCTAGAGGTTAAGATTCTGTGCTCTCAGTGCTGCTGTTGCCAGGTTCATTTCCCCTTCAGGGAACCACACCACCCATCTGTTGGTTGTCATACTGTGGCAGCTGCATGTTGCTGTGATGCTGAAAGCTATGCCACTGGTATTTCAAATACCAGCAGGGTCACCCATGGTGGACAGGTTTCAGCAGAGCTTCCAGGCTAAGACAGACTAGGAGGAAGTATCCAGCCACCCACTGCCAGAAAAAAACCGGCCATGAAAACCCTGTGAACAGCAGCAGAGTATTGTCTGATACAGCGCTGGAAGGTGAGAGGATGGCGCAAAAGGACCGGGCAGGGTTCCGTTCTGCTGTACACAGGGTTGCTAGGAGTCGGAACTGACTAGACTGCACTAACAACAAAGTCTGACTCTAAAGCCTGTCTTACTTACCACCATACAATTTCTGAAGTTGCTGACTGCTCAGAGACAGGAATAAATCAGACCATGGGGACAGGGTAAAATGGAGGAAGGCTGTGAAGTTTTCACTATTTAGGTAACAGAAGACAGGAACCAAAGAAAATAGCTTCCAGGCATTTAGAGCACCTTGCCCAGTGCATTAGTTAGGTCTGGATTTGATCACTTCTAATATGCCTAGAGCTATAGGAGACAAAAGACATGCTGCTCTGTGAAATTCTCTCAGTTACACAACGCTGCTGTTCTTCACAAGGCATGGAAAATGATGAACTCTTCTTATGCCATTTAAAAGGATTAGGGCTTCCTTATGGGGCAACTATGTAAAATTCTCTACCTTCTCCGACTCTGAGCTTTGTTAGTGCAGATGAAATCCATTTAATCCAACCATAACAGATCCAATTTCTTTGATCAGTACATAAACGTTTTAGCAAAAAAGTCCTCCTTGCTCTACTAAAGTTATTTCCTGGTACCGAATATGTGAGACAAATCAGCCTATTACACTCTTACGGTGCTATTAGGTATTATAAATTTATAAAAGTTTTAATTGACCCTAATCTGGATATTTATGGTATTTTAAAAATCTTTGTTTATTAAACAGCTGAAGTATTACTTTTCCTTCATTTTGAAAAGCGTATATTGAGTACTTATCACAAACCAGGACTAGTACTAGAGACACAAAGAGAGTAAAAATGGGGTCCCAGCCCTCACAGAGCCGAGTAGGGTTTTCATCCATTTCTTCTCAAAAACACACCTCTAGGGCTTTGCAAGACTACACTATTAGTTTAGGTGTTGTTTTTTACAGAATTAAAGCCGTGTCTGCTGGGAAATAAGGAAGAAAGCTCATGGAGGAGGAGGAGAATCTTTACAGTTTTTTGATCTCTAGTTTTAGAAGCAGGATTCAAAAATTAAAAAGTCTGTGTTAGAAGGCCAGCACTGGTGGCCTAGTGGTTAAGTTCAGCGTGCTCCACTTTGGCTGTCCAGGTTTGGTTCCTGGGCATGGACCTACACCACTCATCTATCAGTGGCCACGCTGTGGCAGCAGCTCACATACAAAAAGAGGAAGATTGGCAACAGATGTTAGCTCAGGGCAAATCTTCCTCAGCAAAAAGAAAAAAAAAAAGTTAAAAAAAACTCTGTGTTACATGTGGCAAGAGATTTTAAGATGTAATAATAACTAACATTTAGTGAGCACTTAAATTGAGCCAAATTCAAGTTTTAATTACTTTATGAGAATTATTTGATTTAATCTTTACAGGGGTCCTACAGATTGGCACTATCACAATGTCCATTTTTAAGATGATGAAACTGAGGTACAGGAATTAAAGGAGCCAGAATTGAAACCCAGGCAGCCTGTCTCCAAACCCTATGCTCTTAACAACTATCCCTGCCACTGAAGAAAGACTCAAATACCATAGTACTGTACCAGATTAAACAGATCGACCAATGGAAAGAACTAAAAGCCTAAAAACAGACTCAAGCATATATACTGATTAACTAAAAAGTTATTACAAATCATGGGAGAAAGATGAATTACACAATAAAAGGTGCTGCCCTAATTATTTAATTATTTGGTTCCAAAAACAGTGAACCCTTACCTCACACCATTTATTAAAATAAATTTCACGATGAAATCCAGCCATTTGTGACAACATGGATGGACATTGAGGGTATTATGCAAAGTGAAATAAGTCAGAGGGAGAAGGTCAAATACCGTATGATTTCCTTCATTAAGTAGTAGATAATAACAACAATAAACAAACACATAGAGACAGAGATTGGATTGGTGGTTACCAGAGGGGAAGGGGGGAGGGAGGAGGGCGAAAGGGATAATTCGGCACATGTGTGTGGCATGCGTTGTAATTAGTATTTGGGTGGTGAACATGATGTAATCTGTGCAGAGATAGAGGTAGAATGATGTACACCTGAGATTTATACAATGTTATAAACCAATGTTACTGCAATAAACAAAATATTTAAAAAAAATAAAAAACCAAAAACAAACAAAAATAAATAAAAAATAAAATAAATTTCACTGGGTTAAAGAATTACATGTGAGTATCTGGAACCAAAATGATGCACATGACTCCCTTTCCTCATCATTTCTTGCTAAAATGATCCAACTAACTCGACAGGGAAAATCTTCACCACCAACCGGCCATTTAACAAGAGCCCCGTCTACAAACCTGAACCCTTAAGGAGAGTCAGCAGGAGATGGTTTAGGAAAGAGCACCGTGAGTGAAGAGCCCAATTAGGAGCCAGTCCCCAGAATATCAACAATAAAACTGCCATTAATCATTTACTGGCATGATGGGTTGTAATTGGTATTTTGGTGGTGAACATGATGTGGTCCATGCAGAAATAGAAGTACAATGATGTACACCTGAAATTTTTACAATGTTATAAACCAATGTTACTGCAATAAACAAAAAATTAAAAAAAATTTTTAAAAAATCATTTATTGGCAGCAGACACCCTACTAAGTGCCTTAAGCTGTTAACAAATTTCAGTATTATTATACAAACAAGTAATCTAGTGCTGAGAGGGTTAAATAAGATGCACAATGTTAAATAGCTAATAAGTAACAAAGCCAGGGTTGGAACAGAATGGCTATCAGACTCAAGCTTGAACTCTTAATCACTCTACTACTTATAGAGGGGCCAGGTCCACCAGGATCCTCTCTTCAGAGCAAGCGGACAGTTCCTGGATTGGAGCAAAGGCTGGAAGCAAGACAGTGCTGGACAAAGAGCCGTGCTGGAGCTTCTGCCTGCAAGCCAGGCCAGGCAGCTATGCAGGGGGAAGGGAAACTACTCTAGGAGGCTCAGAGCTGCCAAGGCAACACAAAAGGAAGACTGTTCTGCGACAAAGGGGAACTCTGCCCTGCAGCAGTCTCTCACTGCCTACAGCTCCATCCCTAACCCACACAAACTACTGGAACTCTAAGCTGCTGATGACAAATTACAATAAATCTAACTTTTCCCCTATTTTTGCCTGTAATAAAAAGAACTGAACAACTACCTACACAATTTTTGACAAAGCATATTTCAGTTACTAATATTGAACAAACTAGACCTCACTTGGCAGATGAGCAAACAGAAGAGAGCAAACTGACAGGAGAAAAGACAGATATTTTTAAGAGAAGTAGAATAATCTAAATAATTGGGGTAACTGCAAGAAACAAGACAAGTTTACAAATTTTAAAATTTACATTCCCAGTGAGCTTCAGAAGAACAGGGAATCACTGAAAGAAGTGTTACTACAATGAAAGCTGAGAAAGCAGCAACAGGATTTTAAAGGTAAAAGTGAAACTGGCGGCCTAAAGAATAGAGGCAGTGAAATGCAGACTGGCTACTGCAGAAAACCAAACTGTGCCTGAGAAGATCTGCTCAATGACATCTCCCAGGACTCACAGGAAAATCATGAAAAACTGAAAATTATCAGTGAAAAAGATAATCTGAACAACAGATCCAGAAGATCAAATATGTTACGGTAGGAATTTTGGAAAGAGAAAATGAAACAAAAGGGAGAAATAATAATTAAGTAAAGGAGAAGTAATTATTAAGTAAATAATGGGGGGGACTTAAAAATGAGTTTTTCAAACTTAAATTATTTATTCAGAGCTTGGCAGAATTAATAATGAAAAAATTCACACATTCCAGAATTTCTGAATATCAGGGGGGGAAAAAATCCAATAGACATCTGAACCTCCACCAAGCCTTAAAAAAAAAGAAAAAGAATATGAATGAGATGACATAAGGCTTCTCATCTGCCATACTAACTGGAAAAAGACAATGGAGTAAGATTTATAGGAAAAGACTGTGGCCTAAGAATCCTAAATTTAGCTAAATTATCAATACTATAATTATCATTATTATAAAGCAAAAGAAATACATTAATGGACATAGAAGGACTCAAAAATATACTTTGCACCTATCCTTTCCAGAAAAAAATTCTTAAGCAAGTGAAGATATACAATCAATTGAAAAAACACGATAAAGAACTCAAGAAAGTAGAAGATATCTAGAGGTATAAAAAAAAAAATCAGTGAGCAATAAAGCTAACAAAACTAGAGTGATCTAAATTATGTGCTAGTGGTGTTGAAATCATCATACAAATATTCAGCATATATGCTTGAAGGAGCAAAATGTAAAAAAAAAACTATGAACAAACATTACTAATTATTTAACAAAATTTAGGCAGTAAGGGGAAGGAAGGAACGAAGGAAGAAAGAATATGCTGAAGGACTCACATACTCGTATTGCTTAGGGAACTCCAGAGACACTGTTTCAATGATAAATAAGTTCAAATTTTAAATGTACCTACCATTAGAATAAAAATTAGACATATAACTCCCAAGTCACAAAGAAGTGTTTTTCTTCTTTAAAAGAAAACTTGATAAATAAAACAAGACAAAACTCAGAAAAAGGTAAACAATAAAAGCATAATAACTTGAAAACCTAACACAAGATGCCAAGGGTAAGACCAAAGATTCAGTAAACACTAGTAGGTTAAGTACCCCGATAAAAGAGGAACACACACAAACCGGGTGAAAAGAGCGAGATACCACTCACTTCCCGGGTTATTAAATGAGGCAATGTGGGCAAAAGTGCCAGGCATAGAGTAGTTTCTCAAAAAAGTGTATATAAAGAAAGAAATAATATTTGCAGGCACTGTGGTGAACCAAAAATTTAAAAAAGAAGAAAAAAGAGGAGGAAACTTTATCAGTTTAAAACACTGGAAAAGGGCCGGCCCCGTGGCTTAGCGGTTAAGTGCGTGCGCTCCGATGCAGGCGGCCTGGGTTCGGATCCCGGGCGCACACCGACGCACCACTTCTCTGGCCATGCTGAGGCCGCGTCCCACATACAGCAACTGGAAGAATGTGCAACTATGACATACAACTATCTCCTGGGGCTTTGAGGGAAAAATAAATAAATAAAAAATTAAAAATAAATAAATAAATAAATAAAACACTGGAAAAAATTCATTAAAATAAAAAAAAAATTTTTAAGTCTCATGATGACCTGGCAAGAAAATGAAAGAAACTCAGAGGTCAAAAACTTAATAAAGTGTATATAATCTTTGATCCAGAAATTCCACTTGTAGAAATTTATTCTACACTCACATGTAATAAAAGTAAGAAATCACACATAGAAAGAATTAATAAATTCAAGACAGTTTTCTCAGTTTAGGATAATTTAAGCTGCAAATAACAGAATACCCAACTAAAGTGATTTAAACAAAAAGGGTCTAATTTAAACAAAAGGACTAGAAGGCAGGCACTTTCAGGTTGATTCAGTAACTCAAATATATATATGGCCAAGGTTCCATATGCCCACCCTATCACCTTCAGTGTGCTACTGCCATCATGTTAGAATCATATAAAATGATCTTAAATACCACAATCAGAGAAAAAAAGAGTTAAAGCACATTTGTTAACTGTGGTTGCTCCAAGCTGGTGGGATCATGGGTGGTTTCTTACCTCCTGTTTCATGTATTTTTTTGTACTTTCCATATCTTTTATAAGAATGTAATACGTGTATAAACTGAAAATAGAAAAAATATATATATAAAAGAGAAGTGCTACCAAAGAAAGAGGCTCAATTACCCCTTGGCCATAATGACATAGGTACTTTCCCCTTGTTTTCCAATTGAATTCTTATAAATTGATTTCTTGCGTGTATGAGTTTTCTAATTCTCCACCACAGGCACAGTAGTTTTGTATAAAAAGTAAGTTTATGCTGTTGTTAATGATTATCATCTATGCAGAGTACAACACTTGTATACAACTCAACAGTTCCCTTTCACGAGTCTTTATTACTGACTACAACTCTTATAAAAAGAAAAATAGATGTAGAGAGCATTTTGCTGTGAGGAACTTGAAGCTTTAATCATTCAAGAGCCTTTCCCAAAATCACATTAAATTGGGAAACCTAAATACAATCTACTCTAATAGCATTCTCTTTTCATGCACCATATTTCATCAAGACATTATTAAAACAAATTCATGGTTATATTGCATCAATTTCCAAGGGGCTCAAATTCTTCTAGATATTTAATTCAGTAACCATCTGTGCTCCTAAATCTACTGCAGATGAAATGAATGTTTAGAGACCAAAGCTGGCTAGGAGAAACCTACACTATCCATTTGGGGTGCTTCAGCAACTTCCTTCTGTTAACTTTCCCCATGTTATGAGGCAGTCCGAACAGCTTAAGGGACTTCCCACATGTAGAGTATCCCTCATCCACTAATTTCAGGGGTATCTTCCAAGACAGTCTTCTCCACAGCTTAGAACTAAAAATTTGGGTCACAGAATTTCAATTTGAAAACTGAAGGACATCTGAGAAATAATTTAGTCAAACTTCTCATTTCATATACAAAGAAACTGTCAATACACAGTTTAAAACCAACAAACAGATCACAGAAATGTTCCACTGAGCACGCAAAGATGTCTTCAGAAAAGGTCTAAACCCTGCAAGAATTTATCCTGCTGCTCCATCCTGTTTAGGATCCTATTTTTAAAATGCTGGACAATCAGTCTCTAAGGCCCTTTTTAGATATTACAAATCCTCAAGTAAGGAAATTCCATTCAGTTACACATGACGTGCAGACTAAAGCAGCTAAGTTGCATCTGTGGTGCATCAAGTGCCCTATTAGGTCATCTTGCCTCCTCTTCTCCATCCACAAGGAATGGAAATTAATCTCTGCCTTTTTGGTTATTGCTGTCTTCAATAATGTGACAGGAGGCACTGAAGAGAGGAATTTGTAAACACCAAATTGCAAACAAAAAATTCACTAAAATAAAAATTTTTGTTAGGCTGGTTTCATTTTGTTTTAGGCTCTACCAACACTAATCACATAAATTATGAAGTGTAATATACTTCATTATACAAAATTAAACAAACTATAAACATCTACGATTTAATCATTAATCAAAATTAACAGTTTGAGCCATCGGTGGAGAAAGACAAAGGAGCTCTTTAATAAGCCTTGCATGGTAGAAGATGCTTCCTGGATTTTTGCGTATCTTGCCTGGTATGATCCTTACAACACCTCTAGCAAGTAGATATGAAAAAAACCCTATTGTACAGAGAAGGAAACTGAGGCTTGAAGAGGTAATTTAACTTGACTGAGCCTCACAGACAAGAGGAAGGGAAGCTGGAATTTGAACCAGACTAGTCTCACTCCAAACCCTGTCTTCCCTCCACCGTGTAAATGCTACCACAAGCACTTATGAAGAACGAGAAAAGATCTAGGTTTCGCTGTTGAAGAATTTATGTTCTAAAAACAAACTTGGGCCTCATTCCTTCACTTATTTAAGAGTTCAAAATTTCAAGTGAAATTTTAAAATATCTTTTAAAATTTTAAATAGATTTTAAAAATCTTTCCCCTTCAACATCTCTCCTCCCTCAGATCCTCACCCCGAGGCCATGCATGGCTGCCAGGGGGCTCTGGGCCACCAAACTACGAGTGAAGAGTTTACTAAAAATTCTTAGCCAGACTTATTCATAAATATATGAGCGATATATGACAATATTAAAACAAAAAGAAGTAACTCACTGGAGTGCTAAGTATTAAATGCTATATCAGGCGAAAATTCCTTCCGTTGATACCACTTTCCCTTTCGAAGGCCTGGATGCATCTCATCCCTACCCTGTCAGCATTCTGCCCTCAGTCAGCGCTGGCTGCACTCTGAGCTGGCTAATCTTCGCTGAATTCCACATGATTTTAGTAGGCCTCAGTAATATTTTTGCTTAACTCTCAAGTCCAGAGATACTTATTCTATAAATGACTACCATTTTTGTAGTGAACTTCTGAAACCCTCCAAATTGAGGAATATTTTAATTGACTCATTAAGAATAGGTACCAAATTTTAGTGGTGGTTGCCATGCGATGGAATAATTTTGCTTTGTATATTATAAATATTTGTTTTTTTAAAGGATTATTACTTTTAAGGTAAACAGATACATTTTTCCTCTTTTATTCAATAACTGGATGATGACTACATTCTTTCCAGCATCAAAACAAGATTAAACTCAAGAAATATGTTTTGCACTCCAAATATTTACACAAACAAATTCTATACACATCCATGCTTAACAGACAAGAAAACTATCACACCAATACTAGGAATGTGTGTGGCTAAAGTACTATTTAATCATAATGTACTTGACCAGAAACGGCTAAGTTTGAATTATCAAAGTATATACCCAGGACCCCACCACTCTCACTACCTCCACCACCACCATCTTGGTCAAAGCCACCGTCACCTCTCCCACTGAGACAGCCTCCTAATTGGTCCTCCAGCTTCTGTCCTCATTCACCCCACCCTGCACCTGGTTGACTCTCACACAATAGTCAGTTGATACTTTTAAAACAAGTTAAATCTTGTCACTCCTCTAATCGAAACTCTGCAATGGCTCTCCATTTTACCAGAGTAAAAGCCAACATCTTCACCATGGTCTACAATGCAATCTTTCATCTTGTGACAATCCCCCTGACCTCATCTCCTAGGACTCTCCTCCCAGCCATACTGGCTTCCCTGCTGAACACCAGGGACATTCTTGCAATAGGGCCTTTGCACCGGCTGTTCCCTTCACCAAGAAGACTCATGCCCAGATAGCACCATGGCTAACCCCTTCACCCTTCCAAAATGGATTCAAATATCGCCTTCTCAGTGAGGACCAGCCTGGCCATTTCTTTTTAAAAAGTGGAAACATCACCTCTCCGTTCCCATACCTGCATTCCCAGTCCTTTTACCCTGCTCTGTGTTTTTTCCCGCGGTGCTTACCACCTTCTAACACACTCTTTACTTACCCATTATAATTACTGTTTATTTCTCCCCACAAGAATATAAGCTCCACAATGGCAGGGATCTTTGTTTCTAGGAAGAGCGCCTGATACAGAGTCAGGAACTCAACTAATATTTGTTGAGCACATGCTGAATTAGAGTAAAATAAGCAGAGTTTAGGTGGCCTAATGCGGTCACATCAAGATCCCAACACACAAGATTCTTGCCACTCCCAATGATGAATGGAACCAGGAAAAGCAAATCAGGAGTCACAAAAGTGCAAGAGCGATGGCTCACACCACAGTTCTTGGGAACGGAACTATAAATAATCAGGCAAGGCCTAAGACATGGGGTTAGAGTATCTCGGATGAAATCTGAACTCCTGCTTTTAGCAAATTCATTCTATCAGACTCCAGCAGTAATCTGTCCACAACCCCACTCCAAGAAAAGTGTGTGCCTGGAGCAGCCTCTGATTAAATAAATCCATTTCACCATATATTGGTTTCTCCCAACTTGATCTTTTCTCTAATCTTCCATCCTTTATCACATTATCTCAAAACAGGGTTCAATCATTTCAAAGACAGCTCTTGAAAGGAATATTAGGCAACAGGGGGAGCATAATCATTTAATTATGTCTCTTTATTCTGCCCTTTTATTTTAAAAGCTGGGGGTCAAGGGAAGAGACAGTGAAGAAATTACTTTCAGAGATTAAAAAAGGGCCCATACCTTTGAAAAGAGCTGCTAGTAGTAACTGCCTATTGTAGAAACACAGACACAACCACAAGACTGGGAGGGCAGGAGGCACAGAACATCCAGAATTTCTAGAGGGAACGAGAAAAAGCTAGAAATAAGGTAGCTTCCAAATGTTTGCAGGATGTGCATTCTGACATGTGGCATGCTAGAAAAATCAGTGGTAGTCACTGATGAGAATATGATGAGGTCTGAAAGATTAAACCACAAACGTCTGTTGAGAGGCTACTGTGTAATAAACACAAAAAACGTCAACATCTACAACCAAGGAAATTCACAGGTGACTACTGAAAACTGGGTGAAGAGACTAAAAAAAGTACTGAACTCTTAGGCAGTATTCCAGGAGCTTGAATTAACTCACTGAATCCTCATAATAACCGCTATGAATCAGGGGCTGTAATCATCCCCATCTTTGAAATGAGGACAGTAAGGTGCTGTGTTCTTTCACCTCCCTGTCATTCTCCCCGCTCCTCCTCCGGGATCCCC
Source organism: Ceratotherium simum simum (assembly GCF_057802395.1). Classification (NCBI taxonomy): domain Eukaryota; kingdom Metazoa; phylum Chordata; class Mammalia; order Perissodactyla; family Rhinocerotidae; genus Ceratotherium; species Ceratotherium simum. The sequence goes on along the minus strand of NC_141909.1, from coordinate 62,808,800 downwards.
TTCAGCTTTCTAGTACAGCTAGCTCTTCCTTAGGTTGCCCGTTCATCTGGTTTGCCCAGGACTGCCCTGGTTTGTGTCTGTTGTCCTGGCCTAAATACTAACAACACCTACCTTCGAATTTTTTTTAATTGTCGGAAAAAACACATAACATAAAATTACCACCTTAACCATTTTTAAGTGTACAGTTCAACCTACTTTACTTTTAACAGTGTCCCGGTTTGGACTATAAATTATATGATCACCCTTCTCCACTTTAACTTCCCTACTGTAACTATTTACTTACCAGCCACCCTGACCCAACTGTAAGCTTTTGGAGAACAGAACTGTGTGTCCTGTGTTTTTACGCCTACGACCCAGCACCGTGTCGGGCATATTGTTAGTAAATGTTTAATAAGTGAACAAATGAGTACATGTTATCCTAAAATCCCTACTGGTTAATTTTCATTTTACAGAGGGAGGCTGCCCTCCACCAGGTTCAGAATTTGAAACTTTTAAACTGCTCCAGCCGTATCCGAGACCAACCAAAGAAAGAGCCAGCGGTCTAAAGAACGATGTAAATGTGTGTTGCTGCGCAAGTAAAAGCAGTCATTTACCCACCAGTGGGCCGCCGAAGGAGACAGTGGCTGCAAGAAAATGTGCGTGGGCTTATAAATATTTGGACAGATTCACAAGACTGGAATTAAGAATGATAATAAAAACAAAGAAACTACCTAAAGAGGAAGGGACTCAAAACACAGTGAGGAATGTCAAGTGCTCCACTTAAACATTCTCTTAAAGGGCCGGCCCTGTGGCTTGGTGGTTAAGTGCGCGCGCTGCAATGCTGGTGGCCCGGGTTCGGATCCCGGGTGCGCATCGAGGCACCACTTCTCCGTTCATCCTGAGGCCGAGTCCCGCATACAGCAACTAGAAGGATGTGCAGCTACGACATACAAATATCCACTGGGGCTTTGGGGGGAAAAAATAAAATAAATAAAATCTTTAAAAAAAAAAAACATTCTCTTAAAATTCAAATATTATCTTTAGGGATGCAAATACTGCAAAGCTCCACACTGTGGGCCTAGGGCCTCCTGGAGTGAATTACAACACAAATGCGCTTTAGGTTAATCCTGTACCTTCGAGAAAAGAGAAATAACAACAACCTCCAATTTCAGTACAATTTTAAAAACCTAAAATGCAATGTTTATTATGAAGCTAAACAACCGATCTTTCTCTCCCTCCCTCTTCACTTCTCTCTCTCACACGTACACCTCAAACTTTCTACATCAAATTAAATTGAGCAACAAGATAAAATGAAATTAAGAAAAAAAGATCAAAGGAAATGTGGTTTTTAGTTGATTCAAAATCAGAAAATCCCACTGTATTACTAACTGGAACAGTTTCATCATCATCATATTAATATTGAAGTTCTCTTTTTTTCCCCTCCACCCAAGTTTTTGAGTCATCAGTAACACATGGCTGCTCCAGAACCAATCTAATCTTCTCTGTATTTTTCCTGATGGCAATAGCCATTTGTGCTTGAGGGAACCCAAAAGGACCAATCTGGCCAGCCACTATACTGCATACTTTAAAACTCTCCCTCAGCGAGCTGAGGCAGCTGCCACTTGATTATTTGCAACTCTCTTTAAGATGTGAAGTCCATAAGAATCTTCAGTTCAAAATAGTCTTAACTGCTTTAAGGTCTGCTGTTTCCCAGGGAACAAGGTCCCTTTAACTCTTACAGATTTAATGAAGAGAGTATTTTTGAACTATTAATGTACTTGCACTGACCATGACCACACCCAGTCTATCAAAGGCATCTGTTTGCCTAGGCCAGGCTGCTGTTACTGCAGAAACCTGAGAAGAGGGGACCGGACGAGAGGAGAGAGACATGATTCTGCAGCAGGAATCTCAGGCTTTGGCCAGAGAAAACGTATTTTTCTAAATCCCTTTAACATCAGTAAACATATTAAAGCCAACAGGATTCGAGTTTTACATGGAAGGGAAGTTTTCACCTGACAAGATGAGGAAGGGGAGGAGGCCCGGACCAGAGGAAAGGAGGAAAAGAGGAAAAGAGAAGAGCTGGAGCCAGGAGAGGAAGCAGGTGAGGTGTGTTCCAACCTCCCCTCTTGGAAGGTGTATTCACACAGTGAAAGAAATACCAAAGGCAGGACGGCCTCTGCCATGCTTTCCCTTCGGATTCTGGAAAAGACTGCCCCACAGGCCACACCACACCAACCCAGGTCTGGGTCAGTCATATCAACGTAAACTCTGCTACAGCAAAGTCAGACAGAACAATGGCTGTAATTTTTCTTTTACCTCTGTGGCCCTGACTTTTGTTTTGTTTCCACAAGACCCAGAAAATCCTGCCTACACAGGAATAGGATGGAAGTGGGCAGATGCAGATGGGTGGGGTGGGTTGAGAGCTGCAGGAGTGCCTGATAATGGGTGAGGTGAAACCACTACAAAGACTGCAGGGGACCACAGTACTAGCCAAGAGCTGGATGAAGGATATGGCAAAGACCAAGAAGGGAAGCACGTCTCTAACAGCCCAAGTGAAGTGGAGCCCACCAGGAGCACCACCAGGCATGACCGAGTATGACAAGCAAAACAAGAGTTCTACCAGCAAGAGTTTTCAGCAGTGAACTCCAGGGAGGTATGTCATCGGTCAGTGATTGCCAGTGCAGGCAACAGGCCAGAGCAGCTGCTTCCTGGCAGAGCCAAAAGGATCCAGAGGTCACCAGGTGGGTCTATGGATCCCATCCACTCCCCGCCCCCCCCCCCACCCAGATGCCATCATAGTCAGGGAGAGGAAATATGAGAACCAGAGCATTTTACCTGTTTAAAAATGAGCATTTACCTAAAAGCTGTTTAAATTTGCATCAGATTAATTTTATTAGCTTGAGCCATATTTTAGCCACTCCCCCACCATTTCTGTACTGGGAAGGAGTTTCTAAGGAAGATCAGCCTAGATTATTAGAAAATAAGGAATCATTCTCTCTGCCTGTGTGTTCCGTAAGTAACCAGTGTTTCTTCTTACCCTTATTTTGATTGCCCACAATATGAGGCAGAATGAAGAAAATAGTCCCCAATCCTATTTGAAGGACCTCAGTTCCATTACTTACTTTCAGAAGGGTCAGGGGGAGAATCTCTACTAAACACCTTCTGGAGTTCTTCATTTGCCTGCTTTTTGGAGGTGGAAGAAGTAGGTCTTGTGAGGAATGAGAGAACAGATAAAGTTGAGAGAGAAAGGGAAGTCAAAAAAGAAAGTGAAGTACCATTTGCTTTTTCCTACTTTGAGCTCTGCAACTCACCATTACGATACATTTTCAGAGAGGCAAAAGGCAACATGTATTTTGTTCCCTTCTCTAGCCTTACCCAAGGTGGACAAGCTCCAGCAGTCTTGTGACTGGTGCTTGATGAAAGGTATGTGGCACTGCTCACTCCCTCTTCAACACGCCCTCCTCCAGTATTCACAATGGCGACAGGCAGGGAGGAGGCACTCCAAGCCTTTATTGTTCTGCTCTGGCAAGCCTCCCATCTTCTAGAACTGTGATGTTCTCTGTTCAGGGAAATTCCAGCAACATTCTATGAGAATATGGGTTAATTAGTCACAGGCTGATGCTATATACTAACAGTGAGGGTTTGGGGTCTGTCATGAGTGACAGGAACAGGTAGGTTTGCTTTACACAAGGTAGACAGGCTGCATATACTCTACCATAGGAAACCTTTCAAATATCCATTGATCATTTCAAGATCTATTAATTATCTGTAAATCATAAAGTTATCTAGATTAGTGACCAGGTGGTACATCTGAGTCCACTCACTCATCCATCCACTTACACAGGCATTCATTAACTTTATTGATACACATTTTGGGACACCACTGTGGATCCACAGTAAAACATGACACAGTCCCTGCCCGCAAGAAGCTCAGAAGCTAGTAGCAGAGACAGACTAGGAAAGCACCATACTGTTAATTCTTAGTTTATTATCAATGTCACTGGTACTGGTGTCCAGAGACAGGCCATCTGTTAGCCTAGGGCAAAGTTCTAATGAAGTAACATGTGTAATAACACAGTGCTGGCATATAGTCAGTGCTCAAAAAAACGTTAATTATCTTTCATATCCTCTCTTTACTGATACTCTTAAGGAAGCGCTGTCAAAATATAGCAAAAAAACCAGGTGGACCGAGAATAGTAAGACAAAATTCTATTGAATTTGTAGAGGGCTTGTCATTTGTACTTAAGAGGCATCCCAAATTTTGGCATCAAAGTGTATTTCTACATCAGCTAAGGTGTGATTGCTCTCTTCATAGGAGTCTAGTTCTACAGTCATTCCAAGGCTGCTGAATAATGGCAGTGAAATTAACAGTAAATAGAAACACATGGGCAGCTTCATCTTTTATAATCAAGCTTCTTTAAGTATTATAAAGACTTAAAAGCTTTTCCTACTTTATAGCTAGAGAAGAAAAATAAAACCAATAAATCAAACAAGTTAGCATGGAAAACTCAAGGCCTAGAAAGTCAGCCTACATCTCAAATAAATCAGGCTATGGACACATTTCTTGAAATTTCGAGGTTCAACCCATCATTTTATTAAAGTGGCACGAGGGATTTTTCTCCCTCCTCCTGGATCCTAGGAGAAAGGTTTGTCTGTCTTGTAGAGATGTTCCATCCTAAGGAATCTAAGAAACTGAAACGTCTGCTTACTTATGAGAAAACAGGATGGAACTTGTGGTCAAGAACTAAGTCCCTGGGGGAAGTAAGGATACAAAGACAGAGGATTATGGGGAAATGAAAGAAAGATTAAAGGAGGAAATTCATGATGCTCAGAAGAGAACACTTCGTACTAAATGATGGACATCACAATAGTAAAGAACTCTGCACTTGGACTTCATGTGCGGGAGGGGGACACGACACGGGGATTGTCTAAAACGATGTCCTTTCTGTTAAAGGAATGTTCCTTCCACTCAGCCAAACCCAACAAGCATAGCTAGAGTTACTGCTATAAAATGCATCCCTGATAGCTACCATAAATAGGAATTTATTATTAAATAGATTAAAACCTCACTAACGTAGAGTTTTGTAAAAATATACCAAAAGCCCCACAGAAATTTCCTTTATAATAAATACTTTCTTCCGACAGTTAGAATGAACAATTTTACAGGGGGAGATTTTAAAAATATTTAAGAAAAGTTTTCACAAAATCTTTCTTAAAAGCACCTATCTACAACCAAATCTTTTTTTTTAAGTATTGTATTTTTATTGAAGAATCACTTGTGTTTTTAACACAACAAATAAAATTGGTCTTTCAGAGGTACAATGTTACTACATAGGAAAAATGGACTTCTGAACATGTCAAACTCATGGCAGAGTAAAATGTTATTTATTCAGTCTGATTCAGCTAGTCCATAAAACATTCTGAAGTGAGACACCAGAGAAGCTCTATTTTGAGTCCCTATTAGGTAATTACATATCAACACACTAAATGGCACATTTCAAGGTCGAAGCTAAATCTGTGCTTATGTTTAAGATGGTAAGGCATAAAGAGTCTATCAACTGAGGACAGTGATTACAAGGACAGATTACAAGTGTGGCTCTGGAGCCACACTGCCCTGGTTCAAATCCTGGTTTGCCACTTATTAGTCATGTGACCTTAAGCAATTTAGATAGCATTCCTACATCTTGGTTTCCACATTATAATAAAGGATTTATAATAATCATACCTACTGTGCAAGGTTGTTATGAAGATTTAAAAAGAATAAATTTCAAGCACTTAGCACATGAAGCTATGGAATGTAGTCAACACACAGTAAGTGTTAGTTCTATAAATATAAAAAGCTGATGTAATTAGTGGTAGAACTGCAGAAAATTAAAAATCTGTATTTTTAATGGGAAACAAAGAAGGATAAACATCGTGGGCTCTGCTTTAAGATAGATTTGGATTCAAATCCTAAGACTCACACACATGAGTGTGTAGCCTGAGCAAGTTACTTAACCTCTCTGTGCTGCATTTTCCTCTTGTATAAGTGAGGACAATCAAACCTCATTCAGTGTTGTTGAAGAGTCAATGATATAATGATATTAAAGCCCTATACAAAGCTTGACCCATAAGAATTGTTCAACAAATGTTAATAACCCTCCTCTTCTGAAATAAATATAAAAGTAGAGGATACACATTTGGTGACCTGCTCTATAGAAATTTATTGAAGTGGTGACTCATGAGGTGCTTGCTTCCGTTATTTAAATTCTCTAGGCAGGACCTGTATGCCATGATACCATCAAAGTCCATCACTCATCTATTGCAGGGAAGACAGCATTTCCACTCATATGCAGATTAATTGTACAAGTCAAAGACAATATTTACATAAAAGTCACCATACCTTTTGTACAAGGAACAGTGGGCATGACATTTACTCTCCCTTAGACAATTTCAGAAAAAGTGCTAAGGGCACCATCTCCACTTCTTGGCTGTTCATGACCTCAGACTAGAGAATTGACTGATAACATGTTAAGATACCAGACTGAAATTCTTTTTTTTTCTATTTTTTTAAATTGAGGTATAATTGACATACAACATTATATTAGTTTCAGGTGTACAACATAATGATTCGATATTTATATATTTGCAAAATGATCACCACATAAGTCTGGTTAACACCCATCACTATACATTATTACAGAATTTTTTTTTCTTGTGATGAGAACAAACCTTTTTCATCTTTCACAGGTTTAGTACAATGACATGGACTCAACAAATGCCTGCTGATTCAACAAATACGCAAATCATTTCTTACATATTTCTTAAGAAATTCATCCAGCTTAGTGTAAATTACTGTATCTATAAAAATGAAAACACTTAGTAACTAACTGCCTATGAATGCTCCAGAAGCTCATGTCACAGTATCCTTTTCAAGTGCTCTGATAGCCATTAGGGTGTTCACAAATACTCTGATTCTCCTCCTTTCCAGCACATGGTAGCATGGCACTCCCCAGCTCCTTAAATTTAGGCATGACCACGGGACTTGCCTTGACTGATGAAGTATAAGCAGAAGTGATGTGCGTCACTGCTGGGAAGAAGTCTTTAAAAGCTAGCACAGGATCTGCAAAGCCCCTTCTCCGTCATGGTGAGTGGCAATGCTCAAGTTGGTGGGGCCTCTGTTAGCCCACCAGCTCTGTTAGCAGAGCCCACAGACAACTCTCAATAGTCAGGAACCACGAATGAAAAAAAAATTTTTGTGGTGTAAGCCTCTGAGATTTGGAGATTGTCTATCATTGCAATATCATGTACCCTGACTCATACAAAGTAGTTGAAAGAAAAATAGCATTTCTTTTCCAATATTCTAGTATTTTTGTGTGTGTGTGAGGAAGATCAGCCCTGAGCTAACATCCATGCCAATCCTCCTCTTTTTGCTGAGGAAGACTGGCCCTGGGCTAACATCTGTGCCTATCTTCCTCCACTTTATATGGGACGCCGCCACAGCATGGCCTGACAAGTGGTGCCTTGGTGCACGCCCAGGATCTGAACCTGGGCCGCCAGCAGCGGAGCGCACACACTTAACCACTATGCCACGGGGCCGGCCCCTCCAATATTCTATTATTTAGATTCTTCATTAATCCAGACTGTTTTCTCCCTATCACATCATTTGCCCCACCACCACTCCCGGGAAACAAGTCATAAAAATCACTATCAGCATTTTAGCATTTTTATAGAATAAAAAACTTTTACATTCCTTTAATTTTAAAGGATTCTGCTTTTAAAAAAAGTGATTACTGGTTTAAAAAAAAAAAAAGGTAATTCATCCTTGCAAAACACACACACACACGCAAGTAATTCACCCTTGCAAAAAAGTCAAATAATACCTACACATATAAAGAAAAATCATCACTGGGGCCAGCCAGTAGCACAGTGGTTAAGTTTGCGCACTCCACTTTGGCAGCCCAGGGTTCACAGTTCAGATCCGGGGTGCGGACCTACACACTGCTCATCAAAGCCATGCTGTGGTAGCAACCCACATACAAAATACAGGAAAATTGGCACAAATGTTAGCTCAGGGACAATCTTCCTCAAGCAAAAAGAGGAAGATTGGCAATGGATGTTAGCTCAGGGCCAATCTTCCTCACCAAAAAAAATAATAAATAAATAAATTAAATTTAAAAAATAAGAAAAATCATCAGATCTCTTACCCAATTCTTCTATATACATACATAAATTCTTTTTTTTAAGAGGGAGAGATATCACAAAAACAATATACATATTACTTTGCAACTTGCCCACTTAACAGTCCATTAGACAGCTTCCCAGTTAATAACTGCATTGGATGGCCATAACATAATTTATTTAACCATGGCCCTAGTGATAGATATTTTGGCTTGTTCCACATTTTTATTTAATTGCAATGCTATAATAAACATTCCTGTAAAATCATGCTAATATTTCTGTAAAATTTATCTCAAGAAGTGGGCCTGCTGAGTCCAAAGGGATGTACGTTTCACATTTTGACAAGTACTGCCTGTCAAACTAATCTCCAAAATGATGGTATCAATCTAACAGGACTACCAATAGTATATGAAAGTGCCTTTTCTCCCTAGATCCTTACAAAACTTGACAGTATCGATTTTTAAAAATATTTGTCAAGCTGAGAATCAAAAAAAAAAAAGGTGTTTCAGTGTTTCTTTTAATTTGTATTGTTTTAATTATTTTGTTCCAACTTTTTTTGACTACTTGTATATTTTTTTCAGAGAAATGTCCGCCTGCCCATATTTTCTGTTTTTTTTAATAGGGTTAGGTTTTTAATTACTTTTTTATCTATTATGAATATTGAGACTTTTTAATCTATGTTGTAAATAGTTTCTTCAAGCCTTCATTTATGAATGCTGGTTTCAACACACAGATTTTTTAAATTAATATGGTTAAATTTGCCAAAATTTCCCATTATAACATCTGGGTTTCAAGATATAGTCCTTTAAATTAATTCCAAGCATAACAGATCTACTGTGAGAACATTTCCACAAAGAAACCAATTAATCCTGCTTTTTTAGCTCTTTAAATCCACTCTGAACTTACTTTATTCTTTAATATAAATGTGTATATTACCTATTTCTCTGAGTGCTAAGGCTTAAAATAAGATAATGCCCCTCCAAAGCAATTGGCACAGCATCCAGTATGCAGTAGGTTTTCAATAGATGTTCATTTATTTTATTCCTCCTGAGTCCCATTAGTTTAGAAACAACAGAATTTCAATTGTGTTCAGGTTGACAACATACCCCGCCAAAACAACTACATTTCCCAGCCTTGTGTACAGCTAGGGTGGCATTATTACACAGTTCTGGTTAATGAGATCTAAGTGGAAGTCGCCAAACTGAGCTTCCAGGAAGCTCTTTGAAACAGAACAGACACAGCTCGTACCTGCCTTTTGCCATCCACCCTGCTCTTTCTTCCTGCCTGGAAGGCAGATGCAATGCTGGCTGAAGAGCAGCCATCTTGAGACATCAAAGTGACAAGATCACTAAGGACGGCTGAATGGAGAGGCAGAAGCAGGGTCTTTGATGGATTTGACCAGCCCTGGAATGCCCACCTCTGGACTTCTTATTACAAGAGGAAAATAACCCTTTTATTTGTCTGAGACATTATTAATGAGTCAGGTTTTCTGTTAATTGCAGCAGAATGTAATATCTAAACTACATGTCATGGTTCACCCAAATATAGATTTTAAAACACTTTCCATTTTCATGGCTTGAAATGGTCTCTTGAAGAAAAGCTATGCTGGTTTGAAGGGCAAGTTCTCCAGTCACAGATATATTTAATCAAAAAAGGAGAAATCCAATCATTAAGCACTTCAAATAGAAATCCAAAGTACCCTTAAGGAGAAGTCAGTAATCAGCAACATATGGTGTCACCAGCAACATATGGTAATACCTGTGCTAATCTTGGGGTTAAATTACCCTTATCAGGACACCACACCGCTCATTTTCATTGTGAAATAAAATTTTAGAGACAAAAGATTTTTCAATAAAAATAAAATCACAGCATTGGAGGGACTCTCGGTAATTATACAAGATTGAATCTTTATTTTTGTCATTAATCAATTCCCAAGAATTCAGGCTCACTTGTAGTTTTAAATGAAAGTAAGAATGAAGAAAATACAGCCGGCCCTCTGTATCCTCAGAGGGTTAGTTCCAGGATCCCTCATGGATACCAAAATCCATGATGCTCAAGTCCCTTATATAAAATGGATATAACCTACGCACATCCTCCCATATACTTTAAATCATCTCTAGGTTACTTATAACACCTAATATAGTGTAAATGCTATGTAAATAACTGTTACACTGTATTGTTTAGGGAATAATGACAAGTGAAAAAAGTCTGTACATGTTCAGTACAGATGCAACAGGCCTTTAGATCTAGGGCTGCCTGGATCCATGAATGCATAACCTGCGGATATAGAGGGCTGACTGCACTCCAGAAGGTGCCCAGTAAAAGCCCCATCACTGTCCAAGATCCTATTCTTCAAAGTATTTCACTAGATTAGGGAGGAAAAGAAGAAGCTGAGAGAACTATTTAACCACTCTACTACCAGAAGAACAGTCTCAAAATGTCGGTCCTATTTTAGTCCTCTCACTTCAGCTAGCCAGCCCTCCAAGCCTGGAGAAGGGGCAAAAGAGCCCAGGGAAGAACAGATTCTGGCCCCGACAGAGGTCCTCTCCAACATGGCAGTCACTTCAGTTTGGGAAAACAGGAGGTAGGAGACATAAGCTGTACTTTCCAGGAGACTGGAGACTATCTTAGCCATCTTTGCAGGTTCCTCTTATCAGCCACCACTGCTTCTACCAAGAATAATTTTCTTTTAAAATACCTAGCACTCCCCCCTCAAAGTGTCTTTCACATCGCATTAAGTATTTTTTAATTGAATTCTTCAACTATGAATAAACTCCTTTACTCAGATTCAACACTGTCCTGATTTGCCTCTGTAATAAGAAGGAATGTACCACATGCTACTGATCACAGTCTCTTCACCCTCTACCAGTAAGGGGGAAAGGAAGATGAGAGAAGAATGGGATGGAATGCAGAGAAGAAAGTCAACAAAGAATGGCAGTGCAAAGAACATCACGTATAACTTTTCATATTAACAAATGTCAATACAGCTTCTCAAGTCAGACATATAGCCCCTACTCCCATTCAGTCAGTTATTATTTTAATTCCTTTATAAATGAACCATATCACTTCTCAAAATTTAACACAACTTTTGAAATATATATCCACAAACTTAGGTAGAGTTTAACAAACTTTTTGAAATGTTGGTTCACAAAACAGTTTAAAAAATTACTTTGTTTGTAAAAGGACTTCTTTTCAAGTTGTTGTTTTATAAATAAAGTTCTAATTATGTCAGCCAAGTTAAGAAAAGTAGATAACAATATCAGTGAGAATTTCAAAGCAGTATTTGTCACAGGTTATCAACCATCAAATAATTAGGAACTGCCTAAAATGCATTTCAAAACACAAATACCTAAATTTGGTAATCCAGTTCTCTCCCAAGCAGGGAGGCAGGGCTGTTTATAGAGAAGTTACACAGTGGAACAGGAAGACCACTAGACAAGCAACCAGAACATGTTGTTTTAATTCTGGCTTGAATACCGAAGTCATTGTCTATTGATGATCATTCTATTTAAAGCTCTGAGAGCCTCAGTTTCCTTGCTGGTAAATGGCAATAATGATACCAATATCACTTAGGATTATCTCTACTGAAATAAGGAAAATTTATTCTCTGGTAACAGAAAGTCAAGCAGTAGGGTAGCCCCAGGGTTGCTTCATTTGGTAGCTGGTTCTTTCCATCTTTCTCTTCCACTATATTCAGCATGGCGCTTTATTCTCAGGCTACCTCTCCTTATAGTCACGAGACTGCTATAAGCAGCTCCAGGTGGTCCCACCCAGTCACGACAACAGCAGCAAAAAAACAGGGGTTGTTTCCTCCTTGTGTGTCCCTTTCTAAAAAGGGAAGGAACTTATCCTGGATGTACCTCCCTCCCTTACCCCCAGCAGACTTCCCCTCTCATCTCAGAACTGGGTCACATGCCTATTCCTAAACCAATCCTGGCAAAGGGAATGAACTTACTGTAACAGGCTCAGACTAATCAGGATTTAGTCCTGAGTCATGTGAGCTGGGGGTGAACAACTGAACAAAACTGCAGTTCAGCCAGCAAGAAAGAATGAAGCAGACAACTGGGCAGATAATCAAGTGTTGGGAATCCCTTATTTAACAGTACTGTGGTGAGGATCAAAGCATAATGCATGAAAAAACTGGAAAGTATAAAATACTTTACAGATGTAAGAGATGATTATTCCCCATTCTAGAAGAATGTTGTGTATTGAGGAAACACAGTTGCCCCAAATCTCAATGATGAAATAGATTCACTGAAAATAAAGGATAGTCTTTAACAGAAAGAGAGGTCAAAAAGATAATACCATTTACAATTGCATCAAAAAGAATAAAATACCTAGGAATAAATCTTACCAAGGAGGTGAAAGACCTATACAATGAGAAGTACAAGACATTATTGAAAGAAATCGATGATGACATAAAGAAACAGAAAGATATCCCATGTACGTGGATTGGAAGAATAAACATAGTTAAAATGTCTATATTACCTAAAGCAATCTACAGATTCAATGCAATCCCAATCAGAATCCCAATGACATTCTTCATGGAAATAGAAAAAAGAATACTAAAATTCATATGGGGCAACAAAAGACCCTGAATAGCTCAAGCAATCCTAAGAAAACAACAAAGCAGGAGCCATCACAATCCCTGACTTCAAAACATACTACAAAGCAATAGTGATCAAAACAGCATGGTACTGGTACAAAAACAGACACACAGATCAATGGAACAGAATTGAAAGCCCAGAAATAAAACCACACATATACGGACAGCTAATTTTCAACAAAGGAGCTAAGAACATACAATGGGGAAAGGAAAGTCTCTTCAATAAATGCTGTTGGGAAAACTGGACAGCCACATGCAAAAGAATGAAAGTGGACCAACTGCTATCGCCATTCACAAAAATTAACTCAAAATGGATCAAAGACCTGAAGGTGAGACCTGAAACTATAAAACTCATAGAAGAAAATATAGGCAACACACTATTTGACAGTGGTCATAAAGGAATCTTTTCAGATGACATGCCTACCCAGACTAGGGAAACTAAAGAAAAAATAAACAAGTGGGACTGTATCAGATTAAAAAGCTTCTATAAGACAAATAAAACCAGAATCAAGATGAACAGACAACCCACCAGCTGGGAGAGAATATTTGCAAAACATACATCTGACAAGCGGTTGATCTCCATAATATATAAAGAACTCACACAACTGAACAACAAAAGAACAAACAACCCAATCAAAAAATGGGCAGAGGAAATGAACAGACACTTCTCCAAAGAAGATATACAGATGGCCAATAGGCACATGAAAAGATGTTCAACATCACTAATCATCAGGGAAATGCAAATCAAAACAACACTAAGATATCACCTCACGCCCGTTAGAGTGGCTATAATCACCAAGACAAAAAACAACAAATGTTGGAGAGGATGTGGAGAAACAGGAACCCTCATACACAGCTGGTGGGAATGCAAACTGGTGCAGCCTCTATGGAAAACGGTATGGAGATTCCTCAAAGAATTAAAAATAGAGATACCCTATGATCCAGCCATCCCACTACTGGGAATCTATCCAACAAACCTGAAATCAACAATCCAAAGAGGCTTATGTACCCCTATGTTCACTGCAGCATTATTCACTATAGCCAAGAAGTGGAAGCAACCTAACTGTCCCTCGACTGACGACTGGATCAAGAAAATGTGGTATATATATACAATGGAATACTACTCGGCCATAAAAAAAGACAAAATCGTCCCATTTGCAACAACATGGATGGGCCTGGAGGGTATTATGTTAAGTGAAGTAAGCCAGAAAGAGAAAGACAAACACTGTATTATCTCACTCATATGTGGAATATAAACCAACACATGGACAGAGAAAACTGTATTGTGGTTACCAGGGATAATGGGGGTGGGGGGTGGGCACAAGGGGTGAAGGGAGACATATATATGGTGATGGACAAACAAAAATGTACAACCCAAAATTTCACAATGTTAAAAACTATTAAAACATCAATTAAAAAAAAATGACAAAGCAGCAAACTATAATGACCACTATTCAAATCGTAACAATAAAATGTGAGGTTTTGAACCACTATGAATATATGCATTTTTCAAATATATGCAAACTGACAATATGAAGCATCAGCAATAGGTTTTACAGCCAATATATACTTCCATTCCTCATTCAACAATATTTTCTGAGCACCTACTATGTACCAGGCACTATTCTAAGCACTGGGGATACCATAGTGAACTAAGCAAAAATTCCTGCCTTGTTGGTGCTTAACTGGCTAACTACACTTAACTGTGTAACTACCTCTGAAGACAAGCACTCTTAATCACCAACATACGTTGAACTCAAAGGATCAGAATACATATAATTTTAAATTTATTACAATAACTTTGGTTTTTGTTTACTTCTCCTACTTTCCCACTCCACCCAAAAATAAAATCATGTATCTAGAAAAAAAAATTGGGGGGCTGGCCCGGTAGCGCAGCGGTTAAGTTTGCACATTCCACTTCCGTGGCCCAGGTTCAGATCCCGGGCGTGGACCTACTCACCGCTCATCAAGCCATGCTGAGGGGCTGGCCCTGTGGCTTAGTGGTTAAGTGCGCACACTCCGCTACTGGTGGCCCCGGGTTCGGATCCCGGGCGCGCACCGACACACCGCTTCTCCGGCCACGCTGAGGCCGCGTCCCACATACAGCAACTAGAAGGATGTGCAGCTATGACATACAAACTATCTACTGGGGCTTTGGGGGCAAAAAAAAAAAAGGAGGAGGATTGGCAATAGATGTTAGCTCAGAGCCGGTCTTCCTCAGCAAAAAGAGGAGGATTAGCACGGATGTTAGCTCAGGGCTGATATTCCTCACACACACAAAAAAAAAGCCATGCTGAGGAAGCGTCCCACATAGAAGAACTAGAAGGACTACAACTATGTACCAGGGGCTTTGGGGCAAAAAAAAAAAAAGAGGAAGATTGGCAACAGATGGTAGCTCAGGGCAAATCTTCCTCAAAAAAAAAAAAAAGAAGGTTTTAAAAAAATTGTATTTTTTTCTTTCAATCACTTTTACGGTACTCTGTCTAAAATATTTTCCTGTGTTCTTAAAGATAAAGGCGCTCACTAATAGAACAAAGGATGAGTTAACCAGATTCCACTTTGTTGCTTTTCTCCCCCCAATTCTGGATGAACGCCAAAAAGCAGAGCCACATTTCAGCTATCATTTCTGAAAAACATACTTGCAAAGGGCAGAGTTAAAATAGCATCAATATCTACAGTTTAAAAACAATCAAATACACACAAAATACAGATAACCAGAGAATCCTAAGAATAAACCTACAACGGATGTTTTCCACAACCGTCATCCGTTAACAGTAGATTCGATATTATACATTTTTCCAGGAACCTTACAAGCAAATGTTACATTCAAAGCAATCTTCAGTAAACAAGATAAATAACATTATTGGATGCAAAGAGGGCTTACTTTTCATAAATGCAGAAACAGAGTTCTATGATACCAAGGAGTCACACAAATTAGAAATGGAAATGAAAATTAAGTACTTACACAAGTATTTATCACCTGGGTTCTAGTTAAAAGAATTTTCTCTAGTAATTTCATACAATAAATACTTAATACTTATGCACATTTGAGGGAAAAAAACCCATTTCCTAAACAAATGAGTGTTCACCAGGGCTTTTTAAAGATTCAATGTACTTAACTCCTTTAGAGATATTCACTCAAGGCCATACCAACTTTTCTCTTTTTATTAAAAAAGATACATGATTTCCTATACCTGTTTTTAAGTAGAGGATAGTGTGAAAGCATTACTTTGTGTTAAAGCCACTCCCCCTGTTCCCATTAGTGTGTGCAACACACAAAGTGACAACCAAATGACAAACTCTTACCACTCTTCTCTTAAACTTTGTTTTAACGTTTTTCTTCCTTCCCAAATCCCTGAAACTTTATATCCATAAAAATTATTAATGGAAGGAATTAGATAGTTGACTATTAGGCCAAAGAAAGCCAAAGAAGTTTGGGGGCAAAACAGCAAAGACAATACAACTCCGAACCCAACTCAGAAGACATTCACAGCTATCAGCTGTTTGAGATGAGGGACATTATCTTGCTATCCATGCATTTCCATCTCCTTGCATTCACCACCCCAACCACAGAACCGAGCCAAGCCTTTCTTACAGTAGAAACTCGTATTTGCAATTTTTAGTGCTACCCTCTGAACCTGGGTATAAGTCAGAAAAAAAAGACAATTATACGTGACTAAGGTTTAATTCCATCTTTGAACTAATCAGCCTTGATCAGAAAGCACTCCTGTGGGGAGTTTACAAAATAGCGTAGACGAAGAACTAGACGTTCAGGGCTTGCTGTAAATCCAGTCTCCTCAGAACCTCCCTTAGAATCAATTTAGCTTTTAAAAATGAAGATCAGGTTGTCTAATGCACCGTATAACGGATGCATATGTTTGACAAAGCGCACTGAGGCAATCTCTCTGAGACAATTTTCAAGGTAACAGGCAGTTGTCTTTTCAAATTCTATTTTTTTCTTTCAATCACTTTTATGGTACTCTTTCTAAAATATTTTCCTGTGTTCTTAACCATAAATTAATTTTTTTATGCCTTAAATACAGATGTCCCAGGAGCTACAGTCTTACACATAGGGTTGCTTGTGCTAACACTAAATGTCCCAAACTCTCACTCTGTTATTAGTTCTTATATCCACTTTCTGTAATTTTTCCAAGGTCAATTGTCAATTCTTAATCATATTATTATGAATACCCTAATGAGCTCTTTTCACAATCCTAATATTTTAAGGGCCAGATGAGTTTGTTAGAGTTCTACCCAAAGTAAATAGTAGTATATAAAAATCAGAATACTGTTTACTTCTTGGCGGTTGTAATCAGGAAAGGGCACACAAGGTCATTCTGAGGGCCCAGCAATGTTCAATTTCTTGACACAGGTGTTTTCTTTTCAGTAGTGCACTTAACTACACATTTATGTTTTATGTGCTGTTCATAATGTTAAAAAAAAGTTAAAATAACGTATTACAAGCAAAGAGTTGAATGGGAAGATATACTTTTCCTCAGTCTCATTCCAGCATGTGTGCATGCACGCGCGCGCGCACACACACACACAGTGACATTCATTCAGGTAGTAATTCAATTGCTTGCAATTATATTTGTAGATGATAGCCAATGATATTTGTAGAAAATATTTAATTTCAGCATTGTTTGTAATAGAGGAAAAGAAAGAAAAATAGAAGGAAAAAAATGGAAACCACCCAAATGTTCCCTAATAGGTGAAT
The DNA here is from genome assembly GCF_057802395.1 of Ceratotherium simum simum. Taxonomy (NCBI): domain Eukaryota; kingdom Metazoa; phylum Chordata; class Mammalia; order Perissodactyla; family Rhinocerotidae; genus Ceratotherium; species Ceratotherium simum. Next base: position 62,791,338 of record NC_141909.1, on the reverse strand, counting down.
GGTAAAATAAATTATGGTACTAAATGAGGGAGATCACTTTATTCAGATATGAAAAAATGTCCAATAATATATTTAATTAAATAAGCAAGTTCCAGAACGAAACATGCATGTCTCATATCTTATTTGGACGAAAATGAGAGTACAGGGTCGGCCCTGTGGCTTAGCGGTTAAGTGCGCGCGCTCCCCTGCTGGCGGCCCGGGTTCGGATCCCGGGTGCACACCGATGCACCGCTTCTCTGGCCATGCTGAGGCCGCGTCCCACATACAGCAACTAGAAGGATGTGCAGCTATGACATACAACTATCTACTGGGGCTTTGGGGGAAAAATAAATAAATAAATAAAATTATAAAAAAAAAAGAAAATGAGAGTATGAATGTGACTTTCTGAAGAAATGTGTAAGAAACTATTAACAGTGGTACTCCATAGTACATGGGAATAGTTGATGAGGAAAAATAGGAGATTTTAATTCTTATCCTTTGATTCTATTTGAATTCCTAGCCAATAATCTTGTACTTGTTTAAAAGTAAAAAATTAAACAAACAAATATATTAGTTTCCATCTGCTATTGTAGCAAATTACTGCAACCTTAGTGGCTTAAAACAATACAAATGTATTCTCTTTCAGCTCTGGAGGTCAGAAGTTCAAACTGAGTCTTAATTAAGGGGCTAAAATCAAGACGTCAGCAGAGCTAGCTCCTTTTGGAGACCCCAGGGAGAATCTGCCCTTGCCTCTTCCAGCTTCTAGAGGCTGCTGGCATTCCTTGACTTGTGGTTGCATCACTCTAATCTCTGCTTTCATCTCACATTGCCTTCTCTGACTTGAACCCTCCTGCCTCCCTCTTTTAAAGACCCTTGTGATTACCCTGGGCCCACCCCAACAATCCAGGATAATTTCCCCATCTCAAGATCCTTAACTTACTCACATCTGCAAGGTTTTTCCATGTAAGGTAACATACTCACAGGATCTGGGATTAGGATGGGGACATCTTTAGGGGGCCACTGTTCAGCCTCCCACAAGAAGTATATGCCAAACCATTCTTGGAGGATGCCTCTAGGGTCTGAGATGTGCAGGGAGGGGAGTGGGGAAGCACTTTACCGCATACTTCTGTATTATTTTAAATTCTTAAATTGAATATGTGTTATTTAATTAAAAACCCAATACACGCAACATATTTCCTCAACTCTAAGATACCATTAATCATAAGATACATTATTTTGTGTATGACTGAGAAAGAAAACACACTGATTAAACTATGACATTCATTGCAATATCATGGTAGATTGTTTGCAAAAATGCCCTCAGAAATCCCTCCCATCCCAGTATGTCCACTCCCTTGCAACATGACTTGACTGTTCCTTTCATCAAGAGGCAGAGCCTATTTCTCCACTCCTTGACTCTGGGCTTGGCCGTATAACTTGCTTTGGCTAATGGGACATTAGCAAAAGGGACTCAAACAAGAAGCTGAAAAAGTGCATGCACACTGGGGCTGGCCCTCTCTCTTGCTGCTGCCTTTCTGCCATGTGAACAAGTCCAGGCAGGTCAACCAGCTTCCCCAGCCAACTCACTGAATCTTGTGCAAATAATAACTGCTGTTTGAAACCACTTAATCCTAACGTCAGAAAAATTTAAAGGTGAAAAAAATGTGGATCTTCAAATCAATGACATGATATTTCAGTAGGCATATTCCAATATAATATCAATATATTGAAGTAGGTGTCTAAAGGGGGTGGTTTCTAGGAGGAAGGTGTACAAATTTTAGTGAACAGAGTTTTTATGCCACATTTTGGCTGCTGGTTACTTTTGCTCATTTTCTGGTTTTCAGTTACATTTCATAAAGTTGAAGTCGTTGAATAAGTGATCACTGGCATTGCAGATTCTGCTTTCTGACAGTATATTAGAGCAAGATAAGTCATCCTGTCCATTCAATGGGAAGAAATTAACAACCTCTAGAATTAAACAGTGAAAAATTATTACTTTGTCATTCAGGTAGGTACTGTGAATCATAAATTAAGAGTGACAATGCTGGGGCTAGCCCCGTGGCGTAGCAGTTAAGTGCGCGCGCACTCCACTGCTGGTGGCCCAGGTTCGGATCCCGGGCGCGCACCAATGCAGCACTTGTCAGGCCATGCTGTTGCAGCGTCCTATATAAAAGTGGAGGAAGATGGGCACAGATGTTAGCCCAGGGCCAATCTTCCTCAGCAAAAAGAGGAGGATTAGCATGGATGGTAGCTCAGGGCTAATCTTTCTCACACAAAAAAAAGAGAGAGTGACAATGCTGGCAAATATCTCAATTTTATTATATAAGGTATATAATTTTATTAAAAAATTGAAAATACAGTGGTATAGCGTGAGTTCTAGTATTGCTACATTTGCAATTTTTTAACCAAAATGATTCTAAATACAAAAGAAGTTCTAGTTACCTCTTACTACAATACTGCATTTACAGGCATATTATGACCTTCTTGTTCACATCCCACTGATATAAACAAGATGTATCTTGTTAACAAAAGGTCAAACAGCTCCACTGTGAAAGATGAATTTCCTAAACTGTTGCTTTAAAAACCAATTTCTGGATTATTATAATAGCTACCATCCACAGAGTGGCTGTTTCCCAAATAACTAGTTATAATAATACCTGATTTGGGTGCATAGATGAAGGTAAATAAGCAATAGAAATAACAGCTTTACTGCTCGGCAATTTTTTCTCCCACGTGCACAAAGAATTACATAAATTCTTGGATTATTAATTTAACACACAGTTATTAAGTGCTTATAATGTGCCTGACACCATACTTGGGACTAGAGACACAAAGTCCCCACCATAAAACAAATCTCCTAAACTTTTGAATTGAAGATAACAACTGAATTCATGCATTTTCTAATGTCTAAAAATCATACTGTGTGCCCGGAGCTTCACACACAACTACCTCTGTCCTTTAATCCTCACAAACATCACGGCACATTTTAAAAATGACTTCGACCTCTCTGAGAGAAGTCACACAGCTAGTAAGCAGAGGAGCTGGGATTGAATCCAGGTAGCTCTATATCTGGCTTTCTTTACCACCCAACACTGCTTTGTGCTGTCTCGGCCTCGTGCTTTTTGATTTAAAGTTAGAAAGGAATTGTTTCAATTTAGCTAGAATAAAAGAGAAGAACAAACTCATAAAGCAACAAGGAAAAAAAAGCCATCTTGGAAGTAACTCATCATGATTAAACGCTGGGAAAGCCCTCTTCCCTGGTCCCTGTAAGGCATGCGACCATTAATCCCCAATGAGAACATTTAAAACGGCTCCCGCATCTTAATATGCTCTCTCTGATGCACCAAACACCCCCAGCATCCTCCCCAATCATCCAGTGTGGATTCATCTCCATGAATTCAACTACTCTAAACTTTGTTAAATGTATTTCTCTATAATGTTCTGAGTAAAATGAGTTCCACAAGTAATGATTGTGGACACAAAAGCAAAACTTTTTTCATTTACACCAAAATTATTTTCTTCACATTCTAAATTTCCAACAGGGTGCCCTTTAGTTTTAATAATACATATTTCGTGAAAATTCTCCATGTTTGTACAATCCACATCCACCACGATTCTCTATTCTTTAATATTGAACTTTCACCTTTCAAGGATGGATTCATAATAACAAGAACTAACATCTACTGAATGTTTACTATATATCAGACTCTTTACTAAATCTTTACATGAATTACATCCCTTAATCCTCACAACCTTTTGAGATAAATTCTATTATTATGCCCACTTTGCACATAAGGAAGCTAAGGTTCAGGTAATTGAGAGCTTGTGTGCTAACTGCTCAATATTACAGACCTAGTAAGTGCTGACGCTGAACCTAGGTCTGACTCCAATGCCTATGCTCTCAATCCAATGTGCTATCCTCATGTGGACATTGACCAACTCCAAAATCCAGAATCCACTCATCTTTAGAAACTTGGTTAGTATCCATCTCTTTCTGAGCTCTTCCCTGACTAACATTTCTCACTGCAAGCCTCCCCAGCATTTTCTTTGATGGGATCATACTGCTCACCCTCTTCCCTTTCCATTCTACCTATTTTCCCTGGATTATTGCATCCATTCCCAAGGCTTCAATAATCCCTTTTTCAGTCTAGGAAACTGAGCCTTAAGTAACTTGTCTATGATCATACAGCTAAGAAATGGCAGAGCAAGGGCTCAAATCAGACAACAATCCTCAACCCTACACAATGCTGCCTCCCCAAGAGTAACCTTCCTCAGTAACTCTGAAATCCTTCTCAAGGTGTCCCACTGCCAATGCTTCAGTTCAGGCACCACCACCTCTTAGTTTAACCTTTAACTAGACTACCCACTTCATGCCCTTGCTCCTCTATCCACACTGTCCAACAGAAATTTCTACAGTGATGGAAATGTTCTATAATCTGTACTAATATGGTAGCCACTAACTATATGGGGTTTCTGAGTACTTAAAATGTTGCTAGTGCCACTAAAGGATTTTTAATTTTATTTAATTTTAATTAATTTAAATTTAAACTTAAATAGCCACATGTGACTAGTGGCTACCATATCAGACAATACAGTTCTACACAGTCCTCAAGTCTCTCCTGTTACCAAGCCCTGACATTCATAAGGCTCAGCCACATTCCCTCTGTCCTTGGGTTCCAGGAGTTTTCCTGAAGGCTCATAATAAACTCCCCTTTCCTTAGGCTTTTGGGTGCATTTCCATTGCTTAACTAAAAGCTATGACTTAGTCTGATTCCTAACTACTGAAAGAGCCTCTCCTCATGAGTTTCTATTTGATAGAGGCAGGATCATAGTCATATGCTCCTCTCAACATATTCAGGGAAGAACCTTTCAGTGAAGAATATGAAGCAGAAATTTATGAGGGCACAAAATGAAGAGGGCAACCCTAATATAAATGCTTTTTCTAACTGGAAACCTTGTTGATAAATAATATAAATTGGCATGCATTATTTTCAAAAGAAATTAACCTTTATAGCACAAAGGGCAGACTACAGCCCATGTTAATATTTTGCTTGGTCTGTAGAATTTTTAAAAACATTTTTACACTAACTTTGAAAATTGAAAGATTTCACATGAAAATCTGGATTTCTAGTACTTCTTGAAAAAACCAGTGATCTGGAGACGCTCGGCCTGCATTCCCACTTGGCAAACATCTGCTAGAGCTGTGAAGCAGCTGTCCTCCTTCACTAGGCAAACACTCTGCAGTTTGCCACAATCCCCACTACTCCCTCATGTATTGCTGACACTGAGGCCTGACTCAGTTGCAAATGATTATTCCCAAAGCATGCTGCTTCCCTCATTTATGTTACATGCCTTGCGCCTATGGCCACATGAGTCTGTGACCCCTAATAGAGCTCTTCAAAGTATTTCATTTAATTCTTACCACAATCTTATGAAGAACGTAGTGTCATTCTCCCTGTTCTATAAATTAGGAAGCTGACCCTCAGAAAAATTAAGACTAAGTGACAGAAGCATGGTTTTAACTTAGGTCCTATAATTTCTTCTCTCATGCTCTTTCTACCGCAGGACATTGCTTGACAATAGCCCAAGAACAATTCTATGATTTAAATTTTGGGCAAATTACTTACATTATAATGTAAAGAAAACATGCTTCAATATCTTGCTCAAAATGTCACTGAGAAAATATGGCCAGGTTTGATGCTTTGGTTGTTGTGAGTACAACATAAAAGCCGTGAGAGTCCCTAGAGAAGTGCTTCCCAAACTTTTACAGCACCCTGAGTAACGAGACAGGTTCTCCCAGCCAGGAGCACACAGCCCAGGGGCTCCAGCTGCTCCAGGTCCTACCAGGTAACCCTGAGGGCTGAAGGCATCACTACCTCACCACATCTATAACTGAAACACTATAAGAGAACTTCTGCTCCAGATATTCTGGAATAAAAACATTAGTAGAAACCAACAATGCAAGTTTAGAAAACACACAATGGTTGAGCATTTACAAATTCTTCCAGCAGTTCAATACCCAGCATCTAAATGAGAAGAGCAAATGAATGATTTCAGGTGGTTCTAAAAGGCTGTCAAGAATTGGCAAACTTTCTGATATTTCTATTTGCCAGATTCATTGAACATCAGGGTGGTCCATGGCAAAGTACTTATACCTTAATGATAAAAGTTCCAGGCCCATATCCATGAACTTGAGCAACCAAAGGTCCCTAGATATAAGGACTTAGATTAGAGCATTCAGGCCAATCTGGGAATCTGCTGCAAGCAGCAAAGGCAGTCCTGCAATACTAGCAGAAGGGGCAGAGTTGTGGACAAAAAAAGTTATAATCAGTTTTCCAGGGTACAAAATTCAAATGGAACCCACTGGAGACAAAGCTATTCCCAAACTTAAAGCCAACATTGGTCCAAAGAGTATAGTGTAATTCCCCTAGCCAAAGACCTCACGTGAGGTCATACCAGTTATTTATCTCCCCCACATCCAAATTCGTTCAAGTCCTGAAAATGAATGCATAAATGAATAAACAAATGCCTATCCTCCCTTGTAACTAGGTGATCTTCTGGTAGATTTTAGACTTATGACGAGAGGTGAAGCTGAAAGCCAAAGAGCCATCTTCAACCATGGGGCAACCACAGGGATGATGGCCACATGCTGGAGATGGCAGAACAGAAAGAGATAAGGACTCCCTATCTCCAGATGTTTTATGTGAGAAAAATAAGCCTGTACTTGGTTAGGCCTAACTGATAAATGCTCCCACGCAGCCTACAAGGCCCTCCTCATTCACAGACCCTGTTGTCCATCAATAAATCCCGGTATCAAAGAAGTATCTACAATTTTGTAATACCAATACTTAGAGCAAATAAAGAAGGGCATCACAAGGGTGTAAAAGGAATGTCTACCTTCTTTCTACTTAATTTGTATTATCATTTGTTGAGCAGTTAGTTGATTTGCTAGCTTTTCCTCTGAAAAACCAAGTTCAGCCTGTTGTGATTTCCATGGAGGCTCCATACTGGTCCTTCTACACCTTCCTCAACAGATCCTCAAAGAGGTGGTGCAGCAGAGCGAGGCTGAATGGAAGGGCTGTGGAGTCCAGCGACACAGGGTGTACGTGCACCCCCACTCGGCCTCTTCCTGGCTGCATCTGATCTCTCATCTTTTAAATGAGAGTGAAATACTAGCTTCATAAAATCATCTTGAGGATTAAATAAGAAAAGGCACACAAAGCTTAACACAGTGCCTAGCACATGGTATGTACTCAGTAAATGTTAGCTACTATTAATTACTATTAATATCCTTGAGGCTTTTCAGCCTCCTCCCTGAAACAGGATACATACCGTGTCCATGTGTGCTTAACAGACTAGTTTCATGCCATTTTTTGAATTTCAGTTTGTTAAATGTATAATGAAATACATATAAGTTCATCCATCAGGAAAAAATCTTTTATTTCGCCATATGTTTTGATTTGGAGTTTAGAAAATGTGGTTACCATATGGGGTCTACTCACTAGTGCTGAAATTTGTCATATAACCACTGGCTTTTGCTCAGCACACATTCATAGTGAAATATGAATTCCTCATCTTATATTCCCTACAGGAAAATAGCAGTCAACAAGTCAAATCAGCAAATGAAGCAATGAGGAGGAAATGGCTACCTGAACATGCCAAGTGCTATATGTGCAGATTTCAAGGAAAACAGGGCAATGAAAGTCATGAGAAAAGCAAGAGTCAGTGTTCACTATTCTGCTGCTACTAGAGCAATGACCAACAACACACCAAGCTACAAGGGCATGGGCTCAGCTCATGCTCACACCACCCCAGCACTGGGCACATGCTGGATTCTTGACCTTACATCTCTTTTCTAAGGCTTGCCCTTCCCCTCCCCATCCACAGGCTGCAGCACTGATTGCCCTATTCCTCAACATGACCCCATTTCTGGCCACAATCCCAGAGTGATCCTGTCTGGACCAATAAATCCACTTCCAAGGAATTCTGGAACTGGGAGCCTGACATCCATCTCTCTCCGCTTATCTAGACTATAACAAGTAAAATTTGGGAGCAGCTGGTAGCCATGTTCTGCCATGTAGACTAAGTAAGAAACACAGGAAGCCAGTGTGAGCAAGAGAAAAGAATGAAGCAGACAGAGAGAATGGCAGGGAGAGGGAACTTCCTGGTTCTCCATATGCTCCAGTCTTTAGTTGTATTCCTAAGGCCCAAATGCATCCCTGTCCTTGAATTCTGCAAAATACTTGAGCCTCCTGCCAGGAAATGCCAGAGCTGGTTTCTGTTCACAGTACCAAAGAAACCTAAGAGATCTCACCATTATATATTATTAGAAGACAAGTGGTTTACAGAGTGACCCCCTCCCTCACTGTGAACTAATAGACATCACAAACCTCTATTGCTCCAATTTTGCCTACTATGTTCTAAGTCTTGAGCCAGAGGCCTTGAGAAACACAGTGACCAGGACCCCAGAGTACAAGATAAACAAACAATTTCAGTGCGTGTGAGGAGGTGTTTTAACAAATACATGAAGAGTGTGCTGAGGGAATGCAGCTATCAAGAGATCAGGAAGAGGAGGAGGAGGCCATCTGCAAGCACTGCTAATCCCCAGGGCAGTTTTACAAGTGAAACTGTAAAACGCTGCTAAAGCAGAAATGCCCAGAGATCCATATCAGGGCACATATCAGAGCATGTGCAAATCCTATCAGTTTTCCTTTGCAAAATCTTAAAACCCACAAGTGGGAAGGAGCTTAACTTTTCTGAGTATTGCCTCTTGAATTTTACTATGCATGTACTGTCACCTTAAAAACAAATTTAATTATTTTTTAACTGTAACTGCTAGTACCTAACTATTTTTACCTGCTATTTTTTGTTCAAATATTCAGAACTTTGGTTACGGTATGGATTAATTAGTCCCCATGGGAAGTAAACTACCAAATAAGCAACGATTTTTAAATCTTAAAACCTTGTTTCTTTTGTACTATGATTATTTAATTTTCAAATTGTGGCACCCTCCTAGCTAAACTACATTTCAAATAACTAAATGTTTTGCCATTTTGATCCATTCTCTCTGCAAATCCATCCATGTCACTAGCTTTAACCTCACTTTTCCACATATATAGGCATAGGCTACTAGGCAACAAAAGACACAGATTAATTTTTTAAGTAAAAGTTTTGGAAAAGTAGAAGTAAGCACTGAAAATACTGATTATAACAGCATCCCCAAAAAGACAAACTTGATATTTGTGCAGTGTAAAAACTGTCCATTGCTTCAAGTTCAGTCCTTCAGGCTCAAGAATGGAATCTCTCAGTAATTATTTAGTAGTAAGACATCAAAAAGGGCTTAGTCCAAAATATAAAAATGTCAGTTACAGTCAAAGACACCTACAAAAGGGCCATACTGGTTCCAATGGACCACTGGAAGCTACTCAGATCAGAGTAATTTCAAGAAATTAACCTTTTGTTCACCTATCAACAAATCAACAACTTAGAGTGTGTATAGTTCTTCTGGGTTCAGTACTGATACTGATCTAAACCTCTAGATATATACAATTCTTAAAGATTCATTTAATAATTATAAATTATTAAAGAGTAAGGTAGTATAACAAGGTTGTAGCACACAAGGTTAATATACAAAAGTCAATTGCTTTCCTATATACCTGCAATGAACAAGTGGAATTTTAAATTAAAAACGCAATACCATTTATATTAGCACCCCAAAAAATGAAATATTTAGGTATAAATCTAGCAAAATATGTACTAGATATACACGAGGAAAACTACAAAATTGTGATGATTGAAATCAAAGAACTACAAAATAAATACAGAGATATTCCATGTTAATGGATAAGAAGACTCAATATTGTCAAGATGTCAGTTCTTTCCAACTTGATGTACAGATTCAATGCAATCCAAATCAAAATCCTAGCAAGTAATTTTATAAATATTGAAAAACTTATTATAAAGTTTATAAGAAGAGGCAAAAGACCCAGAATAGCCAACACCATATTAAAAGAGAAGAACAAAGTTGGAGAACTGACGCTACCTGACTTCAAGACTTACTACAAAGCTAAAGTAATCAAGAGTGTGGTGTAGGTGAAAGAACAGACAAATAGAACAATGGATCAGAATAGAGAGCCCAGAAACAGACACCATCAATATAGTCAACTGATCTTTGACAAAAGACCAAAGGCAATACAATGGGACAAAGAAAGTCTCTTCAACAAATGGTGCTGGAACAATTGGATATCCACATGCAAAAGTATGAATCTAGACACAGACCCCACACCCTTCACAAAAATTAACTCAAAATGGATTATAGACCTAAATATAAAATGCAAAACTATAAAATTCTGTCCTGTCAATCCCAAGCCTATTGATGGTAGTGCTGTGTGTTAGGAATGCCTATAGCCCTTGCTCAGGCACACATCACTTGTAGTGAACTCCGCAGACATTTCCCCCACCAGGGCCCCTATGTATAGCTGGCTCTTGTGGTTCTTATTATGATCTCAGGTCGCATTTCAGCAAGAAACCACCAGGGAACTTTGAAGAACAAAATTTATTACTCACAGGTCCTGGAAGGTAAACAGCACACCCAGGGGCCACACAACAAGGTCACAGGTGAAGTGATGAGTGCACACATGAGGATCTGTGACTCTGCCTTTATTAGGGTCTGAGGGTTGGGCATCTAGGGTTTCATGGATTCACTCTTTATTAGCTAATTTAAAGCATAAGAGTGGGAATTAGGACTTAGGAAAGGAGAAGTGGGGTCACTCAAGCGGTCAGTTATCTAGGTCATCCAGGTTCCTGAAAGAGGAACCTTCGTGGATGGGGGTGGCCTAGTTCCTTATCTAGTTATTTTGCTAATAGCTGTGTCAGATAGCTGGCAATATGTTTATTCAAGATGGATGTCTTTTGAAATGGATGCCCCAACAATTAAAAGCTTAATGGCAGGCTTATACTACACTTACACTACAATCAAAAAGCTTAATGTCAGGCACTTACACTACAAATTCCTAGAAGATAACATGGACAATCTAGATGACCCTGGGTATGTGGATGCCTTTTTAGATACAACACCAAAGACACAATACATGAAAGAAATAATTGATAAGCTGGACTTCTTTAAAATTAAAAACTTCTGCTCTGTAAAAGACAGTATCAAGAGAATTAGAAGACAAGTCACAGACTGGGAGAAAATATTTGCAAGACACATCTGATAAAGGACTATTATCCAAAATATTACATCCAAAATCTGATAAAGGACTATATATTCAAAATTCAACAATACAAAAACAATCCAACTAAGAAATGGGCCAAAAACCTTAACAGATACCTCACCAAAGAAGATCTACAGATGACAAACATATGAAAAGATACTCCACATCACATCATCAGGGAAATATAACAATGCGATACTACTACATACCTATTAGAATGGCCAAAATCCACAACACTAACAACATGAAATGCTGGTACATTTCATGTGGAGGATGTAGAGCAACAGGAACGCTCACCCATCGCTGGTAGGAATGCAAAATGGTACAGTCACTTTGGAAGACAGTTTGGCAGTTTCTTACAAAACTAAATATGCTCTTGCCATACAATGCAGCAAGCAAGCTCCTTGGTATTTACCCAAAGGAGCTGAAAACACGTTCACCCAAAAACCTGAACATGGATGTTTATAGCAGTTTTATTCATAACTGCCAAAACTTGGAAGCAACCAAAATATCCTTCAGTAAAGATAAATGAATGGATAAACAAACTATGGTACATTCAACAAATGAATATTATTCAGTGTTAAAAAGAAACAAGCCATCAACACATGAAAAGACATGGAGGGATCTTAAAAGCGTATTACTGAGTGAAAGAAGCCAATCTGAAAAGGCTACATACTGATTTCAAGTGTATGCTATTCTGGAAAGAGCAAAACTATGGAGACAATAAAAAGATCAGTGGTTGTGGGGGAGGGATGGGATGAAGAGGCAGAGCACGTAGGATTTTTAGGACAGTGAAAATACTCTGTATGATATTATAATGATGGATATGTCACTATACATTTGTCCAAACCCACAGAATGTGCAACACCAAGAGTGAACCTTAAGGTAAATTATGGACTTTAGGTAATAATGATGAGTCAGTGTAGGTTCATCCTTGGTCAAAAATGCACAATTCTGGGGGCCGCCCGGTGGCGCAAGCGGTTAAGCGCACGGGCTCCGTTGAGGCGGCCCGGGGTTCGCAGGTTCGGATCCCGGGTGCACACCGACGCACTGCTTTCAAGCCATGCTGTGGCGGTGTCCCATATAAAGTGGAGGAAGATGGGCACGAATGTCAGCCCAGGGCCAGTCTTCCTCAGCAAAAAGAGGAGGATTGGCAGATGTTAGCTCAGGGCTGATCTTCCTCACAAAAAAAAAAAAAAAAGCACAATTCTGGTGAGTGATGCTGATTATGGGGGGCTATGCAAGTGTGGAGGCAGGGAGTATGTGGGAAATCTATGTACTTCCCTCTCAATTCTGTTGTAAATCTGAAACTGCTTTAAAAAAAAATAAAATCTTAAATAAAAAAAAAAAAAGCGAGGTAGGACATTTTTGAAAAGAAAACTGGTTGGGGGGGATGACCACACCCTGAGAAATACAACCCACAGCCATATACGGACCTACAGATAACCCACACATTTCTCAGGCGCCTAAAGGCTCCTTGCCTGGACCTCTTCCTCTTCCTATATACTACTATGGACCTTTTCTACTCTTTTCTACTACTGAGTGAACTTTCCTTTCTCAGCCTTTGCCCTACCCTATATCCAGATAAAGCTCAAAGATCTATATTGTGCATATCTGATACACAGAAACTTCCCAAATGGAAGCTCAGCAAGAAAAATAAGTCAGAGAAGTACAATGCAACCAAATTCCAAACCAATTTAATCCATCCAAACAGCATGCTAATTTAGCTAACTATTCAGATTAAGCATAACTAACCTAATTTAATTTTACCTTCTGGAGAAAAATTATTCATTCTTCTAAACTGTTTAACAACCTAAGCTTTGAAATGTAAAGAGAATTTCTTAAGCCATTCAAATATATTTCAAAAGTCAAAATACAATGAAATAAGTGAGCCATTCCCAACACCCCTTCTCCCCCAAACAAAATCAACCTATAGAATATCAGACAGCTAGTATTTTCCAAGTCCCAGAAGTGCCAATGAACACTAAAACAGATTACTGCGATTCTAACAGCATGTTAAGCCATTTTTCTATTAGATACTGACTCCAGAAAAACATTAATCCAGATCTACAAAATAAAACGCAATAATGTAATTTTAAGTTTTTCTAAAATCAGAATTTAAAGATTACGTTCATCTACTTTAAAGATTTTATTTATTTATTTTTTCCCCCCAAAGCCCCAGTAGATAGTTGCATGTCATAGCTGCACATCCCTCTAGTTGCTGTATGTGGGACGCAGCCTCAGCATGGCCGGAGAAGCGGTGCGTCAGTGCACGCCCAGGATCTGAACCCGGGCCGCCAGCAGCAAAGCGCGCACACTTAACCGCTAAGCCACGGGGCCAGCCCCCGTTCATCTACTTTAAAATGAAGATAAAGAAACACAAAACTCTCTAAATTCAGAGAAGTATATACTCATGTTTTGTATTTATGGCCAGTTAAATGAGAACAACTCTTAACATTTGTATAGGGCCTTACGGTATACTAAGTATTTTCACATATATCATGTAATTAAAAACTATAAAAAATCAATTTCAGATGAGGATTGAAGAGGGTTAGTGACTTTCCAAAGGTCATAGAAATAGTGTCATGATGCTTGAGCACTCTTTTCAGAAGCACTGGCATATAAGGAAAGAGCGGGGAAAAAACTAAGGGAGAAAGGGAAAGACAGATTCAAAGACAAAGAAGGAACAAAGAAGAGTTAGAGAGATGAGACAGTTATTAAAGAATTAAAGAATTAGATAGATTCAAAAATTAAATTAGATAGAAAGATATCTGATTAGATTAGATAGAGTAGATAGATTCAAAGACAAAGAAGGGACAAAGAAGAGTTAGAGAGATGAGATAGTTATTAAAGAATTACATAAACAGTTTGGAGGAAAGGGGCAAAAACCCTAACATTCTTGAAGAAATGGCTAGGTGCCAACACTTCACAAAACGTCATCATTTAACCCTCAGAATAACCCCATGAGGTAGGTATTCTTTGAACTGCCACTTTAGAGCTGAGAAGGTTTAGAAGAAGTGACTAAGATCACACAGCTAAGAGGTGCAGAGCTAAGAGTCAAAACCCAGCCTTCCATGACTTGGGTCCCTGGCCCCAGACACTGTTACAATGCCTCCAGCAAGGGGGTAGGAAGGGGTAAATGCCATACCTAACTTACCAATACCTGCCTTTATTTATACATTTACTGTGTACAATATCAGGATCACTTATAAAAATGCCTTAAGGGCCGGCCCCGTGGCTTAGTGGTTGAGTGAGCGCGCTCCACTGCTGGCGACCCGGGTTCGGATCCCGGGCTCGCACTGACGCGCTGCTTCTCCGGCCATGCTGAGGCCGCGTCCCACATACAGCAACTGGAGGGATGTGCAGCTGTGACACGCAACTATCTACTGGGGCTTTGGGGGGAAAAAATAAATAAATAAAATCTTTAAAAAAAAAAAAAAAAAAAAAGCCTTAATTTGGGGGGGGAGGGCAGTGAGGAAGATTGGCCCTGAGCTAACATCTGCTGCCAATACTCCCCTTTTTGCTTGAGGAAGACTGTCCCTGAGCCAACATCCGTGCCAATCTTCCTCTATTTTGTATGTGGGATGCCTGCACAGCATGGCTTGATGAGCAGTGTGTAGGTCTGCGCCCAGGATCTGAACCCACAAACGAAGCAGAGCATGCAAACTTAACCACTACACCACCAGGCCGGCTCTTGTTTTAATTTTTAATGTATGTTCTTCCTCCCTCCACCCTCACCTAATTTTTAAGAAATACACTCAGCCCTCAGTATCCATGGGTTCCACATTCGAGGATTCAACCAACCACAGATGGAAAGGCCTACGATAGTTGCCTCTGTACTGAATACATACACTTTTTTCTTGTCATTATTCCCTAAACAATACAGTATAATAACTATTTACATAGCATTTACATTGTATTAGGTATTATAAGTAATCTAGAGACGATTTAAAGTATATGGGAGGATGTGCACAGATCATATGCAAATACCAGGCCATTTTCTATAAGGGACTTGAGCATCTGTAGATTTGGGTGTCCACAGGGGTCCTGGAACCAATCCCTCCAGATAACGGAGCGATGATCTGATCATATGGGCTTTTTGGATAGCTTTCGATTTCTTCTCCTTCTTATTCTTCCAAATACCAAAAAAAGTTCCAACTACTGACTCCATAAAAGAAGACGTGCCTTCAGATGTAGAGCAAGACAGGAAAGCTCTCTGGGTCTCCTGTGCTGTTTTCCCACCAGTAGGCCTAAGAGGAGCAGCATGGGCTTTGCCTCTCATGGCCTCACTCAGATGACCTTAGCTCAAAGCAGGCAAAGCAAGGGGCCTGCAGGAGAGGAATTTGTGGCTTGGCAAGGCTACATCTTCCCATTTGTCAAGAGAAGCCAGCAATCTAGACTTTTATGTGAAATCCAGATTTTTAAACCTTGGCTACTAATTCAAACTTCTAAAAACTGTGCATGGACAAAATCTGCCCAAGGGTGAACTTCAGCCCAGGCTTCCAAATGAGGGCAACTTAGTTAGAATTTCATTCCTACCTCAATGTATTCCCAATGGAAGACACAGAATATATACAGCCCTTGCCCTCCAGGAGGCCAGTGGGGACAATGGACACGCCATTTCAGGACAAGATGGCAAATGGAGAGAGAGAAAAGCCTGCCAAGGAGAACACAGCACCCACCAGCCACACAACTCTCCTGACCACTGGCTTTCAGAGACAAGTTTGAGAAGTAGCAGTAAAAAGATGACAGAGTAACCCCATCCTTACATATCTAGAGAAGAAATCAAGGGGCTCAGAACTATATGAAAGCAAACAAAAATTCAATAGTTCCACCTTTGTGTATCCAAGGTGATTCTTAAAATAGTCAAGGCTTAATGGAACCATAGCAATAGAAAAAACTTACCTACTTAAAGGCATGGTGGTATCATAAACAAAAAATAAAACTAACTTTTACTGAGCATTATCTATGCACCCTGTACAATTCCAGGTGCTGCAGGAATATCATCTCATGTAAACCTCCCTCCCAAGAACTCTAGGGAGGAATCATTATTCCCAATTTACAGATGTGGAAACTGAGACTCTAAAATCCTAAAGTTTGGGAAAGAGCCAATCATCTGGAGCCAAATGATTCTTTTCCCATTAACTCACTGACCTGGCCAGAGAGACCTGGGCTATTATCGTAGACACATAATGGCAAGCAATCAAGAACAACTCATTAGCTACAATAATTTAAAGTGCAGAACTGGCATTAAAGGAAGCAGAGAGGGCCGGCCCCGTGGCTTAGCGGTTAAGCGTGCACACTTTGCTACTGGCGGCCTGGGTTCGGATCTCGGGTGCGCACACCACGTCTCCGGCCATGCTGAGGCCGCGTCCCACATACAGCAACTAGAAGGATGTGCAACTATGACATACAACTACCTACTGGGGCTTTGGGGAAAGAAAAGGAGGATCGGCAATACATGTTAGCTCAGAGCCAGTCTTCCTCAGCAAAAAGAGGAGGATTAGCATGGATGTTAGCTCAGGGCTGATCTTTTTCACAAAAAAAAAAAAAGAAGAAGCAGAGATCCTCAAAACACAACAGAGCCCGTAGAAGGCCCTGCTGATTATGAGAATTTAATTTTGTGATAAAGGCAATTTTACAAATAAATACAAAAGAAAGCATAAGGACCATTCAATAAATGATGTTGAAATAATCCACAGCAAATTTTAGAAAAATCATTACATTCCTCAATTTACACCATCCAATGAAATACATTCAAAATACACCAAAAAGTTATTTTTTCACCAAATTATATAATTAGGATGAAAGAAAAATGAATATTCAATGAATCTCTGGGGAAAGAATTACTTTCAAAAATTAGGAATAATGAAGAAATTTCAATTATAAAATAGGATAGATGGTTAAATTAAAAAGTAAATGTTTTCTGCGTAAAAAATAAAAAGGGCAAACAATGGAGTATAAGACATATATCTGGATATATAAGAGACATAGCATTAATATCCTTACTATACGTGCAAAAAATTGTTCAGAAGAACTAGGAGACTTCAATGGAGACACAAAGGACAGGAACAGACAATTCACAAAAGGAAAAATAAGTAAACAAACAAATAGAAAAATATTCACTAGTCAGCCAAAACATACAAATTAAACATCAATGAAGTGCCACTATTTATCAAGTAAATTATGAAGAGGAATTTTAAAATAATAATATCCATGGCTGGTCAGATACAGCAAAACCAATATTCTCATTTGTCACTGTAAATATTATAAAGGGGCACAAATCTTTTGAAAGCAATAGGGCAATCTTCTTACGATTTTTGCTAAAGAAATACTCCAAAAACCTGGGAGAAAAAATACCTATATACACAACAATCTTCATCATAACATTTATAAAACTGAAAATAATGTAAATAGCCAACAATACACAATGGATAAATTACGATGTACCCACTAGATTACCAGTACACCTTGACAGCAGGATGTCTTGTTCATGATGGGAGGTGTAGGGCCAAGTTCACATAGTACAAACATTAGATAAATATGAGTGAATACCGAAGGAAAGGAGAAATATATTTAAAATGATGGTTAAAGACTACGTATCTGGTGGCACAACTTTAAATGGAGGCAAGAACATAAAAATGTATGATTACAGTCATATTTTTGAAAGCTGCATTAGAAAAACTGCTAGAAGGAAATATATAATACACAAACAGTCATTGTACTGTTTATGAGCAATTATTCTTTATTATGGTTGTATTATCTTTATTAAAGATATTATTATATATTATATATTAATATATATTTTTAAAAGATATTATTATATATAATTATTATATATATAATAAAAATGTAAACATACTCCAGAGGGATTATTATTATTACTTAAAATATAACTTGATCCTTAGAAATTCAAAAGATAAAAAAATTAATAACTAATGGAAAATGCATAAAACCCCCAAATAGTTCCACATTATAGGTAAATCTGCCCAGCCAAAAAGAAAAACAGTCATACAGAGAAGTTAGCAACTGACATTGATAATTGAGATGAGACGCATCATTTCTGAGTCCTAACTCAGTAATAAATGAACACATCACAGGAAGCCAAAATGCAGCCACTCAAACAGCTGCTCAATTTGCTGCACTCCCGGTTTTTTCTGAACTCTCTCTCTGCCTCTGGGCTGAAAGGGCTTAGAATTGTTATCTTCTTATCTTCTGACTTAGAGGCTTCTCGTGAGACAAGGTCAATTCTAGGATCACAGTGGGAATTCAGTAGGGCAGGGCCACCAAGGATAGGCTGGTGGGGTGGTGAAGGTCCCTCAGTTGAACTGCATTTCCATCCTCTAAAAAACCAAAAGTACAGAGAGAGAAAAAGGGTACAAAACTTCATAGAGCTTCTCTAAGGCACTGTATTTCAAACAGTTGTTCTCAACCCATTACGGGTCATGAAATCAACTGAATGAGTCACAGCCAGGATTTTATAAAGGCTACTAACAGAACAGAAAATATCAGCATGAATGTCACATTAAAAGGATACCATTTAATGAAACTTTTGTTTCAGTTATATGTATGTGTATGTGCCAGAGTATGTAAGCCTTGGGTAACAATGCTGAATATATTTCTTACTGATTTGTGGTCAAAAAAGTTTCAAAAGTGGTCAAAAAAGTTTCAAAAGCATTACTCTAGACAACCCAGGCCCTGACTGGGGGGCCAACGAACCACTCAGCGCTAAACTGAGCGTTTGAAACTCAAGGATTCATCTAGATGTAGGAATGCAGTGAATCCAGTTCATCTAAGTATTAGGCACCAATACAAAACAAACACGTCTTTAATATTTCACCCAGGAATAAATAACCGCTGCCATCCAAGAGCTAGGAAAGCATCGTTTTACAGTTCCCTCACCGAGCGCACACCGCTTTTTCAAAAACCCTCTGCACACTTTCCTCCACTTGAGGTTTTAAGATGATGCGGACACATTATAGTGCCAGAGTCACAGCTAGGAAATCCTACACCCTCCTTTGCCAGATGGAGAAACTGAGGCTTAGAGTGATGAAATGCCTGGGAAATGCCCAAGGTCAATGCAGGGTACAGCTGAGATCAGACTCTCAGTCCCAGTTCTTTTCCAAGAATCCTTAAAGGCACATGAGAGCACAAAGCGGCACTCCCTGCCAAGAGACAAGTTATTTTCTTTTTGGTCTTATTTGTTAGTTTCTTACGCCTCTGAATTAATTTTTACTAATGACTCATGAAGCGTTTGGATGAGGAGGCCTCTGCTCTTTAAAAAAGAGAGTTAATGCGACTGCTTACTGAAGTTGCGCAAGGGAAGGTATGTTTTCTGTGTTAGGGAATTTCTAGGCTAATTGTGGCACGCTCCTTGGGAGATCTATCCATATAAAAAGAAATGAGTGTAGTCTCCTTTTGAATTCCTTCTATTCTGATACTGTAGTTGAGAAGAAAAGCTTGGCTTGGTGGTCATTTTCTTTTCAAGTAAGTATATACTGTATATAATTTAGTTTAGTGTTACAGATATCAAGAGATCACTACTTGAAATAGTCTTAAATCACAATTTACTTATTGATTTCTAAATGCCACTAAGTGTTTTAATTTCCCCAAAACTGTTTTGGTTTTTTTTTTTTTTTTTGGTGAGGAAGACTGGCCCTGAGCTAACACCTGTGCTCATCCTCCTCTGTTTCGTACGTGGGATGCCACCACAGCATGGCTTGATGAGTGGTGTGTAGGTCCGCACCCAGGATCCGAACCTGTGAACCGCAGGCCACCGAAGTGGAGCGCGTGAACTTAACCGCTACGCCACCAGCCTAGCCCCTGTTATTTTCTTATTTTTTTTTAATTTTTTGTTTATTGCAGTAACATTGGTTTATAACCCCTGTTATTTTTTAATGACATCAAGAGAGTTCTCAACAACAAACAGGAAATGTCTCCCTCTTAAATCTAAATTTAAAGTGAAAACAGAGCCAGAGAAAGACGCTATGCAAGAAGTAGTATTTCTGTTTTTAAAATTTTTGTTTGCTTGGAAAAGATCAGCCCTCTGAAGTTTCTTCCGGCTACTAACCTATTTTTCCTTTTCAAAGTAAGTTTAGTGATGCTTGAGGTATAAGATAGCTGGTCAGGATTTCACAATCTGAGAATCACTCATTTTAGGAATGTCAGACTTGCTACACTAACCTTTTCCATTGTATTGCAATATCCAGATGAATGTATCCTGATTAAGATCTTTGAGGCCCTGGAAAAATCTGGTTTAACTTTATAAATTATGTAAGAAATTCAGAACCCTCAGGAGCTTTGGGGTCACTGGAAGCTAAGCCTCCTCCCGTGAGCCTCCTTCAACAAGCTTTTCCATAGCAATCTTTTCTTAAAAAGTCAATCTGTATTCTGACCTTTATAGACACAGAGGCAGCCTGTTTCCAGACAGATCTGCTGCCATAAAGCCTGCCTCACGTTCTGAATTCAGTGTAAAGGTCTAATTTTCAACAACCATATGGGGGAAATTCCCATTTTGGGACCTTGAAATCGGCAATTATGACTGCCAAGTGATGAGTCTCAAGTGCATAGTTGAAAGTTTATTAATTTTATGCCATTAAATAGAGACTTACACCCCAAAATTAGTTTAGATGGGTTCTAATTTTGTTGATTTTAGAGACCTTACACCATCACTCTAAGAAGTCCTCAGCTTTCAGAACTATGCTTACATTGTGAGAAAAACTTTCATGTGTATTAAAAAAAAATTTTTTCTGATGCACGTGTTATAAAGTGCATGGTACATAAAACACCACCAGGAGCTCAACCAAACTGCACCAAGGTCTAAGTATTAGTGAAACTAATGGTTTCAACCAGAGAACTGAGACAGTGCAATTTCACAATCAAAAGAATCAATGGTAAATGAACCAATAGGATACAGATTTATAAAATGAGATGAAATTTTAAGATATCTTTTCAAGAAATAGTCAAGTAGTCATGGCCACTTAGAATCATAGTAGTTTTCAATCATAGACTGGAAAAAAAGGCCTTAGAGATTAAAAAATCCAACCCCTCAGGGCCGGCCCCGTGGCTTAGCAGTTAAGTGCGCGCGCTCTGCTACTGGCGGCCCGGGGTTCGGATCCTAGGCGCGCACCGACGCACGGCTTCCCCAGCCATGCTGAGGCGGCATCCCATATACAGCAACTAGAAGGATGGGCAACTATGACATACAACTACCTACTGGGGCTTTGGGGAGAAAAAGGGGGAAAAAAGGAGGAGGATTGGCAATAAATGTTAGCTCAGGGCCGGTCTTCCTCAGCAAAAAGAGGAGGATTGGCATGGATGTTAGCTCAGTGCTGATCTTCCTCACACACACACAAAAAAGCCAACCCCTCTTGTCCCGGCCCCTTCCCACCATCCTCCCTTGTTGCAATGTTACCCAGGCCTAAAGCAAGCTGCTAAATTTCTCTCAGGCTCAACTTAAATATCTTAGCTCTTGGAAACTCACAGCACCCTCAGGCCCATTCCATTCCAAACAGATGATTGATCAGCCATTGTTTAATTCATTTAAAGAACATATGCTGCGTATCTCCTTTGTGCTAGGCATTCGGGATGGGATCTCCTTATACTGAGATAAAAATATGCCTCCCTTTTACCCAATGCAGGGGTTCTGTCTGACCTGAGGGCTCACAAAGAACACAGCTAACTATGTCACATAAATTGGTCCAATCAAGTCAGAATATAAGGCAGCAGTTCCCCACAGTCCCCTCCCTAAAACCCACATGCCCTACAGTTCTCTCCCCCACAGCCTCCTCTCCAACATCCCACCACCACACCCTCAGGTCTTCTTATCCAGAAAAGAATTCCAAATTCTTGTAACCAAAGTTTTGGGAATTTTTGCTATCATAGTTATTCCTCTGGAGACACTAATTTTCCAGATTCCTCAAAGTGTAATACTCAGAGCTGAGTTCTGAATTCAAGCAAACTGGCTCCTGAGTCTATATTCTTCACCAGTCCATTCTAGTGCTGCCCAATGAATGGGAGTTTTCTCTTTCCCCTCTACCTAGAATGCTGTTTCCTCTACCCTAGCTTTTTCACATGAACTGCTACTCATCCTGCAAGACCCATCTGGAGGAGAGCTCCTTCGTCTTTTCTCTAACCACCACAAGCAGAGATTCCTCGGCCACTCCGGAAGATGCTGTTTGTACCTGCCTTCAGCACATCTCCTTATATTAAGATAAAAATCTGATCCCCTTTCACCCATTGCACAGGTATAGACTCCCGGTGAAAGATCAATTTCCTGTAACTGTCTACTAGCAACTACCTAGTTACTGAAACTCTCTGTATGAATTCTAAGATTGTTGATTTGTATTAAGGTACGCATATAAAGAACTTACAAAGATAAAGGTCTGGATGGGGCGAGGTCCACCCTGGACAGAGGTGCCTCCTGGTCTTTAACACTTGGAGAAGAAGCCACCACTAGACAAGGGAGCCCCTGGTAAGCAGCAGACCAGTCATCAGTCTTAAACAAAATAGAGACAAGATGTCTGAGAGGAAGCTCCTAAGCAAGGAATGTTAGAATGGCATTCACTCAGAAAAGACAGTCCAGAGAGAAGCTGGGAAATGAAGACCCAAAGTACCAAAGTTGGGCGTGTCCTTTGGAGATAGAATCCAGCTACAACCAAAGGGAAAACAGACTCAGATAAGGCCAGGGAGTTCTGAGAACAAACTCTGTATTATGATAGCACCTGAAATCTATACTTGTAAGTCAGAATGCTTTTATATTTCTTATATTCCCTTATCTCCCCCGCCCCTTGGTATCCAGTAAAGTTCCAGCCTGTCCTAACCGAGATAAAATGAACTGAGGGTGAAGGTTTTCATCCACTTTTGGGCCTGAAGATCAGAATATTAGCAGCCCACTACTGATGGCACACATAGGGTGAAAATGGCTATCCAAGTGAGAGTCCTCCAAAGTAAGGTAAAAGTTAAGGGACACAAAGGCCGAGGAATCCATACACTCTTCCCCATCCGAAAATTCTCTTTCCAATATTAAATCTTAGAGGTTGTGGTTTTGTTTTAATCTCTTCTAAATTGTGAGCATCTTGAAAGGATCTTGTCATTTTCACCAATGTAGTGTGCACATGTGCTTGGAACAGAGTAGGAACTCAAACGTTTGTTCATGGAATGAAACAATGCATAGACTTTCAAAGTTTTAAGGCAGTGTAAAGGCCACCAAGTCCAATCCTTTTCCCACATGTGTACCTTTGTCCACATAGGGCTTTCACAGGTTGTCATAAAATTCATTCAACAAATATCAATTAAATGCCTACAATAGTTAAGATCCTGTGCTTTCAGGAACAACAAAAATAGATCAGTCATGGATAAAATAAATGTTTATTGAGGGCCTACTCTGTACAAGGCACTATGTTAGACCCCAAAGATACTACAATGAATAAGACACGCATAGCACCTTAGAGAACTCATGGAGAAGAAGATAAATGGACAGCTATCTATAATACTGTTTAAAATAGAAAATGTTAAGTGTTTTCAAAGATACTGATAAAGGTTATTGGGTGTCAGAGGTCAAAAAGGGAAACCAGGATTACAAAAGAACTTATGGGACATTGCCATTCAGGAACAGGACATTATCTTGTGACTTAACCTTATAGTTCAGGAATGAAGACTACTAGTTTCTAGTTGAAGCAGTTAATGGAAATGGCTTTGTAGGTTTTGATGAAAATCAATATGCTATCTTCATATCTTTAGCATTATGTCAAGTGACAGTGACACTGGATTTTGAAAAGCAAGAATACAGATCAATTCTCTTTTAATGAAAACCATAATCGAAACTAAGCTCTAAATAACATAGTTATTTTCACATATGAGTATAGACCTACAGAAACACAGACTTGTCGACCTGAGTAATAATAAAATATATGTAAAGAATAATCCTAGAATTATGGGTGGGACTTATTTATTTAACAGTAACTCTATAATAAAATAATTTCTTTTACATACCTTGTGAACTAGGAAAGTGAAAATTAAGCTTAATATATAGCTAAACATTGCACTTTGTCCTATAATCAAATGAAATTTATCTTTCACTTTCTTTATATGTGTTACTTCAGCTTCTCCAAATACTTTGAAATGCACCCCACTAAAGCTGTTTCAAGAAAAACACACTGAAATGGGAATCAGAAGACTTAAGAGCTAGGCCTGGATAAATCACCAGCTATGTGAATTTGCGCAGGTAAATTCTCTGGCCTAAATTTTCTCATCCGTAAAATGAAGCTGTTGGAGTAAATAACCTCTAAGACCCCTCTGAATTGTTAAAAAAAAAAAAAACTATGAAAACCTACCTCTACTCCCAAACCATCAACCAAAACAAAAGTTTCAAAACTAATATTAAAGGAGCTTAGCTTTAACTACCTTTCTCCTTCTCTTACTTGATTCAACAAACTTACTTAGGAATTTCCTACAGCAGTTAGGTTAAGCAGTTTCATTTTTTGGCAGTTATAGACTGGGAAAGTGATGTCTATTAATACATTCCTTTAAAAACAATTCTGTGACAAAGAATTTCTAGGTCCAGAAGCAATCTCTTTAATAGAACTTTGTCTCTATTGAAAAATTAAACACTCATAGGGCTTCTTTCCGAATTGCAAAAGGTATGTACATCCATCTATTCCATTCCAGCCATGAATTTCTTCTGTTCATTGCAGACTGCTTGCCACTGGTATATGTTTACATTGTTTTCATTTGGATCTGCTTAGGAAATTAATCAAGCACCATTTGGCCAATTGTATGGAGCATGATGTAGACAAGAATATGTCATTAATATGCTCATCCTAGTCATACCGAAGAACCTATGATATTAATAGACCTATCTGGCAAATTTTTTGAGGCCACACTGTATGCAAAGTGCTGAAGTGACTATAAAGACAGTAATAAACATTTTGTTGCTGTACCTCTGCCTGAAATTTTACGAGTCGCCGAGAATAAATATTCTCTACCTCAGCATAATTTGAATTTACATTAAGAAAACCTAACTACTGTTTTAAGGTTAAAGCCCTTTGTCATATACCTCTATGGTGCTACATTTTTTAGAATGCTAGTTGATATTATCAAAGTAACAATTCCAGATCAAAACTATAACTACTATATTCAAGCAGCATTCCTCTGGAAATTAGCTTCGTCAGCCTAATTTCTGCATATTAAAGGATATTAAGTTAAAGCGAAAACGCTGTCGTCTGAAAAATGAGAGAATATTAATGGCAGAACAACTGGCTCCACTTCTGCAAATTAAGCAAAAAGAAAGGAAGCAAGAAGCAAAGGGAAGCAACTCAGCTATTTGCAGCAGCGATCCCCTGCAAGTTCTAGGCGCTTCCCCTTGAGAGATAAGAGATAAGAAAAGGAAGGCAAGGGAGAGAAGGCACCTCTCCTTTTGGGCAGAAGCCCAAAGTTACTCTTTTCACAACTTGCAATATTCATTGAATTCAGCGTAAGATATCTGGGAAATCTGGATTCCGTGGGAACGTCTGGGAGAAGGGAGCGGCATTTGCCTTCTCAGTTTGAAGCCCTATTAGAACTGTACCAGAGTACTCAAAAACCCTTAGTTATTCTCGCAGAGGCAGCTCGGAGCATCCTCCTCACGCACACACCTGCAGGACCGGGCGGCACCTCCTTCTCCCCCTCCCGCCCTCAGGGCTGGATCAAGGTCCAGTGGCCGGCGTACCGCTAGTCCAAGGGCCAACCTGGCCCCGGCAGGAGTCACCGGCCCCGGGCGAGGCCAGAGCGCACGCCACTGTCCGGGCTCCGCTTCCCCGAGCCAGGCAGCGGCGGCGGCGCGCAGCTGGATACCGGCACCACCAGGATGCGCATAATAATAAAAACTTGGGGGAGCATGTCCACACTTGCGCCGACGTGGAGGCACAGCCCCTGACGCGCGTTCGGGGACCGCCGGCCCGTCCCGCCCCTCCTCGCGGCCGAGGGGCAGCGGTCCGTACCTGTCCTCCGAGACGCTGATGACGCCCTCCTCCTTGGGCACGATCACGGCCATATTCACCACCTCCTGGGACCCTTCGACCCGCTGCAGCAGGATAGGCTTGCGGGTCAGCGGCTTGGGCTGGATCTCCGCCGCCATCGGGGGAGGGGGCGCGCCGGGGGCGCCGCCGCCAACTGCGCCGCGGGGTCGGGCTGAGGAGACCGCGCGGGCACGGGCACAGGCTGAGGCAGGGACTCTGGTTGGCCGGAGCGGGACGCCAGGGACCCGCGACCATAGCCTAGCCGCCGCTCCCGGGAACGACTCCGCGCTCCCGGCTTGGGGTGCCGAAACCGCCACAACCGGGGCTGCAACCCGGCGCCACCACCAGAGAAGGGGGCGGAGAGCCAGGGGGCGGAGCCGGTAGGGGGCGGGGCCTGCCGCAGGCGGTGGCCGCTGGTCGGCGCGAGGGCGGCTGCACTTCCGGAAGTGTGGTGGAGGAGGAGGGGAAACCTGAAAAAGGAGGCGGGGAGCTGGAGGCCCAATGCGCGTGCGTAAACCCCCTCGCCTTTCCGCTGCGTCCCTCTGCAATTACCAAAGCCTTGGAGTACCGCCCTAGAACGCATGCGCCTTCCATTCTCTGCGGTCTCCTCTCCTCACCGATTTCCACACCCAAGGTTTAGTCTCCACCCTCTCAAGCTCCCCTGAACGCGCGTGTCCACACCCCTGGGAACGCACTTGCCAGAGGCCCCGCCCCTCCAAAATCCCTGAAAAGAGGGCGGAGGGTAGGAGGGGAAAATCGCACTAGGGCGAGGCCGGAAAGAGAAGAAGCCTGCAGGAAGGAAAGAAGGTGAACTAGTTGGGACGTGACTGGGCATGCGCACGGGTTACCTGTCCTGAGAAGCCAGAACAATGAAGCGCGGTGGGAGGCTGCTTACTGCTCCCAACATGCACCGGGCCCAGGCCACGAAGTGACACCCGATGGGCTCCTGGGAGTTGTAGTTTCTGGGAGCCTCCTCTCCCTTGTCCTGGAATGACCTATCGCCCACATCTGCGCTTCTAGCCTGGGAAGCTCGGCGGCCTCCAGGTCCACTGGCTGAGTCGCGGCCCGGACTGGTCTCTAAGGCAGGGGACGGAGGGGCAGCCCCCGGCTGAGCAAGCGGTCTCTATACCCTTGGTTCAGGCCGCTGCCCATAAGAGTGGAGCGCCAGGGCTGGAGACAGAAGAGGATCTCTCATACATGCATCTATGAAGGAGCTTAGAGATCATCTGTAGTGTCAACCTCCTCGTTTTCTTAGATGGCTAAGTCACTAGCCCAAGGTTACGTTAGCTCCAGGTTAGGGCTATAGCCCCCGCAGACGTGAACCCAGACCTCCCTGCTCCTGGTCCCGACTTCTTTCCATATCCCAGCAATCCAGCCTTTCTAGCTTGCTCCAGAGACAATGGAGAGAGTTATTGTGATTATTAAATGAATGTTAGGTGCCTAGCACAGGCCTAGCATGCGGGGTCCTTCATTAGGTGATAACCCCACAGAGTCCTCCCAGAATTAACAAGCTAGCTGAGGAGTTGTCATAGTCTATGTGGTGATTGGTCTGGCAAAGGCTCTGGAGGTCAGAAAAATAATATGCCAGAGCTGGGCAAAGAATGGGGCAGGCCTTGTGGAAATGCATTTCTAAGGCACGTTTTTGGCAGCCAAGGTAGTATGCTACAGAGGGCCTGCCTCAAAGCGCAGTGCAACTCGTTGCCACCTCCCATCTTTGCAGAAATTCTGTAAGATTCTTGAAAGGGGGAGTGAGGTATTTTCTAGCTTTGGGATCTAGAACAAGGCATTCCACTTCTCTCAGATTCCCCACCTTTTAAGTGGAGGATAATAACACCTACCTTGGGTGGTGGTTGTGAGGCTTACAAATAACATATTTTAAGTGCCTTCATGTACAACAGGTTCTTTAAGGTTCCGGGGATTAGGACATGGACATATTTGGGGGGCCATTATTCAGCCCACCACAATGGTTTTAAATACCACCCATATGCTACTGACTCCCATAGTCTTATCTCTACCCCTAACATCACTCCTGAACTCCAGTCTCATATATCTAATGCTACTCTGCTCTGTCACTTTACTATTTAATAGGTGTTCCAAACATTCCCCAACAGTATCTTTAAATCTGCATCATTTACCCAATTGTTCAAAATTAAGTTCCTAGGAATCATCCTTGACTCTTCTCTTTTCTTCACAACTCATATCCAAACCATTAATAAGTCCTATCAGCTCCACCTCCAAAGTACATCTTGAATTTTCGCACTTATATCAGCTCTACCCTAGTCTAACTTACCACAATGTCTGGCTTCTGCTACCATAGTAGCCTAACTGCTTTTCCTGCTTCTTCTCTTGAACTCTTCTGCCCAAAACCCATACAATCCATTTTTATCTCAGTGGCCCAAAGGATTTTGTTTTAAAATATAAACCCTTGCTTAAAACTCATCAGTGGCTTACCATTGCACTTGGGATAAAATGGCTCTCCAAGCTCACCTCTCCTGCTCGGTACTCCCGAAGCCCTGGCCTGGAAATGCCCCTGAAACACCAACCTCCTTCCTGCTGGTGGCCTTTGCACCAGATGTGTTCACTTCCTGGCTACTTTCTTCTCACCACTCAGGCTTCAGCTTCAATGTTAGCTCCTTAAAGAGTCTTACTCTCCCACCTCTAAAGTACTGCACTTTGGGTCGGCCCCGTGGCTTGGTGGTTAAGTGCGCGCCCCCTGCTACTGGCGGCCCGGGTTCGGATCCCGGGCGCACACCGATGCACCGCTTCTCTGGCCATGCTGAGGCTGCGTCCCACATACAGCAACTAGAAAGATGTGCAACTATGACATACAACTATCTACTGGGGCTTTGGGGAAAAAAAAAAGGAGGAGGATTGGCAATAAGATGTTAGCTCAGAGCCAGTCTTCCTCAGCAAAAAGAGGAGGATTAGCACGGATGTTAGCTCAGGGCTGATCTTCCTCACCAAAAATATAAAAAATAAAAAATAAAGTACTGCACTTCTTCATAACACTCGTTGTCATATTACCCTGTTTTATTTTCTTCACAGTAGTTACTTCTGCCCCAAATAATCTTGTTCGTTTCTTATTTATTTCTTAGTCTCCCTCTTCTAGAAGAGAAACACCAGGCAAGAAAAGATGTTGTCTGCCTGTTCATCATTGTATTCCTAGCCCCTAGAATAGTACCTGGCACATTAGGAAGCATGCTGTAAGTATTTGTTGAAGGAATGATTAGGAAAAAAGAGGCAGGTCCAGATTTGTTTAACTCTGTTCCATTAGAGCATAGTGGAGAGACTGGAATCTGGACCTTGCCCTAATTCCTAGGATGGGGCAATCCTTGGGAGAATACACACAACAGGCGGATGATAATATCAGTATGGTAAAGGCAACAGGTGAGTAATTGGTATCCCAGGGAAAGGCCTAGCATGCAATTTCAGAAGGCATACAACTACCAGAAGGCCAGGTTGGGAACTCCTGCCTGCTCTAGGGAAATTTAAGACTGCTCAGCCCCACTCCTCCACCCGCAAGAAAGGTATTCTGATGGGGATGAAGGACAGAAAGGAGTAGACTGCTAGAAAAATGATTCTCAAACTCCTTTGTTCATATACACCTTAAAGAATTTTGAAGAATTTCAGTATGTTTAAGTATTTCAAAGAGTCTAAGTTCTAGCATCTTGTAAATATTAGCATTTATTGTAAATATTTTTATACTTGAGGATCTTTTATTGATCCCCCTATAATGCTATCTGAAACAAAAATATATATAAATTAGAATTCTATAATTTGTTTAATATACTAAGGCCGTAAAGCTCTAATTTTTAAAAGTTTCTTCTACCTTAACTGATCATTACAATTGTTAGTACACAATAGGTCAAAACAACACAAATATATTAGAAATTTACAGAAAAATCATTAAACAGGAGGCTGGCCCGGTGGCGCAAGCGGTTAAGTGCACGCGCTCCACTGCAGTGGCCCAGGGTTCGCCAGTTCGGATCCCGGGCGCACACTGATGCACTGCTTGGCAAGCCATGCTGTGGCGGCGTCCCATATAAAGTGGAGGAAGATGGGCATGGATGTTAGCCCAGGGCCAGTCTTCCTCAGCAAAAAATGAGGAGGATTGGCAGATGTTAGCACAGGGCTGATCTCCTCAAAAAAAAAAAAAAATCATTAAACATAAAAAGCAAATTTTTAACTAAAAATGTTTAATGAAAATTATTATTTGTGATGAACAAGACTAGGTTTTTATATTCCCCTTTATCCGAGGATAAATAATGACTTATTTCTAGAATTAAGCAGGATTCAAGATCAATTCTAATCACACATTTGTAAATATAAGGGCTGAGAAACCTCATTTAGATAAATACATGGAAATGGAAGGAGTTTTGTTATATCAGTGCCACTCAATTCTTTGAACTCTTTCTAAGTACACTAACAACGAAGTAGCAGGAAGAGAAATTAAGAATACCATCCCATTTACAATTGCAACAAAAAGAATAAAATACCTAGGAATAAACTTAACCAAAGAGGTGAAAGAGCTGTACACGGAAAACTATAAAACATTGCTGAAAGAAATTGAAGAAGACACAAAGAAATGGAAAGATATTCCATGCTCTTGGATTGGAAGAATTAACATAGTTAAGATGTCCATACTTCTAAAGCCATCTATAGATTCAATGCAATCCCTATCAAAGTTCCAACAACATTTTTCACAGAAATAGAACAAAGAATCCTAAAATTTATTTGGAACAACAAAAGACCCCAAATAAGTAAAGGAATCCTGAGAAAAAAGAACAAAGCTGGAGGTATCACACTCCCTGATTTCAAAATATACTACAAAGCTATAGTAACCAAAACAGCATGGTACTGGCACAAAAACAGACACACAGATCAATGGAATAGAATCGAAAGCCCAGAAATAAACCCACACATCTATGGACAGCTAATCTTTGACAAAGGAGCCAAGAACATACAATGGAGAAAAGAAAGTCTCTTCAACAAATTGTGTTGGGAAAACTGGACAGCCACATGCAAAAAAATGAAAGTAGACCCTTACCTTACACCATACACAAAAATTAACTCCAAATGGATTAAAGACTTGAATGTAAGACCTGAAACTATGAAACTTCTAGAAGAAAACATAGGCAGTATGCTCTTCGACATCGGTCTTAGCAACATATTTTCAAACACCATGTCTGACCGGGCAAGAGAAACAATAGAAAAAATAAACAAATGGGACTACATCAAACTAAAAAGCTTCTGCACAGCAAAGGAAACCATCAACAAAACGAAAAGACAACCTAACAATTGGGAGAAGATATTTGCAAACCATACCTCTGATAAGGGCATAATCTCCAAAATATACAAAGAACTGATGCATCTCAACAACAAAAAAACTAACAACCCAATTAAAAAATGGGCAAAAGACCTGAACAGACATTTCTCCAAAGAAGATATACAGATGGCCAACAGGCACATGAAAAGATGTTCAAAATCATTAACTATCAGGGAAATGCAAATCAAAACTACAATGAGATATCACCTCAGGCCCGTCAGAATGGCTATAATTAACAAGACAGGAAACAACAAGTGTTGGAGAGGATGTGGAGAGAAGGGAACTCTCATACACTGCTGGTGGGAGTGCAAACTGGTGCAGCCACTATGGAAAACAGTATGGAGATTCCTCAAAAAATCAAGGATAGAACTACCATATGATCCAGCTATTCCACTGCTGGGTATTTATCCAAAGAACTTGAAAACACCAATGCATAAAGACACATGCACCCCTGTGTTCACTGCAGCGTTATTCACAATAGCCAAGACTTGGAAGTGCCCACCAAGGGACGAATGGATAAAGCAGATGTGGTATATATACACAATGGAATACTACTCAGCCATAAGAAACAATGAAATCCAGCCATTTGTGACAACATGGATGGACATTGAGGGTATTATGCAAAGTGAAATAAGTCAGAGGGAGAAGGTCAAATACCGTATGATTTCCTTCATTAAGTAGTAGATAACAACAACAATAAACAAACACATAGAGACAGGGAAAAAAAAAGTCAATAGCAAAAAGAGAACACAATTTTTTAAATTGGCAAAGAAGCTGAATAGACATTTCTTCAAAGAAGGTATACAAATGGCCAATGAGCACGTGAAAAGATTCTCAACATCGTTAGCCATCAAGGAAATGTAAATCAAAACCACAATAAGATACTACCTCACAACTACTAGAATGGCTATAATAAAAAAACAGAAAATAGCAAATGTTGGCAAAGATATGGAGAATTTGGAACCTCCTCGTACACTGCTAGTAGGAATGTAAAAAGGTGCAGCCTCCTAGAAAACAGTCTGGCATTTCCTCAAAAGGTGAAACATAGAGGTACCATATGACCCAGCAATTCCACTCTTAGGTATATATTCAAGAGAAAGGAAAACTTAGGTCTACAAAAACTTGTACATGACTGTCCATAGCAGCATTATTCATAATAGCTAAAAAGTGGAAATGATCCAGATGTCCAACTGATAAATGGATGAAATGTAGTATATCCATACAATGGGATATTCACCAATAAAAAGAAATGAAATACTGATACATGCTACAACACGGATGAGCCTTGAAATGGCTAAATGAAATCTTACAATATATGAGACTTCATGACCAGCTTTTTCATTTAGCCAGTCTAGAATTTGTCTAGAATAAGCAAATCTACAGGAATAGAAAACAGATTAGTGATTGCCAGTAGAATGAGGGGAGGGAGGAGAAAAGAGGGCTGAGGGTACCGGCTAAGGAATGCACAGGGTATCTTTTTGAGATGATGAAAATGTTCTAAAATTCATTATCATGGTGGTTGCACAACTTTGTGAATATACTAAAAGTCATTGAATCGTACACTTTATTTTTTTTTATTTTTATTTTTTGTGATGAAGATCAGCCCTGTGCTAACATCTGCCAATTCTCCTCTTCTTCTTTTTTTTTTTTTTGCTGAGGAAGACTGGCCCTGAGCTAACATCCGTGCCCATCTTCCTCCACTTTATATGGGACGCTGCCACAGCATGGCTTGCGAAGCGGTGCGTCCATGCGTGCCCGGGATCCGAACCGGCAAACCCCGGGCCACTGCAGTGGAGTGCGCGCACTTAACAGCTTGCGCCACCGGGCAGGCCCTGAATTGTACACTTTAAAATGGTGTATTTTATGCTGTGTGAATTGCAGTTGTCTATTACCTAAACTTAGTTTTGATGACTCAATGACAAATTGTGTCTCCATCTATTCTGTTGAAAGCAAAGTATTGGAAACCGCCTGACTTGTGCGAGAATTTTTTACATATTCGTTAATTTATTTTTGCAATTTCTATGAAGTATTCAAAAACATATTATATGACTATTACATTTATCTGTTACTTTTTCACTGAAAGGCACTTTGTCTGATCCCATATACTAAAAAGAAATTGGGAAAATTTAGAATGTTTTAAATCCAATATACCTTTGCCAATTTAATTTTTTTTTTATAAGATGCTTTTATTTCATCACAGGCTTACATATATTTTTCTCCAAATCTTAGAGCTGCAGACTTTTATGGAAAAAGTCCACCCTGGGGCCGGCCCCATGGCTTAGTGGTTAAGTGCGTGCGCTCTGCTACTGGCAGCCCAGGTTCAGATCCCGGGCGCGCACTGACGCACTGCTTCTCCGGCCATGCTGAGGCCGCATCCCACATCCAGCAACTAGAAGGATGTGCAACTTTGACATACAACTATCTACTGGGGCTTTGGGGGAAAAAAAAAAAAAAAGGAGGAGGATTGGCGATAGATGTTAGCTCAGAGCCAGTCTTCCTCAGCAAAAAGAGGAGGATTAGCATGGATGTTAGCTCAGGGCTAATCTTCCTCACAAAATAAATAAATAAATAAATAAATAAATAAATAAATAAATGCTAAAAAAAAAAAAAGAAAAAGTCCATCCTGTAGCCTAATTATCAAAGTCCTATTGTTAAACCAATCAGGGAAATCAGACTTACTTTCTTTTTTTTTTTTTTTTTTTTTTAAAGATTTTATTTATTTTATTTTTTCCCCCCAAAGCCCCAGTAGATAGTTGTATGTCATAGCTGCACATCCTTCTAGTTGCTGTATGTGGGACTCGGCCTCAGGATGGACGGAGAAGTGGTGCCTCGATGCGCACCCGGGATCCGAACCCGGGCCACTAGCATTGCAGCGCGCGCACTTAACCACCAAGCCACAGGGCCGGCCCCCAGACTTACTTTCTGTTAGAAAAATTCTGACTTCATTTTTCTATTAAAATAAATATTAATATGCATTTTTAGGATATTATTAAAATATAATGGGATGCATCATGTAAGATGGATTATTACATGTAGGCGAGTTCAATGATGTAGTTCTAATATAATTAATTTATCAATTGTTAATAACTTATGAAAACAAATAGTAAGCCAATATGCTTTTCTTATTGCTTAGTGTAATGTAATGTGTGGCTTGAGTTATAAATTTTGGCGAAGGAAGAAAAGTGATAAAAGATGTGATATGATATTCTTTCAATAATTGTGTGTTTGTGTGTATGTTGAACTCTGGTGTTGAACTTTTGAGAATAATTAAATAAGAACCAAATATAAAAATCATAAATGACTACATTAGTTTGGTTAAAATCATAATCAAAATTTCTTATGTATTTAATGAAAGTGAAAGATATATACTTAAAAGTAATTGGTCTGACAAATACCACATGATTTCACTCATATGTGGAACATAAACTAACACACAGAACAATTTGGTGGTTACCAGGGGGAAGGAGGTTGAAGGGTGGGCACAAGGGGTGAAGGGGTGCATTTATATGGTGACTGACAAACAATAATGTACAACCAGAAGTTCACAATGTTTAAACTATTATGACATCAATGAAAAAAGTAATTGGTCTAGGACTAGTATATAATTTCATATTTTGTTAATAAGAAGTAGAAATAATAATTTTATAAAATAAAATAAGCTGGTGTTGATCATAAATGAAATAAATACTTCATATGATCTGATAAATGTGTTCTAACTACCTTATTGAATAACAGTAACTGAAGCTGAAAAAATAAGTTTGATGGTGGATTTTTTCCAAAGTGTTTTGAAAACTTGGTAGTATTGAAAAATACTCCAGTTGCATGGAAAAGAATCAGCATCACTAATTTTGTCTACTTTGGCTTCTCTAAAGTCTTTTTCTTTCTAATTGATGACTCATGCCAGGGATGAGTATTGAGAAGGGCTGAAAAGAACTGCTATGTTTAAAATACATGAGAAAAGGTGTTTGGAGCTTTCACTTTTTCTTCCTGCAGGTCTCTTAGATTTGTTCTCACAGTGCTTTCCTTCAAGAATGACACATTCTGGGGGCCGGCCCGGTGGCTTAGCCGTTAAGTGCGCGCGCTCCGCTACTGGCGGCCCGGGTTCGGATCCCGGGCGCGCACCGACGCACCGCTTCTCCAGCCATGCTGAGGCCGCGTCCCACATACAGTAACTAGAAGGATGTGCAGCTATGACATAGAACTATCTACTGGGGCTTTGGGGAGAAAAAGGGAAAAAAAGGAGGAGGATTGGCAATAGATGTTAGCTCAGAGCTGGTCTTCCTCAGCAAAAAAGAGGAGGATTGGCATGGATGCTAGCTCAGGGCTGATCTTCCTCACACACACACAGAAAAAAACAGAAAGAATGATGCGTTCTTTGACAATAGATGGAAGAGGCAAAGTCATTAGACAAAAAAATGCCGTTACTCCCACCACCCTACTCTACCTTATATTAGAATTCAGAACCTCTCAAGAGGAGCCAAAATATCCTTTTCTTCTCTTCTTGCAAATCCCTATTTTGTAGTATTTTTTTGCTGTTGTTTTTTCTTTTACCCCAGGGCAAAGCACCACAGTAAGATTTGGGGTGGATAAAGGAGAGGAAATGGGAGAACATCTGATATAAATGCAGGCACATCCTCAGGCAAATTGACTTTCAGAAAAAGTACCTATAAAAGTAGAGGCTCTGGAAATGGATGCCCTTAAAATGATGCGTGTCCATGTTACCACGTGAAAGTTTTCACAGAGCGGAGCTCTGAGGGCCACAATTTGGACAAAACTGATCTAGGAAACAAAGCAGGGCTGCTGCTGTAGCAGGGCATGGAGCTTTCAGGAAGGGGGAGGATTAAAGGAAAGGAATTATGCTTAATAATTGGACCAAGGCAACTTCTTTTGGATTAACTCCTCACTCTGGGAAGGCCAATTAGGAAACAGGGTGAGACCAGGGAAAAGAAGGCTCAGAGCAGAGTCTAAAGCCCTTGCTAGTAGTGAACAGCAAGCATTTTTCTGGCTCATCCTCAGCAACCTAGCCCAGCAGTAGAAGGCTGGGCAAGTGTGAAATAATAAGAAATATATATGTTGGTCTCTGCCTCTGGTTCCTGGCACAGAGCTCCTAAAACCTTGTAAATTCCTAAGTGATAAGAGCACTAGGAGCATCTTTTGTTCTGTTGGCTCCTGGATGGCTCCTGGATGGGGACTGGTCACCAGAAAGACCAAGCCATGAGTAGAAGCTTGGAATTTTCAGCCCTCCCCTCCCCTCCCCCACCTCCGCGACCCCCCCACTTCTCCAGAGAGTGGAAAGGGGCTGGAAATGGAGTTAATAATTGATCATGCCTACGTGAGGAAGCCTCTATAAAATCCCAATAGTAGGGGGTTCAGAGAGCTTCCAGGTGGGTGAACACATCCACACCGGAAGGGTGCCACACCCAAATTCCACGGCGACAGACGCTCCTGCCCTTGTGATCTTCCCAGACCTCACCAAATGTATCTCTTCGTCTAGCTGTTCATCTCTGTCCTTTATCACATCCTTTAATAAACCGGTAAACATAAGGGTTTCCCTAAGTTCTGTGAGCCTCTCTAGCAAATGATTCAAACCTGAGGAGGGGGTCATGGGAACCTCCTATTTGTAGCCAAGTCGGACAGAAGTTGTGGATCACCTGAGGACCTACTACTTGCGATTGGCATCTGAAGTGGGGTAGGGGACAGTTTTGTGGGACTGAGCCCTTAACCTGTGGGATCTGACACTGTCTCCAGATAGTATCAGAATTGAGTTAGGTTGTAGGCACCCAGCTGGTGTCAGAGAATTGCTTGGTAGGGGAAAAACCCCGCACATCTGGTGTCAGAAGCATTGTGAGTGTGGGGGTAGTGTGAGAGTAAAGGAGAAACACAGGAGGAGGGCTGGATTTTTCTCTAATACAGCAGGGATCTGGGGATCCTGGCTTCATCAGATGAAACACACACATAGGGAGAGGACTAGGACACTAGTCTGAGAGCCAGAGAGGTAGGCAGTCAGCAACAGGGACATCTGATAGGCAGCTATGCACCAACCTCCAGGCTCGGGTTCAAGAGCAGGGGCTTCAAATCAGTGGTGACAACATAGGAAAGCAATGCAGGGCTTGGGTCTGGAGGACTGGTGTTCTGATCAGGAGGCCTAGACAGGGTCTTAGATGTCAGAACTGGGAAACAGGGTTGGAGCTGAGCCACTTTTCAGGGTGTTCTTTAGCAAATCACTCAATCTATTGGAGCCCGCTTTCTCCATCTGTAACATGTGGATAATTACAGCATCAATCTTACAGAGTTGTTGTGAAACATGAATAAGATCATTCATTTGAAAGACCAGACCAGTGTCAGGCAAGTAGCTCCTCTAAAGGAAGAGGGGCAAGATGAGATGGAGTTGGAAGGGCACCGTAGCAAAGACAGATAGAGAGAAGAAAAGGGGTGGAGATGACAACTTGGTCTCAAAACAAGGGAAAATCTAATTATCAGAACTGAGTCACAAATCAGGGCCAGACCATCTTGCAGCAGAAGTCCTAACTTGAGAGGGCAAAAACCTGAGAATAGAGAATCAAAGATAACTTGCACCCTTATTGGAAGTCAGTTGTTTAGAATTTGTTGTTTTGAGCTCTGAATTTTCTTGCTGACTCAAATATGCACTGGTGGGTCCCAGGTATGCTCACAAACTCCCTAGGGTGTAAAACAAATGGTCCCTTGGCATAGAACTACCATGATGAATAATGCTTCTCCAGAAGAATATCTTTTACGTTACATCCAGGAACATCAGATAAACATCCCTTCATTTGTCTTCCTCCTCCTTTCCCCATTCCCTTCCTTGCAGCAGGCACAAGGAAGTCCTCAGCAGCAAGAGTTTGTGGTTCTGAAGCCTGGCTGAACATCAGAATGCCTTGGGAACTTTTTGAAAATGCAGATTCCTGGACCCTATCCCTGAACAACTGAATTTGGTTTTCTGGGAGTTTGGCCTGAGAATCTGAATCTTTATAAAGCATTTCAGGTTTCTAACGCAAGTGGCCCTCGGTGTCTAATCTAATCTTGGAACCACAGACCTGGGAATCCAATGAAAGGGTGCAGGAAAAGTGATCAGCGATACAGAGGGCTGGGCCTCCAACCATGGGGCACATCTCCCACTTCCTT
Organism: Ceratotherium simum simum; assembly: GCF_057802395.1. Classification (NCBI taxonomy): domain Eukaryota; kingdom Metazoa; phylum Chordata; class Mammalia; order Perissodactyla; family Rhinocerotidae; genus Ceratotherium; species Ceratotherium simum. Next base: position 62,752,678 of record NC_141909.1, on the reverse strand, counting down.
TTCTTTCCCTGTATGAGAGACTACCCAGCCTGCTTGCTCTTCCCCTAGTAGCATCTAGTGTTTCTGATCAGACTGGTGTCTTTTTTTTGTGGCCCATTGAGTAACAGAAGACAGCCTGTGGTTTTTCCCCTACTCACCCGTGCTGGGAGAAAGCACAAGGCTTTTGCAAGGCTTTTCCCTTAATCTACTTCTCCAGTCCTTCCCGCTCCTCTCTAGCCCAGGCAACCTTGGGCTAACAATAGGTTTACAATAGGTTTTCTGTACTCAAAGGGCTAAAGTAAGATTCACCTATACATCTTTATCTATATCTATGTCTATATTTTAAATAGACTTTATTATTTTAGAGCAGTTTTATTTATTTATTTATTTTTTTGGTGAGGAAGATTGGCTCTGAGCTAACCTCTGTGCCAATATTCCTCTATTTTTGTATGTGGGATGCTGCCACAGCATGGCTTGATGAGCAGAGTGTAGGTCCGCACCCAGGATCTGAACTCGAGAACCCAGGCCGCTGAAGCGGAGCACATGAACTTAACCACTACGCCACTGGGCCAGCCCCCCTACTTAATTCACAGTGAAATTGAGTAGAAAGTACATATAGTTCCCATATACCTCCCTGTGCCCACTCATGCACAGCCTCCCCCACTATCAAGACTTCCTACCAGAGTGATATATTTTTTACAAAAAATGAACGTGTATTGACACATCATTATCACCCAAAGTCCATGGGTTTACCTTAGTGTTCACTCTTGATGTTGTACATTATATGGGTTTGGACAAATGTACAATATCTATCCACCATAATAATATCATACAGAATGATTTCACTGCCCTAATAATCCTCTGTGCTCTGCCTATTCATCCCTCCCTCACCTCTAACCCTTGGCAACCACTGATCTTTTTATTGTCTTCATAGCTTTGCCTTTCCAGAATGTTATACAGTTGGAATCATACAGTATGTAGCCTTCTCAGATTCGCTTCTTTTACTTGGTAATATCCTTTTAAGTTTCCTCCATGTCTTTTCATGGCTTAATAGCTCGTTTCTTTTTAGCACTGAATATTATTCCATTGTCTAAATGTACCATAGTTTGTTTATCCATTCACCTACTGAAGGAAATCTTGGTTACTTCCAAGTTTTGACAATTGTAAATAAAGGTGCTGTAAACATCTGTGTTCAGTTTTTTGTGCGGACATAAGTTTTCAGTGCATTTGGGTAAATACCAAGGAGGCTGATTGCTGGATCGTATGGTAAGAATATCTTTATTCTTACAAGAAACTGCCAAACTGCCTTCCAAAGTGGCTGTACCATTTTGCATTCCCACCAGCAATGCACAGGAGTTAGGTTTATCTATATTTCAGAGGAAAACCAACTCTCCTGGAATTTTCTGCAGAGGAAGAGGGCAGGGTAGAACGAAGTGGGAGTAGGAACCAGCCTTAGGGAAATAGCAACAGGGTGAAATAGTGAAAGGAAAGAGAGAAGGCGGAAGGGAGTTGACACTTCTGTTCCTTCTTCGTTTTCTCTTTACTATTAAGTTTCATGCTACCACAGACCCCCCCACACACACACTAGCTCTGAACTGGGCAGGAATGAGCGGCAGAAATTGTGACTGCTCCTTAGAAGGTGAGGTCTGCTCCCTAGAAGACCAAGAGTAGAGGAACCCCAAGTGCATTTGGTCAAGAGGAAGTAGGGGGGCTGGCCCTGTGGCGTAGCAGTTGAGTGCGCACGCTCCGCTGCTGGCGGCACAGGTTCAGACCCCGGGCGCGCACCAATGCACCGCTTGTCCGGCCATGCTGTCCCGTGTAGAGTGGAAGAGGATGGGCACAGATGTTGGCCCAGGGCCGGTCTTCCTCAGCAAAAAGAGGAGGATTGGCATGGATGTTATCTCAGAGCTGATCTTCCTCACACATACAAAAAAAAAGAGGAAGTGGATCTACTATTCCTAGAACATGATGGCTCTCAAAAAAATGTTTGTTGACTGAAAGCATAAATGAAAACATAAACTCCTTCCCAGTTTGCCATTCAAGGGTCTTAAATCTATTAGACTCCTTGGTTTAGTTCAAGGAAATTCAGACTAACACACAATTCCATAGACACTATCTTCATTCATTCCCTCTTCCGGCAAATATTTGTTCAGTGCCTGCCATGTGCCAGGAGTGAGCTAGAGGCTAGATATGATTAACTCTCTCGTGAAGTCAAGGGCAGAGCTCGCTTCTGCCCGTATCTTGATTTTATAATTAGAGAGCCTCTGGCTCTAGGGCACAATGAGCAAGTAGAAAAGAGGAGCTGGTGTGATAAGATTTTGGTTTAAAAATAAAGGTCAGGACTAGGCTTGGGTTCTGGTGCACAACTATATGGTCAGTTCTGCTGTAAATCTCCTGCATCAAACAACATTTAATGGAATATATGAAGGAGTTACATGGGACCTATGGGAATGAAACAGTGAAAAAGTGGGGGGAGATGTGAAATATATTGCCATTTAGGCAAAATGATTTATTTCCTTGGAAGGAATCAGTCTCTGACTCTCATATATAACTACAGTTCTTTACTAAGGAATGGGCATTTTGTATTTTGTGGCAGCTTTGGGGGATAACACATTTTTCTACATGTGCCTGCTTTTGGTTTCATTTTCCACCTAAAATTATACACATGAGGAAGATGAATTATTCTGTTAACAAAGAATGAGATCATCTTTATCTCAAGGACCTTGACTGAAGGTCAGTGGTTAATGACCAAAATTTTAATGTTGTCACTGGAGTCCTGGCTGAATGGCATTTGAAACTCTTTGAGTATATCTGATGAGGCTTTTAAAAAGTTTTTGTAAGCTTCAAAGATCAACACAGCACAGACATCTTACATATGAACCAGCTGTGGGAGTATATGCTTAGGCCTCATTGGCACGGTTTTAGGAAAAGCACCTCCTATCCCCAGAATCTATGCTGTAAGTCCTTTTTAAGAAGAGACCCAGCGGGCCGGCCCCGTGGCTTAGTGGTTAAGTGCGTGCGCTCCGCTGCTGGCGGCCCAGGCCCCGGGCGCGCACCGATGCACCGCTTCTCCGGCCATGCTGAGGCCGCATCCCACGTACAGCAACTAGAAGGATGTGCAACTACGACATACAACTATCTACTGGGGCTTTAGGGGAGAAAAAAAAAAGGAGGAGGATTGGCAACAGATGTTAGCTCAGAGCCGGTCTTCCTCAGCAAAAAGAGGATTAGCATGGATGTTAGCTCAGGGCTGATCTTCCTCACCCCCCCCAAAAAAAGAAGAGACCCAGCTTTCCTTTCCTGTTGTACTGTCCCTAGTATCAAGCACAGTGCAAGGCATGAAGAGAGAGCTCAGTAATGACAAGTAAATAGAAAGATTAATTGAATCTACATATCTTTGCAAAACAGTTTCCAATGAAATGGAGCAGAGAAGAGTCAAAAACCCGTATTTCTCCTACCAATAGAATTTACTTGGCAGTTAATACTAAAGGCTAAAGAGAGCAGGACAAGTGTTTGTTACCAAAGATGCCTCCTCTTGAGTCAAATTGGTTAGGATTGGGTTAATTTCCCTCAAGAGCAACAGATACCATGGGAAAAGGGCTTTTGTGCCAATCGAGTCAACGTTATTCTTTTTCTTCAACTGCTGTTCTGTCTCTAGGGGAAAAAAGCAAAAACAAAAAACTCCTCAAACAATGAGAAAAAAAAGACTACATTGACAAATAAATAAAAAGAGTTCAGAGGGAGTATAGAACACGTTGGAAGTCCTAAAGAGAAACAAAAAGTGACCAAAATATTGATAGCCCAAATAGTACAACTCAAACTTTGATCTCTTACATTAAAGCCCTGAAGAATTTCGTGGGCTTCTAAAACATACATCTTTACTTCTAGGGTATAAAATCCTAAAGAATATATATCCTATATCACATGTTCACAGATTAAGTGTTTTCAAAAATCGGATTCCCTTTTGAGGTTGGTGCAAAAAGGAGCTGGAACCTGCCCCCTTGAATGGCGTGATGAACGAAGCAGAAGTGTGATGTGGTTTCCGCACTGGTCTCGCTGCCCGAGCCTTGCTACCCCCATGCCATCTTTCTCATTCCTGCTAGAGTCATCTTTCTAAAACTTATATCGGATCTTGTTATTCCCTAATATGGCCTAAAACCTGCAAGAGCTTTCAATGTCTCTAGAACTGAAACATCTGGTCCAGGCCTAACTTGACGATTCATATCCCACCTTCTACCCCCTCAAACCTCAAATCCAGTGACATTGCATCAGGTAGAAAGATTCTAGCTGCAAGTAACAAAAAATTCTATTTGATCTTTTAAACAACAAAGGGAATACCGGCATGCACTTAATCTCTGGTCAGAGTTTGGCCAGGTCATTGGCTCCATTTTTCCGCAATTCCCTTAGCTCTATGTGCCATCTTTATCCTCTGGTCGGCTCCCCTTGAGGTAACAAAATGGAAACCAGCAGCTCTCAGGTTTACATGCTTCCTCTTCCATGTGAGTGCATCTCTTCACCCAACCATCATACCAAAGTCTTGGACTTCTTTCTGATTGGACATATCCAGACCTGGACTAATATTCCTGAGGCATGCCGTGGCTGATTTGCTTAGGCCTGGAGGACATGCCTTTCTGGGAACCAACTATGACAAAGGAATGGGTTATGCTGACTGGCTAAGGCCAATCACGACCCATCCCTGGAGCTGGGAGTGAGATCAATTATACTCAACATCACAGCTGGGAGATTTGCAGGGAATGAAAGAATGGGTGCTGAATAAGCATCTTCAGAATTCAAACTACTTACAGTTGTCTAAGCCTTTCATCCCATGGTATACCTCTCTGCCCTCTTCCTGGAATGTTCCACCCTAGTTCATCTGTCTGACAAACTCCTACTCTGCCCTCAACCCCAGCTTAAGCATTTCATCCTCTGTAAGGCCTTTTGGGATCCTCACCCCAAACAGAGTAGATTACTCTCTTCTGTGTGCCATTCTTATACCCAGTACAGACTTAATTTATTGCCTTATCTCATTATTCATCAATTATTTGTTTAATAGGTTTGTCTCCCTAGACAGAAGGTTAACTCCTTGAGGACAGAAATCCTATTTTTTTTGCCCTTAACTCTTAACATCTATGAAATGACCAGAGCATACATGAGGATCCTTTAGATAAATTCTGAGTTTTGTTAATTCTGCTGGGGGCATTGATCGTCAAGTTGTATGCTCTGTGTATACGTGTGACCTCCTCTGATGTCATAAACTCTAGAAAGAGACAGATCCTCAAAGGAAGCAGCTGGAGTCTGGAGCACAGGCAGATGGAAGGTGAAACGCCTGCATTGCTCTGGTTCTTGGCCTTCTTGGTCTGGATTTAGAGGGATCTAGAGGTTTTCGAGGGTCCAGGGCATTATTATGTGCTAATGATGCCCTCTGACATATGAAAGCAATTCAGGAACCAGGCAAGAGGCTTTCCTATAGAAACCTAAAGCTGCTAACTGGGCAAACCAGATTACCTAATTGCATGACATGCTCCATGCTTGTGTTACCTTTATTGTTCCTAATTGGAAAGGGAGGATCATGCTCTAAATACTGTTTCCTTTTGCCTCACAGCTCTGAGAAAAGCATACTACTTTTTTACCTTTCGTCAACTTACATTATGTGAGGTGGAGTGAAGAATTAAACATTTCTGAAAAATGAAATCAAATTATTGTCATCATCAGCAATTTTTTAACACACTTACTCTCGATGGGGCACAGTATGTGTGGCAGGGAAACGTAGGAAGCAATGGGGAAATTTCAGGGAAGCTAATAGTGAATTAGCAAATGACAAGTGCTCTACAAATAACGTAGATGATAGTAATGCAAATATCGTGGAGGGCTCTGGGATTCAAAGAAGAGAAGAGGTTCACCGTGTTAGATGCTAATATCTGTCAGTAGAGTCGCAAAAACAGCAGAAGATAGGCTTTATTACCTTATGAAGTCCCATATAAATGTAACAGCTAGAGACTATTAGTCAGTATAAGATAGTGTAGTATGAATTATACATCTGCAACGGCACTATAGCAGTGTTATTTGACTGGTTGCTGAGGGAGTGATCAGTGTGGAATGGTATTAGTCAGGAAAGGCTCTTGAAGGCGTGAGTCACAGGTTTTTGAACAAGAGGCTGACACGATGTAGATGGCACTCAAAAAATATTATCTTAGCAACTGTGTAGAGAATAAACTAAGATAGGGGAGCACAAGGCAGGAAGACCAGGTAGGAGGCAGTAACACAAATGAGGTGGTAGGAGCCTGGACTGGTGTGTGGGCTGTGAAATAGAGCTGGAAGTGTTTAGAGAAGGCAATGCAGAGGATTGCATAACAGCGTGGGCTTTGCACACAAACCGACTTGGGCTCCAATCCTGGCCCCACCACTGACTAGCTGTGTTACTTGGGTAACTAATCTACCTGCTCTAAGTCTATTCCCTTATGTACAAAATGCACTAATGGGCATTTGTCCTTTTTACTGTCCAATATCTGAACACCCTTCCTAATTTGAATGAATCCCAATGTAAGTGGGAAGCCATAAAGGGGAAGCTGTTCCTCTGCCAGCCCCTGGCAGCCAAGGAATAGACATGTGTTCTGAGCAGGGCCAGTTGATGTTCACCTGCCTCTCTGTACTGGAGGGTAGTGATGCAAAGGCACTGTGGTCAGTTTGAGACTCTTGGGGCCTCTGTGGTGAGATTAGAATCCAGAGGTCTGGTAGGGCATGTCCTGGGAAATTGGAATTGAGGTAGGATCCCAACTTTGTGCTCTGCTTCTTCCCTTGGCTCTCCTCTGAACCTGGTCCTCCAGCTTCCTATGGATTCTATGAGTTGCCTGATAGCTTTCCAGTTAAATTTTTTTTCTGCTTAAGTTACCTGCTATTTGCTACCAAGAATCCTGACTAGAACATGACCCCACATTCAATTTTGAGGATTGTATAAGATGGTGTATATAAGCCCTTAGCCCTGTAGCTGCCACAAGCAAATGCTTACTAACGGTTCATCTAAGAAAAAACAGAGAAAGCATTAGTGACAGAATAGACACAGACTTTGATAACTAATTAGATGTGGGGGAAGAATAAAAAGGAAGAATGTGGAAGGTAACGCTAAGTTTACAAACCTGCCTTCCACATCCTTGTTCTACCCCTAACAAGATTATGGAAGCCAACAGAAGGACGACCTGCTTAAAAGGCGGTGAAACAGTAGCAACAAAGTACCGACCTCTCAGGTCGACTGAGAACATGGTATTTCACTGACACGACAACGTCCAAACTTGTTAGCCTGGCACATCAGGCACTTCATAACCCTGTCCGAACCCGCCTTTCCAGCCCCGATGCTTGCCGCTCCCTGAAAAGCGCCTGATGCAGCAGTCAGATCCAGCGGCTTTGTGTCCCACGAACACACCACATCATTCTGGGCTTCGTCGCCTTTGTACACGTATTCTCTTTTCCTGGAATGTCCTCGTCCTTCCTCAACTCAACTCCTCATTTAAGACTTGGGTTACATATTTTCTCCTCAATGAAGCCCTTCCTAACTTCTTCCAGGCAGTTACTCACTCCTCCCTCTGGGCTTCCACAGAATTCTGTTCACGCCTCCCTGATAGAACGTACCACATTTTATTCTAACGTCTTCCTTATGTCTCTCCTTCTTTGTCCTGTGTGGTCCTAGACACAGGAAATATGGTTTGGTTAACCTTGGATCATCATTGCCTGACATTATCTGGTGTGTAGACAGTACTTCACAGGCTCATTGTTGACTACCTAGCACATTTTTTCATATGTTTGGTTAGAGATAAAATGAAATAAAATGATAAGATAACAAACTTGATTCAATTATCCACACACAAAAGTCAGTCTTGTTCATTGTTTGTTTATGTGTTAACTAACGATTAGCGTCCTTTTAACTTCCTAGCTCCTAAAGGGCAGGGTTCTGTTTTAACTCACTTTGTACCAACAGGGTTTTGCGCCAGTGGGTGCAATAAAGGAATTGGAATCCTTTTTGAGGTGCTGCTTTGATTCAATGTTGCTAGTATCTTGAAGAAGCCATGTTGGAGACCCTGACTACAAGGGGCCAAGCCAGGGGCCTTGGTTAGGTTTTTCTCTAGAGGCTTTCTAGCTCTGATGTCCATGATTCAACCAACTCACCTTTTCCAAATAGGACTCCTCATGAAAATAAATATTTCCTTTTGCATGTCCCCACATTAGGCTTAAGCACCAGGTTCCAGAGGAACATAGCTATGAGGCCAAAATTTAGTTTTATCTTCCATTGCCCTCAGAAATTATTTAAAAAATTTTAGAGATTTTTGAATAGATAATACATTCCTGTGATCCAAAATTCAAAAGTACACAGTATAAAGTGTCCCCCCCACCTTGTACCCTAGCCATGCACTTTCTCTTCCCATAGGCAGCAAGAGCTATTACTTTCCTACGCATTCTTCCAGAGATATTTGCATATGATAAAATATTTTTTAATCGCTTACTGTCTTTTACACAGAAGTTAAATTAGTACACACAGTTCCGCATCTTGCTTTTTTCCACTAAATAATATATCTTGTAGATCTTTTCACATCAGTACATATCTTTTTTCCTGCCTGCATGGTATTTCATTGCATGGGTCAACTGTCATCTATTAAGCCAGTCCACTATTAATGGACCTTCTGGTGTTTTTTCCAATCCTTTCTATTTTATAAAGATTTCAGCAGCTCTTTTAAACCTCCTTTCAAACTGCCTACCTAGCCTCTGCCTTCTTCATTCTCAAAAAATGCTGCCTGTCTTAACTCACAGAGGAAACAGAGGCCACTAGATAGATTCCATCAATTTCCTGCCTTCCATTCACCTTATACTTCAGACTCCTTAAATACCAAACAGTGTCTAGTTCACAGGATGTACATGTTCTCTCTAGTCTCTGTACCTTTCTATATGCCCTTCCCACTCCCAACATCCTTGGTTTGCCTGGGAAACCTCTATTAACCTTTCAAATCCAAGTTTGGATATCAAGCCACAGGGAGTTAATCAGTTGCTGCTGTGTAGTATGTCTGTACCTTGTTCCTCTCCCACCATTGTACTTATTATGCTGGTTTGAAATTTGTTTACAAGTTTATGTTCCCATAAATCTGTGAGCACCTGGAGAGCTAATTCACATCAGAATGCCCAGCACTTAGCATAGAGATTCTGGTAATTGAAGCTACTCAACAAATATTTGTTGAATAAATGAATAAATAATATGGAGGATATGTAAGCATACTCTGTAATGACAAGTATTTGCAAAACAGTTGAACGAGTCTTCAACTTTGCATAGTGTAGCACAAACAGCATTGGGCCAGAAATCAAGAGAACCAGCTCTGGTCCGTGGAAGAAGGAAACTTTTCCCACATGTTCATTGCTGTATCCTCAATGCCTAGAAGAATGGCTGACTCTTTATTGGTGCTGAGAAAGAATGAGGCTTTGCGTCATGTTTGTATTTGAATCTGCTAAAGACATCATTTATTTCAAACAGTCTGCAAGCAGAAAGCTAGAACCAGAGGATCTATAGCTTTGGGACTAACAAGAGAACATACCCAGTACCCAGTTATGTGTAAGTTATCGTAGGGCCAGTGGATTTATTAACAGCTTAAGTTGAACAAATTCAACCAATTGACTTTTACAAATGTATTTTATAGATTAAATTAACACATTTCCCATAGCCACAGGTTTTCCCAAGCTTAGTGGTAATCACATGCTTAATCTGGGAAATGAAACAAAAACCTGATAGATAATCTTGGGGAGGAGGGGCTCTTGGCTCCTCCATTGTGAACAGTGAAGAGAGCAATAGTGTGACAATCAGAGACAGGGCCCCTATGGATTTAAACTGAAATAGACCTTGACCCCACCTGGCCTGTCTCCTAACAGCGCTCTTTGTTCATTGCCCTCCTGTGGTCACCAGAATGCAAATATTCTCCTGCGCTCTCTTCCTTGTCTTACTGAACAGTAGTATCATACACGATAATGTCATTTCACCATCAGTCTACGAAAATAAGATTCTTCCATCCTAATGCTTCTGAGCATACCATGGTGACCCACAGATTGTTTTTAGACCAAGACCAAATCAAAATTTTATGTTTGTAATTTTTATTTCCATAGTGTTCAATAAATATTTGTTGATTGAATGAATATTTTGCCATTAATTAGCCCTGTGACCTTGGGCAAACTTTGTTTAACTTTTCTAAGCCTCATTGTCTTCATCTATGCAATCAAGTTTGATTGTCGTATTTTTCAAATTATTTTTTAATAGTTTAAAGTCTTTCTTCAAACAAAGTGTTAGGCAGAACCCAATATATAGAACAGGAAAAAAATGGATCTAATCTGGATAAAATAGGTGTGGGGGCCCTAAGACCCCTGGCTTTGCCTTCTCCTTCCCCGACCTCATTTCTGCTCTGAGCCACACTGCTGAGCCCCAGGGCTCTGCAAGGCACCATCTAAAAAGCCACTGGACTAGATGATCCTATACATAACATAGACTCCCAGACTTGCAAGGAAACTTATTGTTGACTGGGACCAGAGAGTCCCAACCTGCAGCCTCTTAATTCTTAGGAATTAAACAAGGCAAACTAAAATATGAAGTTTCCTTGCTTTGGATGGCATTACATCAACTCAACCAATGTCAATTGATTATTTAATGCTAAGCAGAATTGGAAACTATATATATCTTTGATAAACTAACAATGAACATGAACATGTTAACAATGAATATGGTAACATAAAGAAATTACTAACAAATAATTTTTAGTAGGCAAAATTTCTCAACATACTATGAAAATGGGCGGGTAACAAAAGGAATTCCTGGGGAGTGAAAAGGTTGAGAATGATGAAGTATTCCATTTTCTTCCTTTTCCCATAAATAAAATCAGGCAGGGAAAGGTTAAATGGCTTGCTTAAGCCCTCACAGCTGACTCGGTGGCAGAGTCAGCAGCAGAACATAGCACTTGCAATTTCCAGCCCAGTGCTCTTTCCCAGCCATGTTGCATTTCTGTACAAGGTTAGGCTTTTACCTTTATGTGTCTGGGATCCGTGGTCACAAAGCCACAGAAAGATGGAACATGGTCATTATCTCAGCATTCGTTATCTGAATCCCTGAAGTTTGAAGTTGTGTAGGAGAGTGAGAGTTATCAGAACCCAGAAATGTTTACGTATCAAATGACTGCTTATAAAACCCACTCAAATATCCACCTCCATTAAATATGAGCATCGATTCTCCCCTTCTAGGATCAACTTCTTTGTCAGGTCTCTAGCTGATGACTGGATTTTTATACATATTTGACTATACATAGTGTACAAATACAACACAAACTACAAGGTGAAATTGCACATTTTGCAAAAGATACAGAATTTTATGAGGTGGGTGAAAGAAGGCCAATGTGAATAGTCTATACTGGAAGAGAAGGAA